>NC_133348.1:35531034-36131034 GCF_030506205.2 Paramisgurnus dabryanus
CTGTTCACCGTATGTTCACGCCAGAAGTAAAAAAAAGACGTAAAATTAGTGTTTAATACCTCAGATTAGATAAATGGGCGGAGAGAAGGCGGTCGCGTGTGGCGGTTCGAACACATTCAACCACATTGCGTTCCGCAACTCCAAAGCGATCCGATCGAAAGTGGTTTCGACTACCTCTGAATGTGGTTGAAAGTGGTCGAAAGTGGATGTGTTCAAAACGTTTTGAACACCGTTTACACCTGGCATTTACGTCGTCCACTTGTGATCCGATCGACGAAAACGCATGTTAATGCCAAGTGTAAACAGCCTCTAAGAAAAGCAGCCTCACAAATGCATACAATGCCAAGACGATGGTTTATTGCAAAACATAACGCTGTAATATTATTTTGGTCAAAGCTGTGAGTGATAACCACGCGAGACGGCAAAGCAGTGCTAGGGTTACCTCTGCGGGTCAATCATCACAGTTTTGGGATCGAGTGTGGTTTTGTACATACATGAAACGATCATTTAGGGCAGTGGTTGTCAAACCTTTTCGGCGCATGGTCCCCCTTGTTTGCCGTGCATCTCTTCGTGCCCCCCCCCCCAAAGAAAATGTATAACTTTATAAATCTTAAAATTTGAATAAAGCAAAACATTAAATTGTACAATTTTGTGCTGTTGGTTAGCCTTATTTGTCTGAGGTTTAATTACAAAGAATTTATGATAAATTAATGTATTTTATAAAATGTCATAAACCTGTTTGAGAACCACTAATGTAGGGGAGTGCGGTTGTCACTCCAAAAAATTTGCAGTGTGTATAGAGCCATACTGTCAGCACTGTTACTCTACCCTGGTAACAGAATTGACACAGACTCATTTGGATAACAGGAAATCATGATTTTCAGCTATACTAGACACTTTTGGCAGAAAATATTATACTGTTACGCCCTCTAACATCTTGTGATCCATGAAAATGAGTACCAGATTACTAAAATAATTACAAATATAACCATTTAATAGGGCTGTCAACTTTAGTCGACTAATTGGTTGATGCCGTCTTTGTCGACTGACATTTTGATTGGTCGACCAGTTGCATAATTAATTCATTTTCACCAATAAAGAAATTTTCATTGATTTACTCCTTGATATTTATTCCTTTATAAGCAGTAAAATATTACTGTATTCTAAATATAATTAGCCCATGTTTTATCCCCAAATTTAAATGCTTTAATTTAGGCTATTTTGTAGCAGCATCACAGTTTAGCGCACCACGTAGAACACTCTGGAAGCGCACCTGTGGCTGGCTGCACTGCTACTTCGCTCAGAAAGGAATATAGGTAGTTCTGCTGTATTCATTCAGTTCAAACACTACCTGTTTTGGCTTTAGTCGGCAAAATGTCCAAGAAATCTAAATCTTTTGTCTGGCTGCATTTTACAAAAAAGGTCACGAAGTTTGGATTCGCCTGCTCACAAGGTTTGCGAAAAGTAAATGCTACCGTCTATTTTTTTGTAAATTCTTTCATTGGAATAGTAAATAAAATACAGCAATAAAATAATTAAAATGAAAGTCTCTCCTGATTGTCTTCTTTTAGGCTATAAGTAAATTGCAGATTAAGTTTTGGTTTTGTAAATCCTCAGACATTATTTTTACCACTTAATAAAGTTTTGCTTTATAGAAAGCATTTCTTTAAATTGAATTTCGTTTTGTATAAATTGTTTCTTAATTTTAATAAATGTTTCATCAACCAAATGCATGTATTTAATTAATAAAAAGCAAATATAGCAGAGAATATAATAACCGTGCATGAAGGCGCCGGCACTGCGCGTTCACTTGCATTGCATTGTTGACTAGAACGCACCTAAAACTCAGCGTATGCCTCATACATTAGCATTAAATATCTTTGCTGCATTCGTTCTAGAAGATGACAAGGGCTTTCTCACACACATTGAGTTAGACCCGCCTTGGCCGGTGCGTCTTTTACGCATTCTTAAGGTGCCCGTTTTATCCATTAGTTTTATCGTGTTGCAGTCTATTCGGCAACATTCCGCATACAACGGGCTTAGATTTGGAAATATATTACATCTACATTTCAGTGATAACAGATACAGTGATGATCTTCTTTATTGTAACACTACCTCAAACTAAAGCGGAGTCTCTTCGGAGCTGTCATTTTCTTAAATGAGCTGCGGCAATGTTTCAAATGAGCTTCTAACGCCAGACAAACGCCTTTATTTTCAACACGATCACCTCGTACCCAAACCATTTCGAAACTAAGCAGCCATTTGTCCTCCGATCCGGCGTTTGCTGGACTTATGTTTTTGTTTTTATTTGTACAGTTGACGCATTTGAAAATAGCCTAAATAATGTAACAAAACGAAAATAACCTAAAGGCCTTCCTACTATACAGCCTATTATTATTAGGATTGTTTTAGGCTATTTTTTTGTGTGTGTGTGTTTTAAAATGCCTAGATCGGCTGGACAAAAGTTAACCCATAGCTTCAAATTAAAGAAGGATATACAGCCTGTATAAACGAGAGCTTTTGTTAGGATTTTTCATTATTTGGCAGTTTTAGCAGTAATTTTATTTGTAGCGTGCGGGTGTGGTCAGGTGCGTGATTGTGACTTTCACTATAGACCTAGTACAGAGCTCCTCACTTTGCAGTTAATAAAA
Source organism: Paramisgurnus dabryanus (assembly GCF_030506205.2). Taxonomy (NCBI): domain Eukaryota; kingdom Metazoa; phylum Chordata; class Actinopteri; order Cypriniformes; family Cobitidae; genus Paramisgurnus; species Paramisgurnus dabryanus. The sequence continues at coordinate 35,533,686 of NC_133348.1, forward strand.
ATCACTTAATTTTCAAAGAATTGTATTATAATTATAGTTTTATGTAGCCTATTATTATTGATGTTTTTTCATTGTTGTTTTATAAATTCTCTATGACAATTGTTTAATAAATGTTCAACAAAGCAAAACATAGCGTCTTTTCTTATTTTTAGTCGACTAATCGATGCAGGACAGGATTTTGGTCGAATAAGAATTTCTTTGGTTGACTACAGCCCTACCATTTAAGGAGGAAAAAATGACCGGACACCAAATATACCTGCAATTATATATCACCCACATACTGATAAAAGAAATGTGAATTAAATGCACTGTAAGTCACTTTGAATAAAAGTGTCTGTCAACTGCATAAATGTAATGAGTGAAACACCCTTTTATAGATCGACAGTATACAATGAGATATGTGACCCCTAACCTTTAGGAGCTGGTCTTGCTGGCTCTCCCACAGTCGTAAGTCTTGGTGTAGGGTAACGACGACCCGCTGTGGTTCAGCACGGCAACGCTCACACACTCCCAGCTGTGTTAGCTCATCACAAACGGGGCAATGCAGTGTAGTGAAGTACTGAGAGATGGTGCCTTTTCTTGTGCCCTCCTCGCCCCCTGCGCCCATCCCAGAGCTGCACGCCTTCTGTATCTACACAGAGAAATACAAATCAACATTTGCATACTAAACCTTTGGAAAAAACACATTTGAAAAATCTATTATTTTACAGTTTTGCTAATTTGCATGCCAAGGCTCCTGAAAGGTGACAGCTATAATTTTTCCAAAAATGATTCCAGTCCTATCCCAGTTTAATATCAGAAATAACTTGCTAACCAAGGCGTTTATTTGATACATTTTGCAGATAAACATAATACTGAGTATGCCACAAATGTACCATGTGTCAGGGAAACTATTTTATCAAACACATTTTAATTGTACTAAAAAAAGTATATTTATAAATTTAATACCACAGGCAAGTACAGTAGGTGGTGCAACCATAACATCAAAGTATGCAACTGCTATGAATGTCCCAAGAAATAAAAACATTAAGATGAAGAATTTTAATAAGCTAATAACTTTTAATTAATTGTTTTAATAAATGCAAGCTAAGGTTGTCTATAACTGTTATTATACTTTTGTAAAAATTACTGTTTATAAATATATAGTTCTCAAATGTTAATTTTATGGTAAAGCTGTTTTACATTTTTTAACTATTTTCAGGATTATAATTTTAAATGCCACTATCAAATAAACAATCAGCATGACACAGGGAGAGCATTCAAATTTATCTGGCAAAAATACAAGGAATGGTTGTACACCTTGACATGTTTTGAATGGGGATATCAAAAATATTGTGGAAAAATGTTTTACTAAAATATTATTCAATTAACATTTCTTTTCAACACAGACTATATCCATTACATCAATTTTGAAAGATTTTATTTTTTAAAAGCATTTTTATCATTACCCTTTAAGGAATTCGTCCTATCGTTACATACAGTGGTCTCTCTGCTATCCCAGGCTAATATACCATGAACTAAAACTGCACAACCCTTCTAGGTCTATAGTATTTTCAAAACCCACCACCAGATGGTGCTTTTAAGCTTATTCAGAGTAACTAGTATGGTTTAATATTATTTAGTTGTCAAATAGTATCTATGCCAATCAGAAGAAAATGTAAAGAGCAAAAGACAAGTTTAAATAGATTTAAATACATCCACATTTCAGCTCCAGCTTGAGATTTTATCAACTAAAAGATGAAAAACGTCACAAACTAACCCTTGGAAGCTCGTGGTACCAGGTGAACACATCCACCCCGATCAAGTTAAAAATCCGTGCTAGTGGTGGTAGGATTTGCTTTGTGATGTAGTAGGTGGCGTTGAGGCGTAGATTTGGGTCCAGCAGTACTTCTAGCGGACGTCGCACCAGCTGTATTAGAGGGACACCTGGCATACCGTACACAATAACATACGGCACACGCTCACCCACACGCGGCTCTAACCGCCGATCGTACGCCATCATACGCCTGTCAGACAGAAAGATACAAGTAACATTTATTATTGCAAAGCTACGTCTTATTGCACAGTCCTTTATATTTTGCAAGCACCTATTCTGGCAGAGCAAATAAGGGAGTGAATCTAAAACGCAACCATGTCTCTGTAATTTAATTTCTATATCTGTTAATGGCTGTGTTGCTAAGCAACTGCCCTCAGGTACAGTACAGCAAACCATAGCATGCATACAGACAATAAACTAAATCAGAAAAAGCACAAGCACGCTGCTACAAATATACAGTACACAAAGGGAAAACTTCAGCATATTTCCATTTTAAATCAATACATGGATATTAATTAAGAAATGTATCTATCCGCTTGTTAAGTTGAGACATAAGCAAAACTGTGTTCGGTCCAAGCCTCCACCCATTTCAAGTGAGAAAACAATCTCAACAACAGTTTATGAGTGCAGTTCATTCATGTCACACATACATTTTAAGGCGCAGTCAGTGTGTACATTTTAGGAGGATCTGGGTGATTCTCACGAAACCATTGAAACACCACGGCACTAATGATTTTAGCTATAAAATGTGTAATATAGTAATATTAAAAACCATCAGAATTAACAAAATACTGTGTTCTACCTTGCACAATGTGTGATTTCAACATAAGAATTTATCATTTGTCAATTTTATCTCATTTTCTGCTAAAATTCTCATTACCGCAATGTGTCCGGCTGTGTTTGAACATACGTTATGTTGTAATTTAATCAAATTAACACAAAAATATTTAGAAAAAAATAAATGGATGTTTTGCTAGACTACTTTAGATGACAGAAAAAATATTTACTGAATATTAGGAAAAATTAGGAAAATGATGTGTCCATGCCTGTTGTTCTCATCCTCCGCAACACTTTTTGAGAACAGTTTAAGCACACATACAGAATTTTAATAAAGTTTGATTTTGAGTGACCAAGCACATGGACCAGTTACTTCAAGATGGCTACCAGGTAAGATCATTTTTTACAGTTCATTTGAAATATTGTCTTATCAGAATGCTTACACGACATTTTGATTATCATTACCGCAACAGATGCTTATTAAATGTTAATTTAATTAATAGAAGCATAATACTTTGATTTTAAATGCATGTGCAGAATCTCCAAATTATGTTCTTTCAGGTTTGTCATGTCATTTTGAAAATATGTCAGTGTTGATGTTTTCAGACTGTTGCGGTAATTAGATTTTTTTAGGACAAATTTTTTAAATTATGTTACAAAAAGTGTTAAATGATAAGTAAAAGTGTTTAAATTAATGTTCCCATTTACTCCAGGCTTTGTTTTTCAATGTCTGGTGGGAAAAAAGTAAATTTAAGCAATTTTTACATTTTCATGCTTGACATTTTTAAAACCAAGTTTTCGTGAGAATCACCCATCTATTGACATAAATGCAATATAATATACATAACTATGTTTTCAGTGGTGTATAAAGACCTTAAATAATAAACCGTTAAGTTTTTATTACTTTAGAATGAGGGGCCATTTCTATCTATGTACACTGTTGGTCCCCTTACATGCACACACACACACACACACACACACACACACACACACACACACACACACACACACACACACACACACACACACACACACACAGATGAGATGAGTGGCATCAATCAAAATGATTTCACAATAATATTAACCCTTTACATTAACTTACACAGTAACTATTAAAGATTTTAAAATTATATTTTCAAAGAATGTTCTTTACATTATCTAAGATGATTTTATGCAGAAAACATTAAATCACAAAAAAATTTCACAGACTTGGTCACAAATAAGTCTCTGCCTCCCTTTACCTTGGGAAAAAAACAATGAATAAAGGCGGGGTGCATGATTTTTGAAAAACACTTTGGAAAGTTTTAAAAGTGTTAGGTCCAGATTCTATTGGGGTAGGGGGGTGTTTGTTTAGGTGATTTCAAATATCCACATTGGCTTTCAGAGATCATGCCCCCTGCCTTTAAGATGTTTTTGCTCACATGTATTTAAGTAAAAATGATTACTTTAGGATTATACCACCTTTGTGCCCTCATGTGCACACACACTTTTCAAACAAACAAACACACTGACCTCGTGAGCTCCAGAGCAGGGACACAAGCCCCTGGCCTATACGATCCACTCCCACGATACTCTTTGGCAAAGGTGAGGTCCTGCATGCTGGCTTTGGCCTCCAGTACTTTCAGACACTGCCGCTGTACATACTGCTTCACCAGACTGATGTCTCGCGTCTCAAACAGCTGCTTTAAAGATCGCTCCAGAATCTGACAAACAGAACTTTTGTCATTCACAATAATACATACATAGACAATGTAATGGGTCACATTTTTGTTTTGTTACTAATCTTTAAGCCCTGATGTTAACTGGTTACCCTGTATGTTTGAGCAACACAGAAGCAGAGCTCAAGCAGCTGTGCTGCTATCGTTTCAGTGTCTATGCGGCATCCATACATAATACGTGACCCTAGACCACAAAACCAGACGTAAGTCACACGGGTATATTTGTGAAAAAATTCAAAAATATATTGCATGTGTTAAAATGATAGATTTTTTATATATTATGTATAAGACCATGATTCATAAAGACATTTCGTAAATCTCCTTCCGTAAATATAACCAGAAAATCGTGATCAAAATTGTAAAACTTTACCCATTCCTTGGGGATATACCATTCATTTTTGATTTATGTAAAAGCTTACAACTTCCCCTTTTCAGTCCATAAGGTCATTTCAGCGGTAACCCAGTAGAGAGCGCTAAAACAAACCTTTTCGTTTGTAATATTGTGTTGCTAGGACGTCATTTGGATTATGATCTTTTCATACGGTTTACTAATTATTTTGAAGGTTTTACGACTGGTTTTGTGGTCCAGAGTCACATATCTGTAACTCAAACTTGAACTGATCAACGCGTTCAACTGTGCTGATATGATTGGTTACATGTTTGTGACATTAAAAAACAAGGCAACTTTAAACAACGAGAAAGAGACTATTTTCCCAATTATATTATATCAGCAATGGGGTTGAATGATGAATTGGGCTTGTCCTAAAACATATTAAAAACACCACATAGGCATATAAACAACAATACAACCAGACTTTCCCCACAGTGGGACACAGTTTTTGATGAATGGATGCACTTTGTGGAGATTTAAAAATGGGGCACTATCCAATGCCATTTTAAAGCTGTAGAGAGCCAGGTAATCATTATTTAATATAAAAAGTCATATACACCTAATAAGGCTACAGGCTAATATTTAACCAACCTTTTAAGATCAACACTTCTAATGTCAGATTACACAATGATTTGTCCATCTTGTTTTGAATTTAGTTTTTTTATATTCTTTTTTTAGGCCATTTTGCCTTTATTTGAAAGACAGTCATCAAGAGATGACAGGAAAGTAGAGGGTGGAGAGAGGGGCATGGGATCGGCAAAGGACCTCGAGCCGGGAATTGAACTCGGGTCGCCGGTAGTGCGTCTGCACCATATGTCCACTACACCATCGGCTCCGACATCTTGTTTTGAATTGAACTCTGCCACAGCGACTGCAGTGTGAGTGACAGGTTGAGAAATAGTAATGCTAGTATGATTCTGGAGCACTCGTTACCTTGGCAACAGCAGGGCAGCCATCTCGACGTACAGTCTCAATGCCTTTGGCGTCAAACACAGGGTTTTTCTGATCCAAGCTTTCATACATGTACCCAACATAGCGCTTCTTGGTCTGTAACACACATGGCAGGTACACCTGCACAAACACACAGAACGCACAAACAAAATTTTGAAGGAAGCAAAAAAGAGAAACTCCCACACACAGTTTACAACAAAAACATACAGTAAACACACACACAGACACATTCAAGATTAACTTATACATCTTAGTATTACTTACTTTCTCAAACTTTAGTGTGACAGGTTTTGGGTTGGTGGCCGTCACTGCCTCTGCGATTTCATTACCAATCTTAAACGCCTGTTCCTTGGTGGCTCCTTTCAACAACACAAACATGCTGAAACACAGAAAAAGAGGGAATAAAAGAGATGCGATGTCTAGCAGATTTATTCATCAAGTAATCTGTCAAATTCTATATATAAAATACTGGAGATGCGTGACATGATCCACTACGCATTGGGTCCTGATCACACTGTCAGGGCTTATTCCTCAAATAACCTGCTGTTTATACATTATCCCTTACTTATAAAATGTCCCCACTGGCACCACCTTACGACCCCCCAAAAGGTGTCCTACCCCAAGTTTGAGAACCACAGAGTTAGAGGATCACACCACATTTACTGATTAGAGTGAGGTGGTTTTAATTTGGGTATCCTAGTTTTTAAGACCTACGCTGCAAACAATTCAATGTCTTACTGCGTAGAGAATTGTATAATTATGGTAATTCCAACATGTTGTGACACAAACAGTTCATGCATTTAAGTTCTTTCTCTACCTGTCCGTGTCTCCATAGACTACCCGGGCTCCCCACTTCTTTGTGTCATTCACCATCTTAATGGCTCTCTCCAAAGTCTCTCGAGCTTTGTGCAAAATGCTGTCAGCAACCTGAAGTGTGAGGAGACATATTATTAGTTTTGGCTACACAATAATCAACACTTTTTCTGGTTAATTCTGTCTGTAAGCCTATCAGAAACGACCTATTAGTTGATAACACAGACTTTAAATATGTACCTCAACACTGGGCATCCGTCCCGAGAAGTTGGCAGAAGTGTAACCATAGGTGACATTCGAGATAAGTTTAAGGCCGAGCTGCCTGGCGTTCAGGAGACGGGACAGAGCTTTGTCGTTCTTGTATGCCTTCATGGACTGCTTTACCATAATCCTGGTGTTCAAAATCTCCTCCAGCATACTAGGAAGGACACCCTTTCGTACTGACGCCTTAACAAAACACAGGCATTCAAAGAAAACATCGTAAGAGAGTTGTAAAATATTACAATATATACTAGCCTGGCTCCGCCCTCCTACGTGCTTCCGCTTAATTTTCATTTCCCTTCAGCAGTACGTCTGGGATGGCTCTATAGAGTTTCGTTTTCTCCTGCAAAAATCTGCAGGACCAATCAGCGAACAGATGGGTGTGGCTAAGAACAATGACGTTGAGGTCGCGCGTCAGTTTGAGTTGTAGTTCAGTAATGGCAGCGGAGAAAGACGTGAGAAAAGCTATTCGGTTCATTGTTGCAAAACTGCCGAATATACACAAGTTAAAGCCGGAGCAAGAACCAGGTTTGCTAAGTTTTGTTTGTCTGATTATTCTGACTTGTTGTTTCCGGACGGTTTCGGTGCATGATCTACGTCACGACCACACGTTAGCGATTGGCTTTGGCAGATCCTGAGTGACTCTGGGCAGATCCAATAGTTTAAAACTTCAACAATGGACCCTCCTTAACGGAAGTAACGCTTTGCTATTGAGCGTGGCCAGACTCTCTGTACAAATGAAATGAATGTACGGTCTGGTTGGACCAGGCTAAATATATACAGCTTCATTACCTGAATGGATTAGCCAAGTCTAAAGTAGGAGTAAAGCAGAACATACACTACGCAAAGTTAATTTTATTGTTTGGTTAATTTTACCATAAAAGCTTAGCTATCCAAATAATTAAACTTGTGTCATCATTTATTCACCCTCAAGTTGTTTCAAAATTGTTTAAGAACACAAATGAAGATATTTTAAAGAACTTTTGTAAAATTAATACTATGGAAGTGAATGGTGCCCCCGATCTGTTTGGTTATTAAAGTGTTATTAAATATATTTCTCAAGTGATGTTTAACAGAGCAAGGGAATTTTAACGCAGCATTTCGTATTAGAGCTTTTCTCTGGAGAAAGCCTTATTTATTTCAATTTGCATAGTTATAAAAAATAAACTGCTATGGTCCATATTATACACCTTATTTACCATGCCATCATGTTGATCCCAAACCGAGGCTGTGAGGGATGGATGTTTAGAGCAGGGGTCTCCAACGTGGTGTAATGTATTTTCTGTGTTTTGATGGATGAATGACCAGAATCCCCATACATAACAAAAGGGTTTAAAGCGCACACTCTGGACATTCATCCCTCACAGCCTCGGTTTGGAAACAACATGGCGGCAGACTGAATAAAGTGCATTAGCCCCTTAAGAAACTATCTGATTGATTGAGGCACAACACCAAAGAACACAGTGAAACATGGTGGTGGGAGTATAATGCTGTGAAATTGTTTTAGTGCATTTGGAACTGGGAATCTCATCAGGGTCGAAGGAATAATGGAAAAGGAAGACTATGAGAAGCAATTTGCACAAAACTTGGTTTGACACCGACCTAAAGCGTACCTCACTTATGGTGAAGAACTACCTCCAAATGAGTAAATGGATTGTCCTTGACTGGCCTGCACAAAACACAGTCCAAAAAATCTGGAGGAGCTTGAGAGGTTTGCTATAAAGGAATGTGCTGCTATTTCTTATGAGACAGTCTAAAAGGGCGTGTCCGAATCCACTTTGGCTAATTTAACGATGAGAAAATGGTTTGTTAGCGCAGTGTTTCCCAATCCTGGTCGTCGAGGACCCCCTACCAGAATGTTTTAGATGTCTCCTTATTTTAACACACCTGATTTGGGCGTAAAGTGTGATAAACCAATAATGGCGCTTTTCCATTGCATAGTACCCCACGGTTTAGTTTAGTTTGGGTCGGGTCAGCTTACTTTTGGGAGCTTTTCCATTGGGTGCAGTACGTAGTACCTGATACTTTTTTTCGTACCACCTCGGTTGGGGTTCCAAGCGACCCGAGCTGATACCAAACGTGACGCGAAAACACTGTAGATCACTGATTGGTCTGAGAGAATCGTCACGTCATCGCTATAATGTAAATATTAGCTTTAGCTTACTGCTAGCTTGCGCTGTCTCAAGCAAACATGTTGTTATCTGTGTTCTGCTATAAGTTTCCCAACACCCTTTTAGCGATGAAAAACATCCGCAGGTTGAGAATCCGGGACACCATAACAGTTTTTTCCAGACTTGCAGTTTGTGGCGGCACATTCGCGACGTGCACGTCCGCATTATATATGCTTAAATGCAACTTGAATGAGGCTCAGCGGAGCGCCGTCGACTGACGCCACGGGTCGGATGTTTGAACAGAAACTGTCATGTGAGACAGAGGTAGTTATAAACGCGATGTGCAAACATCTATTTGTGGTGGCCAATTTTAATTTTGTGGCAGACTGGGAAATAAATGAATGTATGGGAATGTACAACAACGCTCTCACTTGTATGATGTCACAGCAGTAGGCAGCGTAAATATAACGACACGCCTATAATCCCACCCACTCCGAAGTGATACTAAACTCGATGGAAAAGCTAACCACGCCAAAGTGAGGTGAGCTGACCCGACCCAAACTAAACTAAACTGTGGGGTACTATGCAATGGAAAAGCGCCATAAGAGTCTCATCTCTCATCTCCTTTAAAAGCCAGTTGCACTTGCACAATGTTAAACAGCATTTGGGAATTATTGGAAAATAATTGATGTATTTTTGTAGGCAAAGCCTGGAACTAAGTAAGTATTTTTGCACTTCCAGTTCCATCGTCCCGAAGTCCATGGAGTGTTTAAATGGGGTTTTGATTAAACATCTTAATTTAAATCTTGGGTTAACATCTGTATTTTCACGTTCTATTCTATGACATAAAACACACCAGTAATAACCCCACTCGTGACTTTTAAAGCGTCTTTATGTGTCATAAATGTTTGTTAAATACAGCTTATTTTAGCGATAATCCAAATCCAGAAAATGATTTTTGGCAAGGGAACCACTGTGGCACTTCAACTGCATGTCTGTAGCAATATTTCAGAATTACCTTAACAAATGCAATGCCATTTGGAGAAATGGTGATGTCATTTCTAAGCTGGTATAGCAGGTCAGGAGGAACTCTGAGAGATGTACAACCAAATCTAAACTCATCACACCTAAAAGAGAAAAAACGCAATTAAACCAGCAAACCGACTGGACAGAAAAACAGCATTAATATACATTTCAAGAAATCCTCTCCGATAAGATTTAAACTATTCCCTTAATCCAAAATAATGCTTACGTTCCGAGACTTTCAACGTGTCCGAGGCAGGTCGAGAAACAGTAATTGTAGGCGATGATGATGGATGGGTACAGGGACTGAAAATCTAACACAATGACCGAGTTGCTATAGAAACGGGACTCTGGCTCCATGACAAGCGGGATGCATTGTGGTGCTTTCTGCTGCGCACGTTGTTGTGTGCTTGGAGTCACTGGGATGTAATTCATCGGCTTTGCAACCCTCAACATCATTGATTCCACACGATACTGCATAAAGAGAAGAGACAATACATCAAAAAACTCTATGTAGACACAACCAAATATTAGTAATACCCAGTTAAAAATTGTATTCAGGGTGTGAGCACCTAAAAGTAAAGTTGGTCGTTTACATAATTATGATGCTTTTCCATTGAATAGTACGACCAGGTACCGTGTAGTACCACACAATGGAAAAGCAACTTTATTTAATAATACAGTTACATGTTTACATAAGATAAAGGTGTTACTTTTATTATATATTTCTAAATAATTGTTATCTAAAAAACATCAACCATTGTGGATATATGTAACTTCATGTTGAATTCTTTACAAGTAGGAACATAAAGTGAAGGCATATTTTTATAAAAGTCTTTGTGTTCATCCGAGTACAGGAAATCATGAATGGTACTTCGTTTACTTGGGAAATCATAAATGACATCTGGGATGACATGGGAATGAGTAAATTAAGGATTTGCAGCTTCTGAACCATAACACTTAACCTCTACTTGAATTTAATTCAAACAAAGCTCACAATGAAAAGCTTAAATAACTAAAATAGTTGTTTTTATGATAATATGGGGCACAGAGAAGAGACCACAACCTCTGACATGTCTGAATGATTGTTTTAAATGTATGCTGACCTGCGAACCCCTTGTAAGCACATGATAGAACTGAATCCCAAACAGACGCGCAAGTTCGCTTGTCCTGCCAATAATATCCTGCTGCTGCAGCAACTGGATCGTCCCACAAACACGACTTACATAGTGATCCACCACCTTCCACCTGACGTAAACAACAGCACAAACATACACAAGATATCAGAACATTCAAAATGCAATGGCTTTACTAGTGTAAGTTTGACATAGGGCTGTCACAGGATCAGATTTTCATTCCACGGTTATAATGGCCATTGCGGCTCTTAGGGCAAAATGTTAAATAGGTGCAATAACAGGGCTGATGATAAACTTTCTACTGGAAAAGCACTGGTGCTAAAAAGGTTAAAGGTTTTGTATGAACCCTACGCAGTAGCCTTTTGCGTAGCCTGCCGCTCACGTATCCCAAAATGTAACAGCATGTCAAGGCTACGCATACCGCAAGGACTGTGATTGGTTGGCTAGAACCCCTCCCTCAGGTCAAAAAGATTCACATTTCCTCACGTGCATTTCTGCTTGCAATGGTAAAAACAACGATGGACCAAATTTAGGAGTAATATTTAACAGTTAATGCTTCTCCAAAAAGGAACACAATCCACTTCTTTGGCTTTTGCCTCGATACTGTAACAGGCCCGTGTAAAGCACATCGAGTCGAACAATGATGCAGAAGTATAAATAAAAACTGCAGAGTGGCCTATGGCATACAGGCTACGGTGTAGGTCCTACGCAAAAGTATAAAGCCAGCTTAAGGGGTCCCCAAAAATTTGACAAAAAGACAAAACATTGAAATGGTCTACTGTGTAGTCAATAATTTCAGGTTGCTGTTTTTATAATATTAGAATTACTATTTATATAACAAATTTTTTTATTTTTTTTATGAAAAAATCCTATTTTTGAGCATGTTAAAGGCCAAAAACCACCCAGAAACCTTGAAATAATAGTGCTTGGGCCATAATTACATTCTCCAGATATCTGTAAATAACTAATTGTCAACCCTTATATACTGTCCACTTTTAAAAATAAATGGACTAAAATGTGTTCGTAATAACGCTCACTGTGAACAACTGATAATAGATAATTTCCCACCTGTGCACGTGTGTGTTGTGATCAAACCAGTCAGAGAGCGTGCGATGGCTGTAGAGAGGAAAGCGCTGGTGCAGGAGGTGAAAAGCAACATTCTCAAAAGTGTAGTTATTTAATGCAGCCTGAAAACAAACACAAAAAGATTTTACAATAATACAATGGGTTAGCTTTTGAAATCTAGGATAATAAATGTCAAAAATTACCTCAGTCTTCATAATTCTCCACAGGTTGAGGACAATGCGTCCAACAATATGGATTTCACTCATGGTCTCTGCCCCATATTCATCTTTCTCTGCCAAAAAACGATTCTCTTTCGCATCTCCTGTAATGAGTAGTAATGACAATAACAAATTTGGCCTGTTTTGGCTGCAAGTCATCTTTAAATAATAAAAAATGCTCAAATGTTTCTGTTTTCGACTCTGTATTACTATATGTTTTGGTGTATTGTAAAACTTTTGAAGTGGTTTAACGGTCAAGAAATCAATGGTCAACATCTCAAAGGTTTGTCCTTTTTGTTAACAGAAGGGTCCCTGAAATAATGAGTGCGTTACTGAATACAGATAAATCAGTTTAATTGTGTGTTTTTTTTTAAAAAAAGATTACCTGGTACACGGGAGAGCTGCTGACACAGGTCCACACCCAGTGTTGATGCACGTTGCAGTAGGTAGCCCCAAGAGTGCATTTGGACTTCATAGCCTATCAGGATGTCTGGGTCATACCTGTGGACAGTGGGACAGGTGTTCCTATAAGTGGGTCTGCTGCACAGGGGGCTTAAAGTTGCACATGTCTTTTATCTGGCCTAAATGGTTACCCAAAAGTTAAAGTCAGCAGGGTCATTTCATGTCAAATCAAACAAATATTGTAAACTTCCCTCTCTAAAAATTTGGCTTTTGAGAACTAATTTCCTGGAAAAAGAAGATTTTAATGACGAAGAAATCCAAAATATTAAATATCATGGATTAATATTTACCAAGTAATCCACCTTTTTGTAGACAGAGGGGTAAAATGACAATTTTTACCTAAAACTTGGAGCTAAATTACAAGTGGTGTAAAAAAAACTACTTTTGAAAGAGTGCAGCATTATTTTTTATTTTTTTCAAAGAAATTGGTGGGTCTGGTCTGTTGGCAATCTTTGTTGCATTAAAAGCCAATGGTTGAAAAATTAGAGAAAGCACTTTTGTGTTGTTATCCAAAGTTTGCATGTCTGCTACTCAAAAACGTATTAAAATCTTCTCAAAGCTTTTAAGATTCTAGTTCTTTAGAAACTTTATTTTTTGGCATCTACATTTATAAGGCACTTTATTGTACTATACAATCCCAGATATATGATGATCTCAATACGACTCTATGTGTAATAAAATTAAGTGTTGGAAATCGAATAAGTAAACTATGTCTCAGTTGACATGTAATGACCCAGCATCATTAGATGCCCATTTACTATAAAAGATTACTTTTTGATTTTAAACACATTAAAAAGGTAAATTTTATTAACTCGTAACATTTTAGATTTTCTAAAATAATATGCATATCCACAATACGCTTTTAACCTACTTTCTTATGATGTTAGAGATCTCTTCAAACAGCTCCTTCTCATCACGGGCATAGGTAACTTGTAGACCTGTCACACCAGACCTAAACAACAAGGGTGCTGGGCTCCTTGAGGCTACAATGAGAACAAAATGTTGGTACACAAAGAAAAACAAAATACTATAACAAATCATAAGATAATATGGACACACTAAAACATCTTATGTGAACACTAACTGAAACGCTAGCCAAGTTTTGAAGGAAATAACTCATCTGCCCTTACTAAAAAAATGAAATACTGTTGCACAACATGACAAAAATCTGAATTAATTTTAGTTTTTTGACTGTCAACTTCTATTGAGTAGCCCTTGCACTAAAGAAAACTTTGACTGAAACGTCTGCTCTCTGGTCTGTTTTTATACACTTTGCACTGTTGTCACTTTTTCACATGATATTTTTGATAGACCTCTTTTGGTCTGATTGATTTTTTCAGTGTGCAGACAATTCCTTTGTTGTTCAAATCCACCCCTTTAGCTCTCCAGAAAACAGCAAAGATTGGCGGACGGAAAGCAAGAATTTTGGGTAATAAACCATTTTTGCCAAAACGTCTACTTGCGCAGTTTTTCTTCTTTCAGGAGCAAGTTGATTTTTTTGATAGCGCAAATGGATAAAGAGTTAACATGAATAGAGCTTGGTAAAATCAAACATTGATGCATGATATCTTTTGTGTATATATTTTGAGACTTTAGCCTTGTTTTCACAGGTCACATGAGGCTGGTTAGGACAATAGCTCCTTGACATGAACAATAGCATTGATTGCATCCTGTTTTGGACTGTATTACTGATATGAGGACCTAAAACACAACACTGATTAATAAATACAAATCTCACCTTGATCCGAAGAACAACAATCTTTATCAACAACGATGGAGCCGGTTATTTGGGTGGTGTCAGTACTGGGAAGAGTGGCATCAGAACTGAGGCAGTAGAATAAGGCACAAATAGGGTCAAACTCAGGGTCAGGCTCAAGGTCACGCCGTGTCCTTGCATGGAGCTCCATGCTTATCAGTGTAAGGTGCTGTACCTAGAATGGGAATTTCACATCAATATTAAAAAAAGTGGCAATCAGGAAATAGAAATCTAAAACTGGGATTTTTCCCACGTCTCTCACTACGCTACATCCTACGTTGGAAACGCACTCTCTCGTGAACTTACGCAAGTCTTTTCCAAGCTAGTTATTTTAGTTTGTCAAGTTTTAAACATTGATATATTTTTACGAAATTTCATCGACTGCCTTCAGAAGGCCTTTATTAACCTTCTCAAGCCATGTGGATTACTTCTGTAAAGGATGGATGGACTTTTTTGGGCTTTAAATCAAAGCACCATTTACTACTATTATAAAGTTTGGAACAGCCATGACATTTTCTAATATAACTCAGATTGTGTTAGTCTGAAAAAAGATATCATGGTGTAATTTTCATTTTTGAGTGAACTCTCCGTTAAAAACAGCCCAGTTTAATGAAAGACGATAAAGCAGATCCTACCTCATGCAATGCTTTTGCCTCCTGTAAGTTCTGCATACTGACTTTAAAGCCATAGGAATTGCAGATCGATGGACCCTCAATCTGAGAATTCTCTTTCTTGGGAGCATTCATAGCGGAAAGCTGATTCTGTACGGGAATAAATTAAAGTGCTATAAAAGTCTAAATAATACAATACTGAACATTAGCTAAGGTACTGTAGCTTAAGATGATTCATAATGGTCATAGTCTTGTATCTGACCTTCATTTGTGTCGTCAGCAGAACTCTTCGCAGAGCATCTTTGTTTTTATTACTCCTCTGATGTAGCCGCTGTGATCTGGGCTCCATGTCTGCACAAGAAGAGATCCAAAAGATTCAAAAATTATTTAGTGGCTATAAGGTAACTTGCATGCTTATACATCATCTCTTCTTAAACATTATTAAAAATGTGACAGAAAACATGAAATAAACATTGTTGTACAAAGTTATCAAAGTTACATTAATAGGTGAACTATACCTTCAGTCGTTGTTGGACTGCAACCAGACTCATTGTCGTCAGTGTTTCGTCTCCTCCTGAGAACCGGCGTGCTGTGGAGCAGGTAGGTGTCTTTACCATCTGAAACTTGGTCTTTAATGAGAAAAGGGGATGGACTCAAGAGATCCCTTTGCTGTACATTTTCGGGTGATGTGCAATAGAGATTTTGAGACTCATCCATGTTGGGGGCAGCTAATCTATCAGACAAATCTTTTCTGTCTTCATCCTTCAAACCAGCAGGGCTTTGCTGCCATGTGGGAAGCTCAGGTGAGTCTGGTAACATGCCCTGACTGCTTCTGTTTACTTCCACCTCTTCTGGAGCATTGAAATGGATCATGTTCGAAGGGCTATTTATAGAAGACGTTGCCCTAACTGGTGAAATATGGAGTGGTAAACTCATAGAGTTTTTCTTGATACTTTGCAACTCTGGAACTTTTTCAAGCCCTTTATCAACATATTCTGAGCAAGGTGAATCCAAATCTTTCTTCTGAGAAGAGGTCATGTCACATGTGCTGCAATGAGGCTCAACAGATTTTTGGCCACCACTTACTTTCCTATTCTTTTGAAGGCACTCGTACTGTTTCTTGGCCTGCAGCCAGAGTTGCACCCGTTCCCTGCTTGGAGCACTCTTGCAGGGCACCATGATCACTTTCTGATCACTGCCAGAAGATGCTGTTTGATCCTTGGTAAATACTGAAGCTTTAGGACCATGGATTTGGGTAGAGCCAACATTTGTCATAGCAGAAAATGCAAGCTTCCAAAATTGCAAACCCTCCTGAGATAGTTCCCCATGAAATTCAGCCAGTTCAGTTGCTAGCCTAGTTTCTAATGTCAATTTGCGCCCACCGACCTCCCTGCGGAAACAGTGAAGATGGTTCTAGATATGGATTTTTTATTGATTAGCCAGCAAAGAATCCTATTTAATAAATAGTATAAACACAAAACACTTGCTAAACTCATAAGAATATTTCCATTATGGTGTGTGTTCTTACCTTGGCTTCAAAGACGCATCTGATGGGTCACTGCAAAATGGTTCCTGGTAGGTGGCTTCTGAAAGGTCCAGATCCATCAGAGTAGCCAAGATTTCTTCACGAGTAGGTGGAGTCATAAGCGGTTTAAGAATGTGAGTTCCTCCACTCCTTGAAGTCTGACCTCCATTTTTCAGTTGGGACAGTGAGTTGATAGAACGTGGAGAACTGTTTGGGGTTGCTGAACTGCCGTCTAAGTGATCGCTACTTGGGGATACACCATTATCTACAAATGATGCAGAGGTAATGGGATAAAAGGGCTCTATATCAAGCAACACATCTTTTTTTTCACAGTGGAAGTCTTGAAAGGGGCTGAGGCCATTGATTTTACCTAAACAACCCCCCCAATCTTTGTTGAAGATCCTTTCTGAATCAAGTAGAGACAGAGATATCTCATTAGGAAAAACTTTGCTGTTTTCACAAGATGATTTGTCAAATAGCTCTGGACTAGTAGTCCCAGATTTTTGCCTATCCTCTCGCTGTTTGGCATCTGCATCAACCTCAAACACTTTTTGTGCCCTGTTCCCCAACCCTTCAACAAGTGCACTGATTGCCTCCTGACTGACATCACTGAGAAACTTTTGAGGCAAGTTCTTGTCAGTTAAGACAAATTGGTTACCAGAATAAGGACTAGAAAAGTCTGTCTGGCCAATGGCGTTGATATCAAAGCTATAATTATCTGGAAGCTCTGGAGATAAGCTATCCTCGATGGAGCAGCAGCTGTCAAAGCCAGGGTCAGACATAAGAACAGGACTGTCATCTGATGAAAGATTGTCCAGTCTCAACAAATCATCATGTTTACATTTCAGGCTTTCTCTGCTCTTAGACTCTTTTGGCAATTTAGATCTTGGTTTCCTTGATGTTACTGAAGGGACTCTTTTAGATTTGACCAATTTGGAAACATCAGTTAAATCACTGGTAAAGGACAAATTTTCAGTCACACTTTCCTGCAGAGCATGTCCTGCCTTGAGTTGCCTCTTCTGGAGAAGCTCCTTCAGGACAGCCAAGCCAGAAGGCATCTCAGGAACACATATCACTCCATTCTTTGGGACTGATGATAATGTGAGATCAGTATGGGGTCCATCTGCAACTGCATTCTTATCAGAGGTGGATCTACAGTTGTCAGGTTCTGGTGAAGACGCTATGCTGTGTTTCTTTTTTGTTGACTGTCTTTTTGATTTTACGGTCATTTTTGCTGTTGATTGTGAGTACTGCATGGTTCTGGCATTCCCTTCCTGGCTGGTGACCTCAGATTTCAATTCACATAGTTTTGGTGTCCCATCTAAACTCAAGTTTTGTGATCTTGAATTAGATCTGCTGTATGTGATGACAGAGCACGGATGTCCAACAGTTTTTGAAGCTGGGGAAAGAACACTATTCAGAGATTTTTCAAAAAAGGGACTGGAGGCAATCAGCGAGCCTTGTGCATTTGAGGAAATGGCATTAAAGCCAAAAACTCCTTGATCTGGCTGCTTTTCAGTGCTGGTGATCACTGTTTGTGAACCTGAACAACTCATAGTAAGATCATCTTGACTACTTTTTAAAGAACTGGGATGCTGGAAAGGAGTTAAGTCATCTGATGAGGAAGCAAGAGATGCAGTATCAACAGAAAGTGAAGGCTGGGAGTTGTTACTCCCTTCAACTGATAAGGAATTCTGAGATCCTTGAACTGGCTTTCTGCTTAGCTTCCTGCTTTTCTGAGAGGTAGATGTGCCATCTCCAAGTACTGTACTTTTTATTTTGCCTCCCTGCCTCTTTGAAGCTGCTCGATTACTTTTCTTTTGTGAATCACTAGTTTTTACAGAATTGCTACCCACTGTCTTTTTTGTGGTACTACCTCTGCATTTTAAGCTGGTAGCAGAGGTCTTTTTAGTCCTGGGTGCCCTGTTTCTGTTTCTAAGGTCTTTTTTGTACGGTTTTGGAGTCAATAACCGATAAGGTGAACCAAGGCACGGATCATTATGGGGGTTTATGAGATGACCATTTGAATCAGATTCCAATAAGGGGTCGGTAGGTGACCAACATCGAGGTGGAGTTGAATCAGTAGGACTAGGAGCTCTTTCAGACAAATAACCTAATTCTACCATTACATCAGAATACTCTGTACAGTAGTCATCAGTGGAATCATTATAACAAGGCCACGGAGCAGGTAATTTTGGCAATGTTAATGCTGTTTTAGCACGCTTTGTCCTCCTAGTCTTACTAGCTTGTGCATTTTTTACTTTTGGAGAGGTGCTCGCCCTCTTTGATGTTGGGTTGACCTTGGCTTTTCGTTTGGGGCATTTCTTTACTTTTGACTCAGTCAGTGGGTACTTGACTGCTGTAGACTCTGGAACTTTGGGCCAGAATTCTTTGAGAGGAGCAAGCTTTTTGTACTCGGCAAGCTTTTCTGATGTTAAAACCGTGTGAGGTTCATCAGCACTAATTTTAGAAATCTTTACAAGCATGTTTTTTTGACCTTTGAACCTGTTGATGATTATATATTTGATGATAATAGGTGGCTCTTTTTTAGACAACCTTCTCTTTTTCAGGACATTGTTTTTGTCTTTCATGACTTCATTGTGTACCAAGGATTGTTTAGAAGAACGAGAACTTAAATGATCTCCATCTTCCCCATCATAGCTCTTTTTCCTTTTGGCCCGCAAAGTATATTTGCTACCTGGCAAATTGGACACCTTGGTGCAAGCAATTTTGGCAGGAATATCATCCTCAACAGAGCCCTCCAAATTTGTAACAGTTGAATGATTTAAATTTTCCATGTCAACCCTCCAATCTGTTTCTTTTTGACTGAGAGAGCCTGGATTGCTTGTAGGGAGAGCTGGGGTTTCCTCTTTAGTAGGAGATGGGGTCCTCAAAGGAATTATCCTTTTTAGACCTAATGTAGTTCTCTTTTTGGTCAACTTCAGCCTTGACCTCCACTGCTCAGGATGTTCTAAGGTACAGCAGCCCTCCCCAGTCTTGCTCCCAATCTGCTTTTTTACTGGTCTAGAAAGACAGTTAGAGAGAACAACACTGGGGAAAAACTTGTAGTGTGCCTCCTGCTGAGCCACAATGGTCCTTTCGGTTTTATTCTCTTGGTAATCCTCATATCGTATTTTCAGTTCACCAACATCTCCCTCCTCAGTGCCCTGTCCTGTTTCACCTTCTTGAGGGGCCAATGGTTGGCTCTCCTCTATGGGGCTTGGAGTCTGGTGGTCAAAACTCCTTATAACAGAACTTCTGCAGTCTTTGGAAATCAACTCGGTCTCACTCTGGGTGGGGCAGTTTATCTTCTCTGAATAACATACAGAGAAACTCCTGTGATTCTCCATGATGGATATGTGGTTATTTTCCACATTTTTAATACTCCCATATTTCTTTCTGCTCTGGACAAGTTTAGAGTTTCCAAACATCAAACCATCATGTTCAAGCTGGTTAAAACCAACGTCCTTATTTTCACTGGTGCACAAAGGATGAACACCTATTTTCTCAGCACCAATTTGAGATATATTTGCAGTGTTGCAAGGGATTGGATGTTTGACAGGCGGAATATATTGAATCTCTTTATTAACTCTTAATCCAGTTGAGTATTCATTTGTCTCTTGATTTTTTAAATGTTTTTCCTCTTGTAGTCTCAGCTCTGAACATTTGTACTCAAGGGCAATTTTAGCAGAAGATGGTGGCTCCAAGTGAACAGCTTCATTTGGAAACACATTTCTGCTGCTAAGGATCTTGTCCGTTGCTGTTAGAGATGAATGTGTGATAGAACCTTTGTCTGTTAGAGATGAATCTACAAGAAGATTGAAAACAAACATGTAAACATCTGTGTAACAATGCTAATCATTCCTATTTTCCACTTTATACTCTTCATTAAATTGATGCTTACCACTGTTCTCATCTGCAGCCCCATCTAACTGTGGAATAGACAGATCAGCAAGAAGAGAGTTTCCCTTCCAATCCATTTCCTCATCTGAAGAGACCTGCTGCTCTTCGCTGGAGCTTTCATTTGCTTCTCTCATACATAATCTGTGCAGAGATAACACAGACATTTCTTAAATGGCAGAAAAGTCGTAAAAATAAATTCAATAATTTGTTCTGCTTGGCAGATAAGAGGCCATTTTCCAATTGTCAGAGGAAGAATGGTAACCTTCGCCTGGCGGAGTGTTGTGGAATGTCACTGTCCCATCTTTGTGACATGATTACACTGAGCTCTGACTCCTCTTTCTCTAGTTCAGGACCAGCTTCCTCATCGTCACTGTTATAGAAGCAGCCAGAATTTCCAGACAGCAACTGCTGGGACACTGCTCTGGACCTTTCAGCTCCAAGACCATCATCAGCAAGTGCCTCAAGCAAATCCAGCATAGGCTGGTCTTGACTATTGTCTAAAAAAGTTAAACAACTAATCTTAAACTTGATCATAACAATAAAAGAGGCATTATGCTTATGCATACAAATGTACAAAAAAAGATAAAAAAAAACCAAATAGAAATAGAAATGAAAATAGAAATTAAATCTGATTTGAGAGTTTCAATACCGAGTATTGCTGATTGGTTGGATTTTTGAGAGAGAGGTAGGAAGGTCTGGCTGTTTTCTAACAAATTCAAAATGGCCTCTTCATCAACAACTGCCACCTCAGCGTCTTTGCCACCAGGTGGTTTTGTTTCTGTATTGAGAAAAGAAAAAAATATAACAGTTATTTTCAGTATCACTGCTGCCAAACAGTGAGACAGTCTGGAGGAAAGCTGCCCACACCACTCTTTATTTCCTATGTGTTCAGTCTTCTTGCTTGTAGAGTTTTGTTTATTGGCAAAAGGCAGACACAGATTTTTTGAGTGTGGGCTATAAATGGTTGGAAGCAATTTTCCATCCTAATTCCATGCTGTATTCCATTCAAGTTACATGATAATTTCTTATAAAAAGTGTGTCAGTGTTTGTTTTTACACAACTAATGTTAACAGCACTGTGCAGCGGCATATGGTGTGGTTTGTTCATGGTTAAAACAATCAGTAATCTTATTTTTTTATATTTTAGCAGCAAATAAATTCATTTAAGAATACTGTGTCACCTCACCTTTAATAGAATCTTGGTGAACAGCCACTTGGCTGGCAGGTATGCAGGGTAAATCATCTGGGGTCAAGAGTACTGAATGAAGGGAGAGCTCAGGGAAAGAGTCGTCGTTCACATCAACTTCAGAACCAGCCTGAGTCCTGCAGTTGAAAATAAATATCAAATTAATTCTGCCTCACTTGTAATCTCTAATTGCACTTGCATGAGCAAGGGTTGGCAAGTCCCCTCACAACACAATGTACAGAGCCTTTTTTCCCTTCATTGGATTTTAATAATTCACGATTTGCTCTGTATACTTTGACATCATTTCACTTTGATGTTGATTTCACTCCACTGCCATGTTTAAATGAAAATTAAGGCTCTGGTGGAAGAAGTAAGGGTAAACGACTATTCCTTGAGCTACCCACTAGAGCTACTAACACGATTTATGATCTTAGATGTGGATACATTTGCTAATGAGGGATGTTGGTCCCTTCAGCCATACTATAAAATATTTCTGCCATCTTTTAAAGCTGCCATCCATAGCGTACAATTAAATATTAGTAATTTGAGAATAAGCGGTGATGCCATCCATAGACGTGCTGGAGAACATTATGTGTTTATTAATGGCCACTAATGGGAACATATGAATTAATTACTAGTGATTGCTGACAAAGTTGACGTTTTAATGTGATTTATAGTCGAGCGTAGGTTCTAGGGCGTAGCTATGCCATAGGTTATGCATAGGTTGTGTGTAGCCTGACGCGTACCTCGCCAAAATTTTAACAATGCGTCCATTCTACGCGGACCAAAAGCACTGTGATTGGTCCACTAGAACCCCTGCCACACAGAACGGGGGAGGCGGCAGCAAGACGATGACGACGTCTATGCAGCAAACGGAGGCAGTTTTGTTATTTGTTATAATACGACAACAGCCGTGAAGTTACGTTTCAATGCCTTTGATGGTATTCTAAGTAGTTTTAAACGCAAGTTTATTTAAAAAAGAGCAACTTTTGGCGTTAAACTGGGCTATTAAATATCCATAAATAAGACATGATAAACAGAGTTTTATAGGACCAACTGCTAGGCATCGTCGTCGTCGTCGACGAAGTACATTTAACTTATAAATGGTAAGTGGTATTTATTAATATCATTGTCATTATGCGTGTACTGTGGTTGTCGTAGTGGCACTAAAATTTGTTGCTTTTCAATATCAATATACAGCTACCGGTTTAGTTGCATAGCTTTCAGCTGCACTCATATACGATAAAAGTCGTTTACTTTTGAATTGATGTCGCTCTACATACTTCATCTGGTAAAATTGAAACGATTGGCGATGAGCTACGTACAGACAAATTTGATAGACATTGGTAGCGCTCAATAAACGGCTCTGGGCATTCGTAAACCACGCCTCAAATACGAGAAAATGATATGGTTCCCAGACCACGTCTCATTCTCTATGAGACTGGTCTCATGTTAGCCAGGCTACAGTCCTCTGGCCCATTTTTCCACATCTAAGATAAAAAAAATCATTAGTAGCTTCCAGTTGGTAGTCCAAAGCATTTTGTTTATCTTTACTTCCAGGTTTCTTCCCACCTGAGCATCGCTGAAGTGAAATCAGTCTATAGGTGGTAACAAGAGTGACTGGCAAACTCTTTGTATGAACAAAAATCCAAAACCAAGCCCTAAACATCATTATATTATCATGTAAACCTTTTAGATTTTTTGCAAATGCTAAATGCTATAATAATGTGATACTGGCATTGACTAAAGGAAATATCAAATCAACTCCTAAATCCTAAAACACACAGCAGCATCAAATCTTTTATTTAAAACTGAAATCGAGTGTGAAGGGCTGTTTTTAGGTAGTGACCCAAACCACAAAGATCCATTGGACAGATAAAACAGATTTTACTTACACGTCAAATTCATTGTCCCTGAGAATTTCCTTAAATCTCTTCATTAGGATTCTTTCACTTTCCACAAACTCCACAAATTCTCGATCTGAAACCATATTCAGAACAACTGAATTAGGCAGCATTTAATAATAATAATAATAATAATAGTGGTTTACGAGGATGAAATAACAATTAAAAACAAAACCATTTAAACACTACAGACCAAAGACGGTATAAAAGCAGGGTGTGGTTGGTGTAAACGTTTTTCTAAATTAAACTATATTTAAAGGATTTTTTAGGTATAGTTCATGTGGATTCCAGAATGGTTTCCTATTTGTATAGAAAGCAATCCGGGCTAAGTTGTGATAGTAGAGTGTACTATAATTTGTCTAATGTGCATTAACCATCGATGATAGCTTCAACTCAAAACAATGCTCCTGCAATGTACCAAATTTTGGACAAAGGTTGTTATATTTACAAATATTAATTTGAAATGACTTAAATTATAAGTTAGTTTAAGTAATGTCAGGAGTTTTTGCCCAAGTTTGAGTTTATAAAATTAACTTTGTCTGGAAACATTTTAGTTAATAAAATATTACCATTAAAAGTTTTGAGAACATTATGTCACTGACATATCATATATATAAATGTGTGTCTCACCCTGTGACTCAGGGACATCAATAAGAGAGCTTTGACTTCTGTCTCGTCGTCGCTGTTTCTCATCCTCCCAGATGGCTTGGAGACCCGGGTTTCTCCCAATCTGATCTGAACAGAAGTACAGAATTTAGGCACATATGAATCAGCATGGGCCACATCCACCTCACACAACATTGTCAGTGTTCTTCTTATTAACTTAAAGTCCCCATAAAATCAAAACTAGTAATACTTATTTTTAATTGAATATTGCAGTGCTCATTATAAACAATTTATATGTGTGGGTAATGTTTTTTTATTCCCTCAGAAACTTTAACCGAAATCTGAAAATGTACTTCCGCCCTCTTGTGCCAATCCTTCTCTGATAATGTAAGTTGGACGGTTTTGACAGGGCATCAGTTAACCACCCCCCTCCAACTATCAGTCTGCTGCGAGTCCCATTTCTAAATGAAACACCTATTTTTCTAGATTCAATTAATTCACAGTGAGAAACACTAGCCATGCCAGCTGTTTTCCTTGTGTGTCAATCCGTTTCACTCAAAATACATTGCAATACAAAAGTAAAGTTGATTGAGACTTTCTGGGACTTTAACTGTCTATTTTAACATTAAATTTATGCATTTGGAAGATGCCTTTATCCAGAGCAACTTAGACAGCAGGACAAGGTTTACATTTATCAGTTAAAACTTTTTAAATTATAATATCTAGCTTCTGATAACAACGGCATCTTGGAATCATGCGATTCACTCGTAATATACCCATGGCAACGTACGCTCATTACGCTAAAACTCTTCTGTGAATTGTGTGAGTCCAAGATGCCGCTGTTACAAAATCTATTTAATACGGGGCACACACAACAAATGCAAATTCAACCATTTGCGCAAGTAGGTTACATACAAAGTCAATAAAAAGATGCAAACTCACGCGGGCAATGTGAATAATGCGAATTGGGCCGCGCATTAGCTCTGAAACCAGGCACTATGCGCCTTAAATCGCGTTAAGTTGAAAACATTCAACTGCATGACATGAAGTTAAATCCTTACAGCAAGGAATGCAATGCATGCAAAATGCAATGCAAAACATGTATTACAGTTTGTAAAGTTTGAAATCTGGATATTTTTCTAACAAAATCGCATCAATTACCCACAGAAGACCTTTATGAACTCCTTGGAGCCGTGTGGATTACATCTGTGAAGGATGAATGTGCTTTTTGTGAGGTTTAAATTCAGAAATTGTTCCCTGATCCCTGTTTTCTACCATTATTTGCTTGAAAAGCAAGGGCATTTACTAAAAGAACTCAAAATGTGTTTGTCTAAAATATGATGGAGATATGTATCTGGGATAGCTTGAGGGTGTGTAAATCATCACAAATTTTGATATTTGGCTGTAGTATCTTTTTTTAAAAACTTAATTTCAAGAGGAACTCCTATTCGAGCAAAGGTTTTCAGAAATACACATAAATGATCAGTTTGTTCACCTTATTTCAATTCATCTTGTTGTCATCCCAGCAAGACAATTTTTCCCAATTATTTTTGCCCAACCCTGTCTACACAGCTCACAAAAGTTTTAAACAGTTTCTCCCTCATAGACACAAGTTTAGTAGCTTACTCTCAATCTCCAGGCGGTTGAGAACATCTGCAGCAACAGCATCAACCTCCAGCTCACACACACTCATGCGATCCACCTCCTCCAGAATCAGAGAACTGAAAAACACACACACAGAAACGACAAAAGGTCAAATGTCACATTATAGTTCCAAAAATAACACTGGCACCAATACATATACAACACAAACACACCTTGGTATGTTGTCCTCCCCCCAGCGAGTGGGCACCGTGTCCCTCAATACACTGTCATTGAGCTTGGAAGTGCAGGGACTTGTCCATGGGTTGGTGGTGTTCGCTCTACTTGACATCTCTCCACCTAATGAGAAAGCCTGAATGTTATGAACAGTAACAATCCTTTCCTGTATTATGTAATTGACTGTACCAGTCATTTCAAATAAGTATAATCAGTGGTTTAATGAGCAACAGTTTCTGTGAGGTAGAAAGTTGTCTGAATGATGCAATTCCTGATGCCTCGGGGGTTTGATTTAACCCAATACAGTAACTAATGCTTTTTGAGATCCCTATATTCTGTACTGCTCCATATAACTGTTTTTATACCCATGCCTTTGTGTGTCTGTGCTGTCTACTCTCAGTAAGTGTGGATTGGCACATTGTCTATAGTGGGTCTGCCATGACAGAAAGGACTTGAAACTTGAAATCCTCTAAAAATGGCAAAGAAATAATGCATTATTTGTAATGTGTTTTTGGAACTGTGCATTAATTTACTCACATTCGGATATATTATGTTTAAAGGAAAGTTCTAGGTGTACCAACAGCATTTTTGCAAAATGTCAATCATCAATAAAGTTCTGACTCACCCCTGGTGAACATTATGGGGTGGTTTCCCATACATGGTGAAGTCTAGTCCAAGACCAAAATGCTTTTTTGAGCTGTCTTAAGTGAAAACATCTTGCACTGACATATCCTAAAATATATCAGTGACATTGTTTTGTCTCATGATGCACATCAGTAATGTTTTTTGTAAGCTATATTTGTAAAAACTTCTTAAATAATCCTGGCTTAATTTAAACCCTGTCTGGGAAACCGCCCCTAAATGTATTGACATGAGACTAGTGAAGCACAGCAGTTTCTTAAGTTTTTTAAGTTTGTTGTCATGACAACTTACTGCTAGTTAGGAAGGTGACCCAGTAAACAGCAGTACACAAAGCTAATAGGAACTTATCAGAAATGTAATGTTTAATCAAAAGTTCATCATCTTGGGGAAGAACTCACACTAAATAAAGTTAGATGGGTTTCACACTAGCACTTTTGGTGCTCACCCAGGTTTGACTGATAAAAGTTTGCTTCGTTGGATGATGTGAACAATGTTTCTTGAACTCGGGAGAGCACCTGCGGACCGCACCAAACTCCACCTAAAAAGGGTGGTCTGGAATACGGTTTGTGTGGACTCCAGTACCGCCGTTAATAACTAGCCTGCGCGCGTGTATGTGCTCATTTACACCAATGACAAGTGGCAGTGATGTAGTGTGAGCATAATATCTGATTGTTTCTGCTTGCCTCCACAAAGGACAGACCACTTTCTTTGGTACAATTTAAGTAATTTTGCAACCGACGCAAGTGGGTTTCTTTATTTATTCTTTTATAACAAAACCAAACTTTATTTCAAATAAAGTAAAATTTAATGCAAACATCTCTGTCCATGTTGGCAGTATTTCCAAGCGGAACAAACGTATTTATTAATACAAGTCATGTACGAGCAAACTCTCCTTTCATTGGTCAAAGAGTTTATGTGGCTTTTATTTGACTAAATTGTTTTGTGCAGGAATCAAAGCTTCATTGGCAACAATCTTACTATGTACTTTGTTAAACAAAAGTCTTAAAATGTTTTAAGGTGTATAATATTAAGCCTTAAAGGATAAATTCTAATACTATTTTTATGTTTTTAAATTAATTTATAATTAAACTGTTTTTGTTTTTTGAAAATGAAGAAAAATAAGCTCTTTAATTCATCATGGTGCTTTAGTTTACCAAAAATATGAAGATTCTCATAGTTTACCTCATGCCATCCCAAATGTCTATTACTAATCACTGACTGTTATTTCTAATGTAAGTTTGTTAATATAAACCGTTTTATTTGCTTTAAGTGTTGGATTCTTCATGCTAAACATAGGTAAAGTGTCAAAAAGTAGTTAGACGTATGACAGTATTTCTGTGCAGAATGCACTTCGCCAGGGATCATACAAATTTTGGAACATTTTTGTAAACTTTCAAATAAACTTTTTTTTTTAAATAAGTACATATAATGTAAACAACATGAACATGTAGTGAATCATAAGTTATCCAGATATAGTGGGATATGTTTAGTTTGTTGCTTGCTCGTGACTCGCTCCTCCCGCTGTACACCTTTAGGAGCTCTGGTTTATTTGAAATGAATCAGTAAAGCTAATCTGTCTTTTATAAATCTGAAAAAATAAAGACTCTTATGATATATGAAGGATGTAATACTACTCTATAGGTACTCGAGAGATTAGCACAAACAGTGACTGATAACTGATGATAAAACATTATGCCACAAATGCTGCTAATGGTGCTTCACTTTGAACCTAAAAGATTACTTTAAAGAAGCTAAAGCTGTTATGGCTGACCGCCCATGTCAGTGTGGAGCTCTTACACTCCAAAACACCTTTTGTCTGAGGAGATTTGTCCAGAGTGTGTACTTTCGTGTTAAATCTCCGGATGGATGGGATTTCCTGATCCTGGTCATTAACTCTGTAATTGATGTCAGCGTCATGCTGAGGGATACACATGCATACACAAATACACAAATGCCTTTTTATCTAGGACAGAGCAGAACAATTACGGCAGAACAGCAGAAAGATTATAGATTCAATTTAAAACAACAGCCAGCCATCTTTATTCGCACACTGCCCTATTCCCTGTCAATTATTCTCAATAACAGGACAATATCCTTCTTCTGACCTGGTCACAGAGAAACATTAGAAGAGCATGTGCCTTAAGTGTGCTAAAATGAGATACTGTCTTGGTCTCTGCTCCCTACATAAGACAGCTGCCGTTTAAGCATTTACTGTAGAATGCTCCATGTCGGCTGTAACTTGAAAATCATACAGCACCTCTCAGGCAGGATAGGATACTCGACCAAACACTAAAGGTGATTAAAAGATCTTTACGTGTATTGGCCCCCTTGAGAAGTTTTGACCTGCACTGACATTTGTGCTTTTTTCAGTTGTTTAAAAACATATTAATGGCAAAAGTCTCATAACACTGTGTTCATCACAAACTGGGCTACAATATTATATGACGGTATATTCCATTATTCCGTGAAATAAAATGATGTTACAGATTTTTCTATTTTGTGCAGCCTGTGGTATGTAAATAAGTGGGTGTGGCTAACTCTGCACTCCTGCATGTTAGACTGAGTGAGACGGAGAAACATGTCAAATAATCCAATTATAACAAATGAATGAGGAATTTCTGTAATTTCATAATAAGCGCATGCATGGAGCTGAGTCGCCAAATAAAGAAAGCACTTCTCGCACATCATGCTAAAAGTTTTCTGAATTTCAAGCAAGCTAAGACAAAACTCGCTTTTATATCAGTGACACGTGCGCTGCTGGAGCGATGTACGGTAGTCTGACACAGTGTTTTCTCATATCGTGAACATCTTTGATTAGAAAGATGAGAAAGAGCAACGGATAAAATCTAATAGAAAATAAACGACCTCCTTAAAACAGACTCCTAGTCATCGCCTCATATTTATAATATCTATATATAGAGGATCCATCTCCATATACAGGTAAAACGCTGCAGTGAACCCGTTTAATCCCACCGGTCACATTTGTGACCGTGTCTTTTTTCTTATTTCTGAAAGCTCTAAAAGAGTTGATGTTGGCTCTGGACAATATTTCACTAACTTAACCAACATAAAATCAAAGAAGGCATAAAGTTTGTGTGTTAGGGAGGTCTAAGGAGTAAATTGCATGTATTCAAATTCCAAGAAAAAAATTTGGGATTAAACGGGTTAATTAGGTATTAATACAGTGCGTACAATATCTTTAATAGTCTATAAAATAACTGATTTAAAAACAAGATTCTGTCTATCAAGACTTATCTGTTATGATCTTCTGGACATTTTCACTTAACACTAACACTACACTGCAAAAAATTACTTTCTTACTTAGCATTTTTGTTCGGTTTTCAGTACAAATATCTAACATTTTTTAAATCAAAATGTATAGTTTTTAGAAATCTACAATTTAAGTGAATTTGTGCTTAACATTTATGATGTAGTGGACTGAAATGAAGTTTGCTACTGGACTATTTCTTAAAGGACACATTTCACAAGACTTTTTTAAGATGTCAAATAAATCTTTGGTGTCCCCAGAGTATGTATGTGAAGTTCTGGCTCAAAATATCATATAGATAATTTATTATAGTATGTTAAAAATGCCACTTTGTAGGTGTGAGTAAAAATGTGCAATAAATGTCAGTATTGTAATTGGATTGTGCAGATTAAGGAGCGGCATTATCCCCTTCTGACATCACAGGGGGAGCCAAATTTCAATGACCTTTTTACATGTTTGCAGAGAATGGTTGATCAAAACTAAGTTACTGGGTTGATCTTGTTCAATATTTCTATGTTGATAGAAGCACCAGAAACCAAATAGAGCACTTAAGCATGGAAAAGTCTGATTTTCAAGATATGTCCCCTTTAAAACAATCCCAATGTTTCTGCCAATGGGGTGAGATTGACCCAATTGGCGGCTCAGATTTAGGATATTTACCAACCAAAGTCTGAATTGTGTAAAAGTATTTAGTAACATCAAAATGTGAAGTGTTTTAATGACATTGAAAGAGTGCCATTCCAGACATCATTTCTGGGTTGAGGTGGAAAATTTCCTGAATCTTAGTTATAGCATTAGTACTTTTCTACCTTTGTAAACCTGCAATAGCTGAATTGAGATGGAAAAAGCATTTTTTAGCACAATTTGAGCTTATGAAATTAAATGAACTGTACTGTTGATGTCAGGTTTAATTTGTGTTAAAAAATATGTTATTTTATTTTGACCTTAGCAAGCATTTTTTTAAGTATTGATTTTCGTCCATCAAATGCATGACAAATCCATTAAAAGTGCTGATCATGCATAAGAAGAGATCCATGTGAACAAATGCAGTTTAAAAATGTATGTCATTTCCTGGAGGTATAGCAGAAGGGAATTAAAGTCAAAGCATTTAAGTGTTTGTCTGCATGTAGCTCCCGGTTTGACTTTTCTGAGATCCTCTACTCTTCCCTTTGCAATCCAGAAGCTTGACCTCTAACTGACTTTCTGTATGAACTGAATTTATGTGCTTAGAATTTTATAAAATTGAATTTGTTGATTTGTAGTTCCTCTTTGTTTTGAAAACCTGAAGCTGTATTTTTCAAAACTGTATATTTACGATCTAAAAATTCAGGACAAAAAATAACTCTTTAAAAAATATGACCGTAAAAATGTTTCAATTTTGTTATATGACACCTGTCTATAAATCAAGTTTACGCAATTCAAATTCAAAGTGTTTTGGGGGATATCTGCCTTCTTAATAAGCTGGCGTGATGCACTGTAAGTATGTCCGGCGAGTACAGTGACTTTCCCTAAAGGGACTTTGGCTCCACTCACAAATGGTTCCAATCAATCAAGCATGATGTCTGTGTCTGTCTGCATTACCCGTCGCTTGGCTCTTTCGAAACTTGACAGCAGCAAGATTGATCATGTTCATGCCGTAGAGGTTGTAATCGATGAAGAGCTGCAGTAAATAGGGAATATGAGCTTCATGGGGCTGAAAGCTCTTATTCATCACAGCGCCGCCCTGCAGGAGCTCGCACACCCTACAGAGAGAGGAAAGTGTGTAAAGTATGTATGTTTGTGTCAAGGTTTACATACTGTATGATAAAAAGAGCACATGTTTTAACTTTCAGTCAGTGTGTAACACTGTTAAGAGCTTAAAATAGATGCACACAGTTTATGCACTGTGGAGACACGTGGGCCCACAAAAGCTATTTTCTACAGTCAACACAAACACACTGTGTGCTATATCAGTGAATCACAGCCCAGAGTAAAACCTTGCTACTTATTAAACACAATTCTGTTCAATTCAGTTTATTTGAAATGTATTACAATTTTATATACATTTTGGTGTATATTTTGCTGTCAGTCGGACCAACTGCTATGGTTGATTTTAATTTCTCACCTTTTGACCATCTGAGGGTTGTAGAGGTAAATCTTCATGAATGCTTTTTCCTTCATATGGTATCCATAGAAAGGCCTAAGAAGAGAAAGTAGGTCAAATCTCTCTGTAGGCTTCATAAAATTTAAGACTATGTTTTTGTTAATACACATGCCTGTAATCATGTTTGTGCCTGTATGTACTACATTGACTAATCAAATAGTTTTGCCACTATTCATTACGTTGGATCTGTGTGAACTAGTCATGGATCACAGTTGTTCCTGTCGTATTCACTGAGAAAATCCCCAAACTTCATTTACATCAGATAAACACTGACACACTTCATAGCTGACTAGTATGAATGAAGTCAGGCAAGCCCTACTGTGCACTTGCATATCTCCAAACGTACATGCCAGAGACGAGAGCCACTTTAAAGATGTGTTGGGTGTTAGATGAGGGATTTCCCATGCTGACATTCACGGCTCTGTCGATGCTATAGGCCACCTGCCGCAGGTAACGATTTGCCTGTTGTCCGAACCCATCGTATGGCACGTAGATGTAAGGGAACACGCCATGCAGATGAAGACATGTCTTCTGGCCTGGAAACAAAATAGAGAGACCATCAGCACACTGCAGCCCTTTCAGAGTTTTTGAGCATTTCATTTTGTCTGGACAGACATCTTTGTCAAAAAAAAATTTTGTTCACTGATAACATTAAAAACAGTATGATCAGACCACTGTCAAGGAAAAAAGTTTTGCCTAATGGATAAACAAGTTCATTTAAAAGGTGTTTGGGGTGGAACCCTGAGGCATCTACAGCCTAAAATACATCTTACGACAAACAAATTTCTTGTCAGTTTCAAGCTAATCTAAGGTTTGCTGATCTCGGTTTAATTTGAATTCTAGTTGTATTGCACCACTTACATTTAAACACAGATTAACAAATCTTAAATTAAAACTTTAATGTATGTATGTATGGCTGCGTTTACACTTGGCATTAACATGCAACCTGTATCCGGATGTTGTCCACAAACACATTGAAAAGACAAGCGTAAACGCGTTTGTGTTTGGAATGTTATCCGATCTGTGTGTCCAGGGGCCCGTTCTTCGTACGTCGCTTAATACATCCGAGATCAAATGAGACATCCGAGAAGTTTAGATCTGGTTAATTATAATCTCGCTTATTTGGTTCTTTGAACACCACTGCTGTTGATGATTATTATGGCAGGATTGAATCTGAGATCACTGCGCGTTCGTGCACTGCAAGAAAAGTCAATACATATCGATAGTAGAAACACTGATCAGCCACGCTGTGATTGGCCAGTTGTTACAATGGCCAAGAACACGCCCATTTTTAACCCCTGCAGTCTGAGAGCTATTGATGGAAGGTTGTGAACTTTTTATGTGACTGAATTTAAAAACCCAGTTAAAGCTACTTTAGTACATAAATCACCATAAATAATTCAAAATTTTCTGTAAAATATAATCTTGATATCTTTACTATGCTTGTCAAAGATTGAAATTAATGATTGTAATTAAAATTTGATGCTCCTAAAGTACTTTAAGTCTCTTTTAAAAACAGTTAAATGCTATTTTGTCTGTTTGTAACAGCAACTTAAAAAGCAGAATAAAAAAACACAGGTGGTGGCCCTCCATCTTCATGTGATGTGCTGGCAGGAGTGATGTCTCTAAACTGGCTGATTGTACAGATCATCTCTGGAGCAGTTGCTCTTTCTTAAACCGACAGCCAATGCAACAATTTAATTCCTGATAAATAAAATTTTAATTGTAGTGTATTATAAGATAGTGTTTTCCTCGCTTTTGTGCAGTTGTAGATAATACACCAACACTTTTAGCAGTTTCCAATAATGTGGTAAATAAAGTATGATGTGCAGTAAGGGAATGGTAATGTTATTCTACATCAAAAGATTATAAAATACAACCGTTTCTGATAGCAATGCACATGACAGTAAAGAAATCCTCTCAGATTGTAGTCCTTTAGAGAAACTATATGCAAGTGGTTAAATAAGTTTACTTCAATTGCATTATTCTTAACTGATTTCTGACTATATTAGCAGTATTCCACGTTAACTGAAAGTCCTGCATCTGCTGAGTCTGCACAGAAAAGTGTAGTAAAGAAGATAAAGATATGTGAAAATATGTGCAAAAAACTTATTTGGTTATTTTGGTCATTTTTATGCATGACATTGAAAGCTACTTGACAATCTAAAGACAAAACTAAAATAGGAGATTAGTTTATTCAAATGAAAATTAGAGTAATAGTCTTTATTGTACATAACATCTATTAGTGCTGGGTATGATTAATTGCTGTTTTTATTAAGGAAAATTCAAACAAATTTAAAATGAATGTGATCAGCATGCCATTCGTTTAAGAATAATAATCAAACACCTGTTACACAAAAACAAGTCGCACAAGTACAGGAAAATATATTTGTTATATTATATATTTTTTAAATAACATCGCTAAAAGATTTAATTAATATATTCTTTTTTTATTACGTGTTGAATTTGAAAAGCTCTTTATATTAATCATGCATCTTACGCAGATTGCGCTCGTATAATGAAGAATACGCGACTGCGTCAGACTTTCCGTATCACATCCGCTTAAAAAGGTACAAACTAATCTTGTTTACATGAAATAAGCCTGCTCCCGAGCAGGTTTGAGCTTAGGGACCTGTTGCTATGACACCAAGTTTAGAATGAGCTTCGAAGAACCAAATAATCCAAGATCATGCCAAATCATCAACAATCAAATCCAGCTAACTGAGTTAGCGACGTACGAAGAACGGGCCCCTGATGCAGAGGTAGTCAAGGACGCTTTGTGATCGGATCTCAGTGTTATGTAAACGCAATCCAGCCACCGTATCTGCATTTGCAGGCCAACGTCACACAAAACCCAGCCCACTATCATCTCATCTCACTGACAGCTGTCAAAAATAAAGGACGTTAGGTCATGGAGCGCAGGTGAGAGACGCACAAATTCATATTTTAACACTGCTGACTTATTCAGGCATATGTTTAATATGTTTCAACTATTCATGGAGAGATTTATTTAATGGCAGAATTTAATGGATAGTTATAATGTTTGAGTTTCCATGGTGACATATCAAGGTCATTACGTGAATGCTGAGCTTCTTTCTGGTCAGTCGGCTGTTTCTCTCTCATTTAAAGGACAAGTTCGGTATTTTAGACTTAAAGCCCTGTTTTCAGATTGTTTATGGTCAAATAGAATGGTTTTGACTGAAATTTCGACATTTTCGGCTGCCCTGAGAATTTTCGCGTGTTTGTGTTTCAGCTCAGACCTCTACAATGGCTTTATAGGTGCACTGGAACAATCCTTCCTAAAATGCATTAAACTTTCGTTTACAAAGACGTGAAACTCACTGAGTGGTCAGGGGTGTTCACTGGTATGCTCACACAACAATCGCTCCAAAAGACGCATTCCAACAGGTTTTATCGTAGTTTTTACCAACTCCATTGATGTGCTGTGAGGTACGGTATTACTCCGCGCCGGGAACTTTGTTTCTATTCTTGCAATTGGCAAAGGCGGATTAGCGCCACCACCTGGGCTGGAGTGTATATTATTCAAGCTCTAAGCGGAAGAATGTACGGGTGTGAGGCGTTTGGGGAAATAGGTCCACAAGTTAACAACGAATGCTAAAACAGCTGTTGGAAAGCATCTTTTGCAGCGATTTTTGTGTGAGCATATCAGTGAACACCCCTAACCACTCGGTGAGTTTCACGTCTTTGTAAACGAAAGTTTAATGCATTTTAGGAAGGATTGTTCCAGTGCACCATTAAACCCATTGTAGATGTCTGAGCTGAAACACAAACACGCGAAAATTCTCAGGACAGCCGCAAATGTCGAAATTTCAGTCAAAACCATTCTATTTGACCGTAAACAATCTGAAAACAGGGCTTTTAGTCTAAAATACCGAACTTGTCCTTTAAAGCAAAACTAAAGAGTTTTTCTCTTTGCTCCCCCTACAGGTTGGAAGCGGAATTGTCCATTACCACTGTCGTAAATAATTTAGCCTACTGCAGCAAAGCTGGCTCTGATTGGATTGTAGGTCTGCCGTAAAGCATGTTTTTTGTAGTTTTCACTCGGACTACAGGACCGCGACCCGACGGTTGGAAACTTCTTTAGTGCGGTTTTGGCCCATAGAGGGCTGCAAAGCGAATGTGTTGCTTTTACACATTTTAAGTTACTTGAAAACACATACAAACCATAATACCATTAACCAAATGCATTTATTCAGTGTTAGTTTCATGCAAAGTAAGTTACTTATAAATGTGTTTGTAAATTACATAGGTACTTCACTTCTTACGCACTATGAACCGGGAATTTAGGAAATTGTTAGCTCTTTTATTTAAATCATTAAAATGACCAGAAAACATAACTAACAGCAGTTTATGGTTGATATAGAAATTTGTGAGTAAACAAAGTAAGCTACAGAACCAGAGCCAAAAGCCTGTTATTAAGTGGAGTCGGGATGGTCATCCTAATGTTTCACACAAATTTGGTTGTTGATAAAAAGCATTGCGGGTGAAAGTCAAGTTCATGTAAAGTCACACCAGCTGAAACATTCATCCGATATGCAAACGCTGCAGATAAACAAAGATAAAACCTTTAAAGCTAAAATTATAAATCTTAAAATGCGAACATCACGTCATTCTCAGTAGCACTGTACAATATAGGATTGCTAAACACAGCTGTAGCCATCTGTGATTGACAGCTATTCATTCAGCACGTCTACCCGCACGGGATACGATCACACATCCGGATACAGAAGCCACTTTGATGTTGACATGTAAACGCGCTCGCCTGATATACTGATGATCCGATCTGCGTGATTGGATCACCGAGACCACATGTTAATGCAAAGTGTAAACCCAGCCTATGTATGTATAAAAATAATAATATATGTATATATGAAGAGTTTGGTTCCAAAACGGGATTAATGCTATTTTTAACCGAGTAACCGGCAAAATCAGTATTGTATCAGTTCAGTATTAAAAATGTAAATTCTTAATCTGCCATTTTAATCTGTCATCTTTTCTCCCTTTTCCCCCAAAACGCAATAAACGCCAGTCCTCCTTCTCTGCAGAATGCAATAAATCTGTGAGGGTAAAATAACGTCAAAAAGATTTGCATGCGCAGGATCATATTTGTGAGAGTGTACGTGACATTGCAAGCATAAAATAAATTTGCGTGCGCAAAACCAATTTTGTGAAGGTGTAAATCAAGTTGTTAGCGTAAGAAAACAAGTTTTGCATCATTGTACTGTTAATCCTAAGTGTAATTCATGTCTTGTAAAACTGAAACTTCATATTAGCACTAAATAAGTATGAACTGTATGCATCTGACCTCAGTTTTTCCGCGCTTACACTTTTGGCATTATATTGAACCAATCAGAATAGAGAAAACAATGAGTCATCAGGTGCCTCATTTCATAGCCCCGCCTTCCTACCTGCGGGGACCAGTAGATGTCGGGTTATTTCAGGAAATAGTTTTCCTCCGTATATGCAACAAGTCATTTACAACTGGTTTATTTGACACACAGAGACAGATTCTGCCCGATTAATTCATATTTGCCGTTCATAAAAGTGTGTTTTTCATTGCACACCACTGTTTACAGACTTGCAATGCTTTTGGCAGTATTTCAGCGCAAAAACCATGCCAAAAGCGTAAAAGCGGAAAAACTGAGGTCAGATGCATACAGTTCATACTTATCGCATGCAAATCTTTTTAACGTTATTTTACCCTCATATAAATCCACTCAACAAATCACAGCGCACCATTTGTGATGGGAAAGAAATGTAAGCTATCAAAATCGAATAATTTACGTGAGAGGCACACAAGAAACAGAAAAATGCCGGCTGTTGCTTTTTCTCACACGACAGCATCAAGCTTCTGTCATGCTAACACATTGACCCCAGGGGATCTTATGAAAAACTTTCCATTATTTTACTCCAAGTCAACAAAAATCGATCAGGACCAAAACATTTTACAGCTGATCGCTTTGAAAAAGTTCAGCGATGACGTCCCAAGAATGACAGCAGCAATGACAGTGTTCTTAATATGACAAAGTAAGTGTTTTGATTAATGCCATTAATGTTTAATCAGTGTATACCACTAGTCAACTAAATGAATATAACATGGCAAAGATGAATGTACATTTATAGATTGATTCAACAGATTTATAGCATTTTGAAAAAAAAAACTTTTTAAAGATTTATTGCATTTTGCGGTAAAACATTTTTTTTTTATAATAAATTTTTGAAAATCAAGTTATGGATTTGAATTTTTTATGTTATTATAACCTAAAGATGCTATGTGAAAGTTTGTAACAGAAAATAGTGGTTTTCATCATGTCACTTACTTGGTATAGAAAACAAGTTTTTACCCAAATTAGTCAAAATGGTTTTATTGCGTTTTGTAACCAAACTCTTCATATATAAATACAATATATAAGCTAAGCTTGTTGTGAAAAAATGAAAAATACATAAAACTTCAAAAACATGTTTTAACTTCACTTAAATAAACAAATATTTGTTTTTTTCATGAGCTCAAATATTCTAATTATTACTGAAAAATGCTTGTCCTTAACAAATACAACATGAAGTATACTTGGCAAGGCTGTGTGTTTGACTGTGCAGGTATGCTTGTGTATATGTTAAAAAAAGAAGTATACTTAAGCCTTTATTTACAACTGTCTGACAGTGAGCTGACCTTGAAAAACATATAGAAAGATCACTTGCATATTCAGGATGCTCTTAAAGGGGGGGTTCAATGGTATTTCATGCATTCTGACTTATTAACACAGTTATAGAGTTGTTTCCTCATGCTAAACGTAGACAAAGGGCCAGATTTACTAAGCGCTTGCGCCAGCGTAAACCATCATTTTGGCGGTAAATAGCGATGTCGGAATTTACTAAAGACGCGCAGTGGATCATTAGCGCTGAAAAGGTGTGGTCTAGTTCTTTTTGCGACTGACCTGATTGCATATGCATTTCTAGGAGTTTCCCTTTCAGACGCAAACATTTTGGGAGGAGACTATTTAAATGATTCACGCAACGCGATTTACTAATGTTTGCGCATGTGTTATGTATGGCATTTGCGCGACTATTTAACGCAGAAAAAAAGCATGTCTTAAATCATTTTGCGCTCGAAATGGCTGCAATTGTTGTTGCTAGGAGGAGACATCGCAGAAATCAGAGACTGCATGGTAGAAGGGAGAGGATTTCCAGGATCATTTTACCAGATAAGTTCACGCGTCTCTCTGCCTTTATTTATCGGCCTGTATATCACATGCACCTGCAGGAGCATCATCTCTGCTTATTTGCAACCATGCGCTAATTTGCGCTGCTCTTAGTAGATTGGTTGGTCATTATGGAAATCAGCTGTTGCGCCTGTGTTATTTAAAAAGCGCTTTTTTAGTAAATAACCCGCAGATATCACCACTCCCATCAGCGCATTTTTGGAATTGCGCTCATGCGCTAATTTGCCCTGTTTAGTAAATCTGGCCCAAAGTGTCAAAAAAGCAGTTGAGCTTGTAACAGAGTATTTCTGTGCCGAATGCACTTCGCCAGGGTTCGTACAAGTTTCAGAAAGTTTTTTTCGATTACAGATCCAACTGACGTTTCAGGGGTCACTTCTTTATATGGGCACTTCCCCCGGAAAACCCCGCCCACCCGTCAATCAGCGGGTGACACTAGAACTTACAAACATTCACATCACGCGACAGCTTTGTTTAATTTCAAAACTTAACAATGGCACGAACGAAGAAGTGTGTTTTTGGATATAAGGACAAGAAATCCAGCCTTATGAAAACGATGGATATAGTTTATTATCTGGGGTAGCAGCGGTGTTTTGCGTGTGTGTTTGATGCGGTGGATTTTCCCAACCGGGTCACGAGTTGCATGCGGTAAGTAAGACTTCTGTCTTATGTTGTAAATATGCGCGTGCATATTATATAAATGACACGAACGTTATCGGAAAGATTCAGTAAAGCTAATCTTTCCTTTATAAATCTGATTAAACTAAAGACTATATAAAGGATGTCATACTACTCTATAGGTACTCCAGATTAACATCAGAAATGCAGAAACAGCGTGTGTTACGTGAGCTTTAACTGAAGGAAAACCTTTTAGCTAAATAATATCACAAAGAAAAATGAAAGCACAAAGAAAAATGGAAAAATCCAACCAAAAAAAAATATCTGGGCGCACCCAATAAGAGCTCACAGCCATATGCACAATGATCCCACACACAGAAAACAAAGCAAAACCAAACTCAATCCAGTTGTTGATTGTGGTCGACTGAGAAGTAAACTGGAAACACATCTACTTTCACAAAGACAAGTTCTGCTGCACAGCAACCACACAGAACTGATATTAAACATCCAGTTTACATTTTAAAGGCTTACAGCATCACACAATAAGCTTTTTACTAGTAGGTCTTAAGCAAGCCCCATCTATATAAACAGACTAGTTTAGTGGGGTGTTCTCAGTTATGACAAAAAATAAGATGCATGTGTGTTCTAAATGAGATAAACACATTGCTAAATGCAAAAAATAAATGCAGTTAACAATATAATCATGCATAGTTAAGACAGCTACATCAGATGGTTCTTTGTCCTATCCTGTATGTCGCTGGAAAATACAGATGTATAACCAAAGCTCGATATACAGCCCAGCCTTACTTAAGAGCCATTAACGCAAAACAAAGTCCTAATGCAACATAATGTACGGTCTCATGATGCCTACTGTTGAATACTAATAAAGAAGAAAAAGTTCATTAATCAAACTAATTGACGAGACAACTGCAGGCTGATAAGTCATTTTAAAACCCAAGTCGATCAACCACTACAACAGACTGAGTAAAAAAGGACAATTGACAAATGCTTTCTGTGCCAAAGGCGGCATTTTAATTCTTGTCTTGATACAGAAAGCATCAAATCACAACAGGACACAAGAGTTTTGACAAAGCTTTTGTAGAGATGGTGGTTTAGTGACATGAACCATACAGATACACATACACGCATGCACACAAATGGCAAGATCCTTAGGGTGGCACATGCTCACTCAGACACATCCCAGCAACGTGTGGGAGCTGCTGCAGTTGCTAGGCAACCGGCCCGGCCTCTGCGCCATTCTAGCTAACACAGTATAATCAAGTGATTCTTCCTTCGCCTTCCTCCAGCTGGGGTAGTAGATGAAGGAAGAGAGGGGTGGTAAAGTAGAGGAGAAAAATAAAGATAAGCTGGACAACTCTGTGTTTCTGGTGGTTACAACGTCACGTGATTTATACTGGATGAAACCTATCTTTCCATATATGTGTATTTGTAAACAATATCAAGGTTGGAGAGAACAAAAGGGCCGAACGTTTAGGCAGGTGATTCTCATATGAATTCATTATATCCTTTCATACCTGTATGCTCCTGCTTTTTTGTGGACCTAAAAGCTGTCCGCCCGGTGCTAGCCTCACTCATGTTGTCTGTACAGTATGTCACCTGTTATAAAGCTTTTTCTTTTCAAAAATATTGCATCACACACCAGAGGCAACGGCCCCAGCATTTGCTTTAAAAATGAAAATATACGTCTAGCTTTACACCACGACGATGCAACTGTTTTGAAGAAACTAGAAGATAATCCTTCTCTTAGCTAAATTTAATCATAATTACAAGCGTGTCTTATCAGCTGTGTTTGACTCAAGCGGTGCTGTGCAGACCAATAGGGTTGCATAACGATTAATCGCTAATCGTTTGCATAATAAAAGTTTTGTTTACATCATATAAATGTGTGTGTACTGTGTATAATAATTATGTAAAAAAAAACACACACACAAACATGCATGTATAATCTTAAGGGAAAAAAAATTCTATATTACGTATTCATATTATCTATAAATTATATATAATAGTGTATATATAGATGTAAATGTTTAAACGTATACATGCATGTGTGTGTATTTATATATACAGAATTATTATATACAGTACACACACACATATATGATGTAAACAAAAACATTCATTCTGCAAACGTTTGGTTGCAATTAAATGTTATGCAGCCCTACAGACCAATTAGCATATGACAATAAAGTAAGAGCTAATTTATAGTTCTGTGTTGCACCTACGCCTTAGCCTCTATGCTGTAGGCCACGTGTCAAGTTTTTTTTTACCTAGTAAATACCTACCTACCTTAGCTAGTAGGCAGTGACACCAGTAACATGCTTGTATTTTGTTGTTGAAGCATCAGCAGCGTTCTAGCAGACCAATGACAGCACTTGCTTACCACATAGAATCGATTCGTTGTTAAATTTTTTAACTATGGTCTATGGTGTAGCTATGCGGCAGAATGCATAACACAAGACAATTCGAGAGCAGACTGCTTCGTTTGCTTTCAAATGTCTTAATGTCATTCAAGGATCGGTCCAAGTTGAACAACTATTTTTAGGATGCTTGAAATCAATGTTTTTATGGTAACCGCTAAAGTTGAGGGAGGAAAGTAAACAATCACATAATGAACTTCAAGCTTTTAGTTTCACGTTTCAGCACGGTTAGAATCGGAGTTAGCAACTGTACCGATCCTGAGGGCAGAGTTTATGGTACTGCGCCCAGGCACGGAACAGAGCAACCATTCTAATAACGCAGGCCTGGTGGCATGAGGGGGCAATGACCCTTCAGATCTAATTTGTGCCCCCTTTTTTGTTACCAATCTACTTGAGGAGACCTGACTTCATACATTCATGAAAGAAAGAAAGAAAGGAAGGAAGGAAGGAAGGAAGAAAGGAAGAAAGGAAGAAAGAAAGGAAGAAAGGAAGGAAGAAAGGAAGAAAGAAAGAAAGAAAGAAAGGAAGGAAGGAAGGAAGGAAGAAAGGAAGAAAGAAAGAAAGGAAGAAAGGAAGAAAGAAAGAAAGAAAGGAAGAAAGAAAGGAAGGAAGGAAGGAAGGAAGGAAGGAAGGAAGAAAGGAAGGAAGGAAGAAAGAAAGGAAGAAAGGAAGGAAGGAAGGAAGGAAGGAAGGAAGGAAGGAAGGAAGGAAGGAAGAAAGAAAGAAAGGAAGGAAGAAAGAAAGGAAGAAAGGAAGAAAGAAAGAAAGAAAGGAAGAAAGAAATGTTAAGAGGACACATGCAGAGAAAGTGTGGAGAGTCTTTAACTAATAATCACCATCTCTGTCAAAGACTTGAGGGCCTTCAAAGACATCACTGCACAGGATTACCCTCCTGTGTGTGTGTGTGTGTGTGTGTGTGTGTGTGTGTGTGTGTGTGTGTGTGTGTGTGTGTGTGTGTGTGTGTGTGTGTGTGTGTGTGTGTGTTTCAGCTTGGTGTTGATATATCCAAGGCAGAAATCTTACTGCATTGCCATACAGACACGGCAACAGATAAACAGTGAAACAGCCCTGCCAATGAAACTGAAATGTGCAAAACTTCACTTCATGAAAACATTTTTAAAATGTCATTACAAAAATTCTTCATATCAGATCTTACTCCCCCTTACATCACATTACACACAACACTACTAAG
Source organism: Paramisgurnus dabryanus (assembly GCF_030506205.2). NCBI lineage: Eukaryota > Metazoa > Chordata > Actinopteri > Cypriniformes > Cobitidae > Paramisgurnus > Paramisgurnus dabryanus. Next base: position 35,577,275 of record NC_133348.1, read on the forward strand.
TGGCTACAAACAATCTAGTAACTTACTAGAGCCAGAGTCAATGGTTAACTCTCTGGGGTCAACTGTGAGCACCGTAAACTCTTTGTTTTTCATTCACTCTTCAAAGAGACTTAAGCCCTTTTCATACAGAAATTCCGTAAAATACACGTAAAATGCATCCTGGATTTTTCCGGAATAGTTAGAGTTTTTGTTCGTTCACACTGCCAAGATTACACGGCATCTGATGGTCCCGGAAAGACACGTGACATGTTGAAAGTCCCGCCCTCTCTTCTACGCAGCGTCTGAAGTTTGCATATTATTTATTATTTCTCTCTCCAGAAACAACTCGCGTGCATTTTTGTTTATGATAAGACTACAAAGGAGCGCGTGAATGCACAGTTCTATTCTGGTGAATTATCTCAGCTTCAGAGTGTATATTTGACAAGCTCCCTGATTTCTGCTTTGATACAGTTTTCAGACATTTCTCATCGTGATTGTTTATATGCATTTAAAACCCGCATTTTGAGGAGCTGAACAATATATCTCGTTGGGATGACACGCGGGTATTTTCGTTTATTATGGCTCAAATGAGCACGTGACGCGATATTCTTTTATGCTGCTGAATTATCTCCGTTTCAACGCAGTAAGTAACGAGCTAACTTACCTGATATCCGCTTCAGTCTAGTATGCTGACATTTCTCGTAGTGAATGCTGTAAATCCCTGATTTTAAAGAGTTGAACCAACTTCATGTTGCCATGACACGCGCGTCCTCACTACGGCACGTGCGTCACTGTTTATGCGTCTCATATATCATTTCCTGATAACTGCTTCAATCTAGTTTGCAACATTTCTCGTGGTGAATGTTTATATACATGTTATCTCTCGTTGTAAGGAGCTGAACCATAACTTGTGTTGTGATGATGACGCGCGCGTCCTCACTTCGACACGCCCTTTATGGCATTCTTGTTCACACAGAGGGTTACCCGCGTATCTTACTAGGTCCTCTTTCCGGCAACGATCCCTGAAGATTAACGGAACGAGTTTTTGTTCACACAGACGCTTGTCTGGCAATTTTACGGGTATTTTCTGGGACCAGAGGTCTGTGTGAATGAGGTTTTAGATTACTCTGCTGATTTTGGAAATACAGATATGATTTATACATCACTTAAAACGTTAAAGTGTCTATTTTTTGTGTCCTCTCTTAATTAAAATGGAGTGTTTGGCTTTTCACAAAATTAAGACAATAAACATCATATTTGACAAGCTTTATGGTATTCTTATAAATGACATGATTGCAAACAGCACATCTAATACCATGTTTATTCGCATCTTTCTCTGCACAGCAAGTTTATTACACACACTCACACACCTGGCCAGGCATTCCTTTGTGCTTAATTCACAAACAACACTTGACAGAGTAATGGCGTCTGTATACAAACACGAAAAATTGATAAGCTGACCACGCTCATCCCTTGTTGTGTTTGTACTATAATGATTACAAAAACACATAAGAGTTGGGACAACGATGGGCAGTTCTTCTTTTAGGCTTTTTACTGCGCAAATGCATAGCACTTAAAAGTTTCTTTAGATAATGAGCTGGCCAACCAAACTCGAACTGTGTGATCATTTTTACAATGGTCAAACAATACTTTTACCATAGTTGAAAAAGTGAAAGTGACAAGCTTGCAACCCATACTCGAAATGTGACCTCTGCATTTAACCCATCCTAGTGAGTGGTATTACACGCACTTCAAGTCATGAACACACACACAGTCGGAGCAGTGGGCAGCTATCCCAGCGCCCAGGGAGCAATTAGGGTTAAGGTGCCTTGTTCAAGGGCAACACAGTCACAACCCACCAGCCGTGAGCCTCAAACCTGCAACTCTCGGGTTACACGCTCTAACCACTAGACTACAACTGCCCCACAATTGATGAAAACTCAATACACTACATCCCTATATCTTACAGAAACCATGGTTTTAGTACAGAAAAGTATTTTCCTCTCACATTCCTGCCTAAAAGGCTAGTCTTTGTTGTTTCCTCAGCTGTCAATCACAAATTATTCAGGAGCTTTCACACCTCCTCACATACAGCCTTGCCCAGCAAAAAGTTTATTAGAAATTTTTAATCAAAATATTGTTTTATGTGAATGAGTAGGCAGAATGATTTTCACATCATTTTAAAGAGAAAACTCTTGGGAAAACATGTTTAGAATGAGTTTTGTGGACATGTTGCTCACATAATATTGTAGCCCAGTTTGTGCAGAACACGGTGTTATGAGACTTTTGTCATTATTATGTTTTTAATAGGACTGCTCCGATCAGGATTTTTAGAGCCGATACCGATTACCGATTTGTTGTCTTCGTGATCGGCCGATAACAATACAGATTCTTCAAGCTGATATTTAAGCTCTTGGATGACTGTAACTGTTAATTTTTTTCTAGATAAAGTAAAAACACAGATGTTGTCTTTGTTATATTACTTAAGCAGTAATTAGGTATATTATTGTTTTAATACAGAATCAAATAAATATTTCTTATGCAAAGAGAAATTTTTAATAATGTCTGTAAAAAGTAATGAAAATAAAACGTTTCACAATCTTTACTGTATGAATGAAATATACACGCAGTCGTATGAAGTACAACAGTTCTTCAGTAAAGAGCAGAGAGTGATTTTATTGAGAAATGAATTGGGTTACTGTAGCTTTAAGACATGAGAGAGATTGCTCTGTTCACGTGCACTGATGACAGGCTGCTGTGTGTGCCCACAACTAGTGTGAGGAAAATGAAAGTTTAAACTGTCAGAACTTTAAAACGCATGCAAAAATGAACTTTTGGCAGGAGGATGCAATTGTCCGCGATAGATGTGTGTTGTTTGATGGGGATGTGAAGACGCGTCGCACTGTTAGGATCGAAGCACGTACTCATAGAAAATACACATATCTGTGTTAAGACAAAGAGAGAAATCCAAATCTGCACGTCACACATGAGCAACAGGTTATGAAAATGCTTGCACTGAGTAAAACTGGTCTCTAATTGCAGCCGCATTCAGGAGCCCCGATGACAAAAGTAAACAGAAAAAAAAATATTACTGTAATCTCTGTGTGGAAAGGGCTTATGAGGAGCTCAGATGCAAAAGACGCTAAACTCCACCTCTGTCAGAAATTCTACACTTATATTAACCAAATGCTCTTGGCATGCATTATACATTCATACAAAACTTTTGCTTTAATCCACTTAACCCTGCTGATACTGGTTTGTTGGCAGAACCGTTAAAATCTGTTAATCCTTTCAAATCAGCTCATTTACAAGAAAACACATCAGACGGCATTATAATTAATGGTCAATTTAGAGTATGTCAAGTATCATTTTTATTCATACTGTTTAGTTGTCATTGTATTGGTAAATTTCCCTGCTGAAAAATCCACCTAAGCTGGTCAAGCTGGTGGGTCAGCTGGTCTTCCAAACTGACCACCTAAGTCTAGCTAGACCAGCTAAAAAAAGGGACCAAATTACAGCTAGACCAGCTTGCTACACCAGCAAAACTAGCTAAAAGCTGGATTTTTCTGTAGGGTTTTGACAACATTTTGTGAACTTTTAGAAGTACACTAGCACAAAGATAATCTGAAAGCCATGAAAGCATTTCTGCCATTCTTGTTCTAAAAAAAAAAAAAAAATCTGTGTGTGCCAGCAAATGAGTCTCTGTCAGGTCTTAGAAGTACCCCTTTCTTTGAATAGACACAGGAAAGAATTCTTTTAATACACCCTCCTTCCTTTGGGCCTCATGCATGACCCTTAATTCAAGTAAAACATTCCCTCCACCCTTAAACAGCACACACAAAACAGCTAGGTTTATACCATTTCATTACAATTGTTATATTCAGACATTTACAGGTTATTCAATTTATAAATCCAGTTTCTTCCTATTTTCTTTTGACCAGCAACATAAAGGCTACTCCTCATTACTATGATCAAGAACTCAATTTTTTAAGATCAGCCCGTCCAAGATCTTTTTTAGTATAATAAACACATCACTGTGTCCGAAACCGCCTTCTTCCCTACTATATAGCAGACGAAAAGCAGTAGGCCAGGCAAGTAGTATGTATGAATACGGCTAAAATGACCCGGATGACCTACTATATCCGGCAGGATCATGTAAAGTGTTCATTTGATGGATGCTTGGCTATGCCGTGAGGCCCCCGGGAGAGGAGTTATCCAATGAAGAAGGCGGCGTTGTTTTATTCAAAAATGTGCAAAGTCAAAATGGAGTAAGGAGTTGAAACAGTTGACCATGCCCTGATCATTCATCCACTATTTACCGGTGTACATTATTGTAAAAAATATATTCATTAAAACGTAACATCTTTTTCTAAAACATTTTTGCCATATGGTATTTACACCACAATGTAAACAGTAACTTGAAAAAAACAGAAATATCTTTTATTTAGCAGGAAAAAGTATTAATTTGACGGACACCATCTACCAAAGTCCTCATTGGTAAGTTGTCCTATAGTAGAGGACCTTTTGGGGGGCCCCACTGCCACAGGATAACATTTAACAGGCAGGTCTGAACAGGCATCTCTATAATCCATCCATGTGAAACAATGCATAGACTTTATCCAACACGTTTTAAAAGTAAAGTGTATAAGAATTTATTTACATCAAATTTTTTAACTATTGACTATTGCTTTTTTTATTCTTCTGGATAAGGAATAAAACTTAAGCTTGAGATTCATTTGTTTTTTAAGATTAAAAGATTAATGTACAATTCAGTTTTATCTACTATAAAAAATTAACCACAGTTTGATTATAGTAAAAATATATTAACCATGCTTTTTGGTTGACTACCATTTGTTTTACAATAGTTTTACTAATATCTTGGTATCAAATGGTACATCTGTGATTACTATGGTTTTAATACAAATATCATAGTAAAACCTGTATCCTGTGGTAAATTAATACATTCCCCCTATATTGGATAAAGTAATTCAAAAACAAATTTTTTGGATTGATTTTTGAGGATGACGGCATGATGTCACACATCTACCTGATAAAACTGAGCCAAAACACTGTGGAGTCTGACAACAAAAGAGTGCTTTAGTTTAAACTCCCTACTCATTTATGATTTTGATTAATTGCGTTTTGTTACTTCAATTTAGCATTGTTTTGTCCTTGCTATGCACAAACAGACCTTCGACCCATCTTGGGGTCACAACCCACCAACTGACAACTACTGATCCAAGGTATCTAATCCAATCCACTTTATTTCTATAGCACATTTGCCAACAAGAAACAAAGTCTCCAAAGTGCTGTACAAAAGGCAGTAAAAAGGCACACAAGTACAAAAACACAATTATTAAAATCAGTAAATAAAACATAACAATAAAAGACACAGGACCACATAACTCACGCAGTGGAATAAAAGTGGATCTTAAGACGAGACTTAAAAACATTCAACTGTGGGGGCCGCTCTGACCAGAGGAGGTTCCACAGTCTTGGGCCAACTACAGAAAAGGCCTGGTCTTGGATTTAAAGTGACACCATGTAATTTTTCAACCTTCATAATACATTTTCAAGACCCTTGTGATAGTACATCGACTTTAAATAGGTTGAATGACATGTCTACCATAGCCTGACGGGGTCTGTATCACTTTTACTCGTATTTTAAAACTTAGGGTTTCTGGTAGTAACCAGAGCACAAAAAAAAACTACAAAATTCGACTGCTTTACGGCATACGTCACTTCCTCCACACAATTTGTTTTTAACGTGAATTTTGCTGGAGGCTACTTAAGGAGTGTAGAGAGCAGTTTCTAATATGTGACTCTGTGGCACAGTCTTTAGTGTCACGGACCTATGACACGGGCGACCCGGGTTCGATTCCCCTTTAAGGCAATTTTTTATATAAACTGTTGATTCATACATAAATGCGATGTTCTTTATAAATTACGGCGATTATATTGCATATAGTTCCCTGTATTCAGATGCTGTGTTCACGTATTTACCTTTCTTTTTACTGTGTCTATGATATTTACATTACAATCCAGGATGCTATAGCACTCAAACTTGCTCACAGTGTAAAACCAAACCCTATTCATTCACCAATCAGATCCGAGCGTTTCTCTCTTCTCTCTTCCTCATTTGCTGCGTTCCGCTGTCACTCGCGTGACGTATTACAAAGCGGCAGACCTAAACGCACCGGTTTACTTGGATTTGGAGCGATTTTCACACAAAAAAGAGGAATAACGAGCGCCATTGCGGAAAATCCTGGTGGCGAGGGAGAGAGAGAGGATGCAACAATATTTGTTTGGAAAAAGGCAAGGAAATACGTCTGGTCGTTTCTGAATTGGAAGGCTGCAGCCTCCGGAGGTCAAATATGCAGGCTGCACACGTCGTCAAGCCTGGGTTATTAAGGTAAACTGAGCATTACATTCGCAGGTCATAAGCATACTGCAACAATTTACGATTAACTAAGTATAATAGTCAACTTTGTAATTGTTAATATTGTGAAATAAGACAGTCTTGATGACGTATTAGAAATACGACATCCGGAGGCTGCAACCTTCAGATTGAGAAATGGCTTCTGCCACGACGAGTTCCTCATCAGAAAGTTGTAACATGACTGCGTTTCTCCCTGTTGTCTCAAAATGTTGATCGTTTAGCATTTTAAATGTTTAGTTTTTAGTTTAGTTTTAAGGTTGGCCAGTTCCTTTCCTTTGCGACAGTGCTGCGGCGCTTGTGGGCTCTAGGGGCGCTAGAAGTGAAAAATACGTGTCTAGCACCCCCTAGTGGCCAAAAGTTTCATGGTGTCCCTTTAAGTCTGGATTTAGGAACCACAAGCTGGAACTAGCATCAGACCTCAATGAATGCGCCGGTGTATAAATTTGGATGAGGTCAGTGATGTACTGTTGGGCCAGTCCATTCAGCGCTTTGAAAACAAACAATAAAATCTTAAAATCAACTCGAAATTGAATTGTATGAAATGCATACAAACACACACACACACACATTTCTTGACACTACAAATAAAGTACTGATGTAAAAATCTAAAGTTGCTTTTCCATTGTGTTAAGACGTAGCTCAGCTCGGTTTACTTTGGCTCAGTCTGCTTATCCATTGCAGTTTAGTGGTGCTTCAGTGTGGGTGGGATTATTGACTTGTTTTTACAGTTGCACCACCTCTAATTAATGGGCCATGAGACTAAAATTTTAATTATTCTCCCAAAAAATTAAAAAAGCATAAAATGAGAAGTTACTCAGTGATGAAATAAGGTTAATAAATATTAATGTATACATATATTTTATTAAAGGTAAAAAAAAGTACTTTAGTCAAGAGCAGTGAGAGATTTTCTCTCAATGCTGTTTGATTAACATGAATGAAAGACAGGATTAAAATTACGTAACTTCCCCTTCCACTTAAGGACCAAAGTCCAGATCTTATATACTTTACACATGCGCTTTCTTTTTCAGCTGTTTACTTTCTCTAAAGACCTAAATTTTTCTGTTTATGAGGATGCTTGCAAAGACTAGCCTGGGTGCCAGCCGATCTTAGCTCCGCCCACAACATTTTGAGAAACGGGAAGATCGGTCTGGGGTTTCACGGTTGAGGAGCTACTATGGGAGTCCCAAAACTGGCCGACGAATCAAATTGTGAGGGCGGGCTTTATACGATGATGGACAGATGATCAACAGTAACGTATCAACCACGTCACCAAAGAGCACGTGTGTTGAATCTGGTTACAACGAAATGGCTGCCGCGGTAGAAATCAGATGTGTGGATTCTGACATTGAGTCTGTTCTAAAAGATATCGACAGAGCATTGATTTTAAAAGAAGAACAGAGAAACGCGAGCAAGGCATTTGTTGATGTTTTTGCCGTCCTTCCTACGGGATTCGGCAAAAGTTGTCGCACTTATGAAGGATCAAGTTAAAGAAGCAACTAAAATGGGTATCACGGCGATGCAACTCGATGTGCACGATGAGATGGATATAATTAGCGGTCGTTGCCAGCTTCTTTTCGGAAGCCCGGAATCGTGGAGGGACATGCTAGGCTCGGATATTTTTCAAGCAAACGTAATGGGTATCGTCGTGGATGAAGTTCAACTAATGTACAAATGGTAAGAGATAGTCTTACTGTATGACTTAATGTGATATAAATGAAATGTTGTAAACATAGTAGGTGTTGATGTACGTTCGCTAACTCAGACTTGTAGTGTGTGTCATTGTAACAAAATAACTAGCAGTTCGGTCAAGCTGCAAATACGTCATTTCAACATACGTCTCACACCCTGTTGCTCTGATTGGTCATAGGGCTATCCAATTGAGTGCAGAGGCATTTTTCGGTTGAGACACGCCTCATAATTATAGCTCAATGGAGCGGTATCAGACTCAAATGCTGACTAGAATTGAGTATGACAACGTCAGGCTATGCAAAGACAGGAATTTTTATGCATATGTGTATTTAAGGCGAATAAAGCGTTAAAAATGCTCATGAGCTAAACGAGCAGCAGATGCGTGATTTGCGCGCTCCCGTTACACAAAAACAGGGAGCACATTAAGCTCTGTTGATTGTGTTTCAATGGCTTAGAATCATCATCTGTGGTGCTTAAATATGTGTAAAAACGTAAAGGTTTCGTGACCACACGCACAGCAACGTAACATGGGTGCTTAAAGGGAAACTTAACCCATTTGCATTAAGCTTTGTACCGTTAGAACCCCAGTCATGTTTTTGAATGGTCGTGCATCATTCCCTCAGTTTCTCCTGAGACGGGAGAAATACTCATTTCAGTGAGGCACTTCCTTCTTTCAATGATGTAAAAATCGTCATTTTGCGTCATTGAAAGAATGAAATCCTGTATCTCTGTTCAGTGTGAAAGACTACAGACACTCATTCCTCATTTTTCCAAGGTGGGGGCTATGGGTGGGACCCACTCACGCTACAGACCTATTACATATCAGTGGGTGGGACTTACGAAAATATACGAACACAGACGGAAAAAAAACGATCAGCCGCCATCTTTATGCTAAGCTAAGCTAAACAGAAGTTGTGGAGCGAGACAGAATTCATGTTACAATAACAGTGGAAGTTAATCAAGAGGGTGATTTTGCAAGCGTGATGCTCTAATCCGCTGTTCATTGCACCTTTATGAGCCACAATACTGCAAAGAGCTGAGGCAGATGTAGGAACAGAAGCCCGAGGAGTAGGCCGGAGCCTGGGCTTCGGCTGAGTAGAGGTGCCCGGGGAAGACGCAGCAACCATCGGCCTCTGCTGCGTAGAGAAGCTTGGACAGACTACTGCCTGTATCTCGCTGTGTGCTTGCTTTATTACATTTCTGCATCAGATAAGGATATGGACGTTTGTTTGGTGAAGGTTTCTAGGCAAGTGAGGAACTTTAAGCGCATTTGGACATGTTTATTTCACGGACGTGTTTTGGTTTACGAGCAGACGCGATGCGGAGTATATAAGCTTGGCAAACTCGCGCTGTTTGCTTTCGGTTTAACATTTCTGGATCAGATAAGGATATGAACGTTTGTTTTGTTAATGTTTCTGGTCACGTGCTTATTTCAAAGACGCGTTTCGGTTTACGAGCACAAGCTCCAAGAGCTGAGGCAGCGGGTCTGTGGAGATATTGTGCAGGGGACGCGTTTGTGTGGAGGATGCAGGGATAAACGGACGTCTGACTAAAGTGAGTGTTTCTATTTTCTTTGTTATACTAACGTGGCATTTATATACACAATAGCATATCTGAGCGGTGTTTTATATGTCTATATTGTGAGAGCAGTGAGGCCAATAATAATACAAATGTAATTACAGTAAACAAAAGACAAAAAGAAAATTGGTAAAAATAAAAAAACATTTAAAATGCATACCCTTTTTTAAATACTTGAAAAGACATTTGTACTGCGGATCTGAAACCGCACGTTACTGTTTGAATAAGACTTTGCTACACACCAGGCCAGAGTGTTATTGTGTATACCACAATGTAACATCACGTTTAAAAGTAAGTCATGATTGGTGTCTGTCAGACACAGTGGTGATGGCTATTTTCTTTGTTTTACTAACGTGGCATTTATGTACATAATAGCATGTCTGAGCCATGTTCCGATTAATGGGAGTGGCTTGCAGAGCTGTGCATTGTGGTGCATAGTGGGAGTTGTAGTTTTTCATACAAATGTGCTCTAAAGTCACGTTCTGTCTTTTCTCGGTCAAATAGAAACAAAATTCTAAACTTATGTTACATTTTGACTACAAATATGACCCACTTTCCATAAAGATTAATGCTCTTATCGGTGAAATGGCCCTTTAAAGGCGCTCTAAGCGAATTCACGCGTTTTAGGCCATAAAACATTTTTTGTTACATACAGCAAACATCTCCTCACTATCGGTTTGCTGCCTGTCCCCTGAACACACTGTAAAAAAATGCGGTCTCTGAAGACATCCCAGGCTCCACAAACTGCAACAAAAACAAAGTGGGGCAGCCTACAACCACGAAACATAACAAACGTGTTCCAGCCAATAAACGATAAGAAGGATTTGGGGGTGGGGTTTAGTGCGCGTGAGGAAGCACGGAAGGGAAAGGAAGGGGCAAGGGGGAGAGTGAGAGAGAGAGGAGAGTGAGGGAGATGAGTTAGCTACGCTCCGTTTTGTTTGACAACACTTTGAGCATCAACAAGAAGTCATTTCACACAGATTCGCTTAGAGCGCCATTAACCTCGATAGAGACGACAGACCAAAATCTCTTTATCATATCTACCGGTTTATGGCCCACCCCTAGTCTCGGGTAATTTAAAAATAAATGTCCTTTTCCAAGCCCTTCTCAGTTGGCCAAGAGCGCTTGCGACATTGTGTGACAGACCTGTCAATCAATTTTAAATGCACATTTTAGCATTTTGGTTACCTTGGTGTCCTCATCAGATAACAAAGTAAAATAAATAGAGCAGGGGGTCATATTGGTTGCAAGGCCATCGCGGGTTCTTTCTGTCTGACTGGTGCGTGCAGGACTGCAGAATGCATACCCAACGGTGCTGTTTACATTCGGGTCCAGTCGGGTTAAAAAAAATTGCCACTGGATCAGCGTCGGGTCAAATGTTTTCGGTTTGTCTCGTGTCGGGTCTTTCTTAAATTTGTTTGGGGTATGGTTAAAAAGTGATTTGGATCATTTCAGGTCTTTGTACGCGAGAATACCTCTACAATGGAGTATATCTGTGCATGATGGGATGTGTCTGCAGTCAAATGCTGCACCGCGTGCTCTATTTATATGCCAAACAAAAACAAGTACCAGAAATCTCTTCCGAATTCTCAAGCTTGTCTACTTGAAAGCCTGCTCTGTCATCAGTCTGCTCTGACAGTGCAGCTGTCTGCTTAGAATACTACAAAATCAATTTAAGTGGGACAACACTGACTGGATTATTTTTTCAAAACTGATTGCAATATTTGCAATTCACTAATGCTTTCCCAAAGTTAGAAGGGATGCTGTTGATCCATTACTTTTAACGTCAAGGACAGGTCTCTGGAATGGGCTGCCAAGAAATGCTGTGTTTGTAGAACGCACACCATCTTCCACTTTACATTTCCGTACAGAGAATTAGGAGGGTCATTAATTTTACATTTAAAAAAAAATATAACACACAATCAGTCAATTTCTTCAGACAAGGTGTGTCATTTTCTAAACAATAACACATGATCAAGGTGATAACAATATAGGCGTGGCCTATACAGCAAGTGCCAAGTCTCTTGCATGGACAGGGTTGTAAAATCACTGCCATTAATAGTGTCTGTTGATCAAGCCAATTTCATAATCAAATGCCACTGGTATGACTCATATCTCTCTCTTTACAAACCACTGACAACCCTTAGTTTACACCACATTAATGAAGCATGATGTCTGTCAGACTAGCCATACTAATAGTCAGACATAGGTGATATTAGGGGAGGGGCTCTCATTGCAGAGTGCATTTGATTGGTCAAAAATGTTGCTGTGCAGGATGAGTCATCAATACTTTAAATCAATTTTCCCTAGAAAAAGACACAACATTTTAAAATAAACATTTGACTTTTAGGAGAGCACTTGCATGTTTATGACGTCAGTGCTAACAGACACGGACCCGTCCAGGCCTTGACAACACACAATTCGTGAATGTTGCAGAAACACTAATACCACCAAAACAGAACAGTGACCCCTGTCTGTCTCTCCATTTAACCTTAGACCACAGTAAAGCATGCCAACCAGCGTCACAATCACATGATTATTAAATCAAAGGTATACAAAAGACGACTTGTTGCTTTTATTGCATACGATTTAAATTTGTGTGATTACATCAACGAGTGATATGGTCACGCGAAGAGGATTCATGGTTGGAGTAAACACGTCCACATGGCGGTCAGGCTTTTCCCTCGGAGCGTATTGACAACATGGCGCACGGAACCACACCAGAACGCTATGGGGTTTCTTCATTTCCCCCCACTAACACATGCACACGCAAAACAGACACGTGAATAAGCTATGTGCTTACATTTAAGCACGCCTGACTGCAACAGTTTGTTTACCTGACGTGACATTAGATATGACCTGTAAATAATAACATTAACACAGACATGCATACCTGCTGATGTCGACCCAAAGATTCGCACCACGGGCACTTTCTTGACATCGCTGTCTCTGAACTCGGAATAACACACGTCTAGGTCTCTGATGGGGCTGGTGAGGTAATAATCTGCCGTGACGATCCGCAGCGAGAACATATTCGGTTCGGTTCTGCAGGACAAGCATAAGATCAATTGAAACAAAGGCAGCAGTTGAATCCCAGTCTTTCCTCAGAGGTGCACCATTGCTTCGTGTGTGTGCGGAGAGCATGGACTGTAAATAATGGCTCTGTGCGGAGCATAATTCGCCGTAACATGAACCGATAATCCCATGCTGCAGATGTTTTCCCAGTGTCCAAGATCACAGACTTGAGCCCAACCCAAGCGCCTCAAAGACGCAATGCACTTGATTTTAGCACGAAAATCCAATGTGCACTCCCAATGTGGCTTTCCCCCGCCTCTGTAATACGATCACAACATTGTTGGGCAACCCTAATCATCACCATCCCTCCCCTATCCACGTTGAGTGCACTGCAGTATTCCCAGCGACTAGCCACCGGGTCAGCCAGTTCATTGTTGAGCCCCACTTCTGCTGCGAAAGGAAGCTCCACGCTGTCTCTGCTCTGATTGGTCCGCTCCGAAAAAGAGGCGAGGTCTGATTGGCTCACAGGAAAAGGCGAGTACTCATTGGCTCTTGGTAAGCGGAACTAACATGGAGAGAAGCTTACTGCACATATGCGCTCATTAGGTAGTTGAGCCGAGCGGAGGGGGAAAGATTCACTTTCCACTGAATCTATATACAATTAAATCAAATAAAGACGACATCGATTTTCATATCGATTGGTTAGGTGACGTTATCACTTTATGACGAACTTTGGCGAATCGGCTTGCTCAACAAGTCCAAATGCCTCGAAACTTTCCTTACCATCGATTTATACGTTAGACAATGGAGCCGACTGCATAAAGATGACAAACAGAAGTAAAATAAGCGAATATCCAAAAATATCATTTTACCTTTGCCTGTCTCAATGAGATACAGTCTAGATGCCGATTGGTCAGAAGCGCGTAAAGGCGCGCTTTTACGCGCTTCTGACCAATCCGCGTTTAGCTTTCTAAGATAACGGAAACAACCAATCGTAGTATCAGTCCACTTCAGATTGCATGTATTTGCTGCCATCTTTCACCAAGAAAAATGACATGCACCATAAGTTTGTGCAAAAGTTAAAAAGAGTAATTTTGGCACAAAACATTTATAATTTGTAAACAAGACTTAATGTGCCTAAGAAACCAGCTTTAGCTGCAAGTGTACTTGTGTCCCTTTCATTCTTTTTAAGGACACTACAGTACCCATAGAGGCATGTTTTAAATAAAACTCTTTCCCATGACTTTGGGTTTTATAGTGTTTCATATGTGTACTAAAAATCCTACAGCATTTGCTTTCCATTAAAATACCAATAGGAACCATTAGCTTTTACCATTAAACTGTAGTGTGTTTTGGGCCATATTCTATTAGAACCAATAAAATTCCCCAAAAAAACCAACAGAATTTCTGTGATGGTGTCTATTGTTTTTTTACCCTTGCTTTTTTAGTGGTATATGGTGAATTTCATCTGTTATGAGTGGCAACACAATGATCAATGTTTCTGTATTTCAACACTAAAAGCTAAAGGAAAGTCTGGTGCGTTCTAGTTTATTGTTTCCTGTTAAGTTTATCAAGAGCAACAGCTCACTGAGCTGCATTAAATCATTGGCTTTTCTCAGGAAGCTCTGGAACATGCAGATAAGATCTGAGTAGTGAACACATGTGAGTACATAATTTATATAATTTACATCATTTATATGAGCATAAAGATTTCATACAGAAACTGCTATATAGCAGGGATTAGAATCAGAGATTAAATTGGAAGATTGATTTTATTCAACAACAACAACAGAGACAAATACCATTTTTAATACACGACAAGAGTGTTTGTTTGATGGATTTCTGTTATACTGGTTTTCTTGACAGCACTTCCTGTAAACCTTAAATCTGCATCCTTGTTCAAACCCCCAGCCTCAACTACTTTCAGTTTGTGTACTTTACTTTACACCACCTGACAAAAATTATTTCTTGATATATTGTATTATATTGTTTGGAAGAGTATTTCTTGTTGTGTATATATATATACAGTTTTCTTTGCTTTCAAAGGTCCTGGACATTTTGAAACATTATAACATTGCCACCTTTTGGTCATTAAGGGTAACATCATTCTTAACCAATACAGAAACAGCAAATATACAGTATTTCAATATGTATTTCAATAATTGTACACTGTCAGAAAAATGGTCCAGAAATGATTCCAAGCTGTCATTGGGGCAGTACCCTTTAAAAGGTCCTGATATGTACCATTTATGGACAGTTATGTATACATTTGATACCATACATTTGATGTATTAATGTGCAATCTGTGGTGGTAATATTAAATCTTTATGTACAATGGTGTATCTTTTAACAGGGTACTGCCCCAGTGACAGCAAGGGACCTTTTCCTTTTGACAGTGTTATGGAATTGATGGGCTGGAATTCCTAAACAATTTCATACATCACTTAACAGAGTGTGGGAAGAATAAAATTTTTTTTGAAACCTTTATACAAGTGCACTGCAATTAGTGTATTCTGACTAATAATAAGTATATTTGGTTACAACCTTGTTTTATTTACATGTCTACAACATAAGTTCATCCAAAAAGAGCAGTAACATGGAGCAATACAAAGTTATACAATTGTATAGTAGTTAATATCTGGTTACATAGTATCTTTTTTTCATTATACATACCCTAAAATGCACAATGAAGTTAAATTACTTGTTATCAAGTTATTATTCATGTAAGTGTGATGAATTGCATCTCAAAGTGTTCAAGCTTTTATATACTGTAGTCGTCATATCATATATTCAATGTGAAGGAAAACAACTGAATTTCTAAATCAAAAATGTAATTTGTTAAATTTCCTTTCTTATGAAGCAACTACATATGGTAAGAAGTTACTGAAATAAAAAAAAACACAATAAAATCTATCAATATTAATTATTAAAATCTTCTGACAATTGTTATGGCAAAAATGCTGTAGCAGAAATTTGAGTCAGTTGTGTAGCCTGTGTGTGTTTGGAATAGAGAATATTGATGAGGATAAATTGACTCATATATGACAGATGTGTGCGTGTGCATCACTTTTACAGGTACTGCTTACACCTTAATCACTTTCAAATATACCTGATTATTCTAACTATTATGACTACTGGGTTAAAAAGACAAGAGTGTACTTAACAAAACAAACAGTGTGTACTTTCAACAAGTTTGTCACTTCATGTGTACCCTTAAGATAATAAACCATGGTTTTACTGCAGTTAAAACCAAATAACCATCTTTACTAAAGTTAAACAATGGTTACCACAAAATATCCATGGTTGTGCTATAAATAACCATGCTGTTAAACCATGCTTACTGTAGCGGTTTTATAGTGAGTTTGAGCTCTCTGCCCAGGGGTGGGACGATGTATTTCTCTTCTCTGAGTAAACGCAGCAACAGGTCCTCGGCATCCTCAGGCCACCTGTACCGACGAGTATTCAGAAGCCACAGCGGCACATGACTCTACAGTAAGAGAAAAAGAGAGCTCATCACACACTTTTTTTTATATCATTTGTGTATGCAGTCAGATTGTTTTTAGTCGTATACCTGGTTAGCACATGGAAACAGCACTGGCACTAGTCTAAAGTTAAGACATCCTTGCTGAATGAATTCATTTTGGATCTGAAAGGTGGAAAAAAACATGTGCGGTTATTTCTTAGAAAATATTAATTTGTTAAATACCATCTCAGGCATTCCTGTCCATATTTACCATATTATAGTTGTGATACATTTCTTTGCACACAAATCAATAATATCAGAGAAAAAAAATCAGTGCATTATAGTTCCCTCAATGAATAACTCTAATCATTCACTACACCAGGACTGAAAAAATTGTCTAAACACATTTTATCATCTAAATCAACATGTATACACCATGCCTAAAGGTACCTGCAAAGTTTGGGACTCAGGCTCACCAGCAAAATGGATACAGCAAAATGGTTAAGATGTTTATAACTTTTGATTATTTGGTTTCTGTTCTGTTCCTTGGGTCACACTGAGTACGACGAATATGTCCCAATACTTCATGCACATCATTTTAAATGGTATTAAAAACCTACTTGACAAAAACATTGATCAAAAGAATTTTGATCCACTCAGAAATGGTTATTTTATGGCATTGTGAAGCAAGAGCGTATGAGTCAATATAATTTTGGGTGGGGCCAGTAATGGAAAAACTGGCCTGCATCTTTTAAGCATGATACCGAAACGTGATACCATTACATGTACCAATTGCTAAATAAGCTCAAAATATGAAACGTTTTCTCTTTTACTAAAACACATTTATTCACCCATCGGAGTATGGATTATGATTTTATGGTAAATGAATGTGAATGAGGTCTTTTCTCTACTCTCCCCCATCACCCCGGCAACCATGGAGACCTTTCTTTCTTTATTTTTTTTTTCAAAGTAAAAGTCCTTATAAAAATACAATTTCTTTAAACAGAAATAAATTTTTCTTATACATTTCTGCAACACAACAACAACAAAATTAAATTTTTCAATCCAATAGTACAGTGGTTCTCAAACTTTATGCACAGCTATGCACAGTTCAAAAACAAAATGTTATTCCTAATAATATTTCTTATTTTTGATTCCTTATATGAATATTTATTATTGTCAGCCAACCATTACAGAGTTTGAACATTAACACTGCACTGTGCTTTCAAGTGAATAAAAACTTAAAAAGATTAATAATTAAATTAAAATGTGTCCAAACATTAAATAAAACTGTACTGTATTTAAATGTTAAAAGGCTGTACTTACAGGTAAATATATTTTCAGATTAATCACACCCTACTAAAAATATATACTAATATTTTTGTTAAACATTTTTTGTTAAACATCATTTACTACGTATATACCACAAAGTAAACCATCAGACTAAACAAATTCAGTCACTTTGTGCATTAAATGTAAATACATAAATGCGGTGCATTCTGAAAGTAAAAATAAGTCACTATTTAGTAGGAATTGGATGTTTTTGTAAACAGTGTTGTGCTCTATTAGTAAACTCTTTGGTTGCATATGAATGGTGATAATATGAGACACAAAAATGATATAATGATTAGTGGGAGCATTTAATACAGATTTATAATTGTTTACTAAACTCCACAGCAACCTTTGCTCCCTGAAGTTAAAGCTACAAGAACAGCTAAGGAATTATGTGGACGGTTTCTGGCTCTCACCTGAGTGTGTATGTACTTGGTATGTAATCCATGTTGATCAGATCCATCACCTTCAACATCTGCTTTATACTTTGGACTGATCACTACGATGATTAACACTGACTTCTGCAAAACACAATCATTGATAAAACTTCCAGATTACACTTCAGCTCAAAGTTCATTTCATATTTATGAAATCTAATTCAAATAATTAAAATGTATAAAAAATTAATTCTTACATTTTTTAAAAAACTGTCCATCCATTTGTTTATGTCCATTTGTCTAACTCTGTCTTCGAATATATCAATCTGAAAAAAAAATGTGTTAATCTATCTAACATTTACAGATATATAATGAATTTTAATAAATGATAAGTGTAAAAGCAATCTTACAGCTGGTCTGAATCCTTGATTTATCAAAAAACTCACGAAGGGCATCAACTCTGCTGTAATGTCCGCTGAGTATGTTATGAAAACATCTCCTTCAAGTGATCACAATTTTTAAAGTTAGAGTTTGATTTTTAGAATTTTTTCATTTAAAAACTTCAATAAACAGCATATCAGTTGTAGCACTAGCCATGTTTCCATCCAGTTTTTGTTATCGACAAACTTAATATGCATAAAAACAGTTTTCGAAATTTGATTTCTGATTCCATTCAAATGGCCTTTTATTGATAAAATGGTGTGCGTGATGACATCAGGAAATATGAAAATTAATTGTTGTGTACACAAAAAAATAATAATCTGAACTTGAGCTGTTTCAATTTGAGCTGTGTATATCGCAAATGACCTACCTTTTGTGTTCAAATTTCTTTAAAAAAATTACAATCTGAACTTGAGCTGTTTCAATTTGAGCTGTCCAAAATGATCTACCTTTCGTGTTTAAATTTCTTAAAAAAAAAATTGTATTTAGGCAGTTCTAAAGCTTTTACGACTCAAGCTCCGTTCAGACTGCAGAGTTACTGTAGTGGACACTACTCATTTGTTTATAACAACCAGAATTGGAAAACCCTCTTAATGACCTTATTAAAAGAGATGGGCGACACACAGCAAGAAAAGTTGCTGGTGGTCTTAACGGGCAGTAATGCTCAGCAAGGACCAGGTCAAATCTAATATTTGTGGCCACAGAGTCAGGGTGTGGCTTCTAGGGGCTTCAACCTGAATGTTTTTCGAAAGCCCTGAATCATTTCTGTTTCTAAAATGAATTTATTCAGTATGCTAGGTCAATAGTTCAACTCATCAGCCTGTTTCTAAAATGTTTGAAAATGGGGTGTTCGACTTCATGCCACAAAAACCAACAGACGAGTGATTCGACAAGCAGTCTCCTCTTTATGATTTCACAAATCGCTCCTTTGGTGCGCTGATGTCATCGGGCTGTTGGTTCTTTAGCACCACATGAAGTCAAACATACCCATTTCAAACATCTTAGAAGGTGGCTGATGTGTTAAATCAGATGCTTTATATAAGAAGATATCTTAAACATTCTGGGATAGGGGACATAAGGACTGTGAAGCACTGCGCTAGGTGGCGGCATTCGCAGAGGATTAGAGGTTTTACCTGGTGACCTCTAGTCATTTGTAATAATTGTGGAGTTTTCTGTGATCTTAATCTGTTGCCAATCGGTCATTTCTGTAATTTGTAAAGTACAAATTCCCCCCGCAAATGACCTACCATATTTTGCAGAACACTGAGGTCCCTAATATTAGTCGCCATTTCTTGAATTTTGACCAGAATTTGGCAGGGACGTGTATTATTTCGTAAAAAAATTAAATGAACAAAGCACAGCGGGGCAAATCAAAACAGAAATTCTCCAGGCTGCAATATTTTAGAGTGCTCAACGTTTGCTGTTGTGCCCTTCAGAGGTTCCACATGATGAAAATTATTTGTGTGAATATATATATATATATTTTTAAAATGTTTCCAAACTTTTGAGGTATCCACATTGCGTTTATGCGCTTAACTTAAACGGAAAATAATTCTGTCAAAATTTTATCGATAATAAGCATTTCCATAAGCTATAAACTTTTTTATGTGCTAAAGTCTTGGATGGAAACATGCCTACTGTGTCATAACCAGATGTATTGCGCTCTCTTTTAATGTAAATTTACATTTATGCATTCGACAGATATCCTAAGCATTTTTTTTCAGAATATTGTATCAAATTAAATTGTATCATTTAATTTTTTTAAATTATAGAAATTTTCAAATGTATTTATTACAAGCAAATTAGAGAAATATGGTTGCATTTTTATATACATTATTATAAACTATAATAAATTATACCCAGTGTTATAGCTGGACAAGATTCAATACATTTCATCTTTTGCATGTTTCTCCTCTTCCTCTTTTCTAACCTTTGCACCTTTTGTGTTATACTAGACATTTTTTGTCTTTAATGGTTTTATAGATAAAAAAATCTGTAAAAGTGGCTCGTGCGAATCTTTTACCTCCCGCTTCGCTCCGACTTTGTGTTGAACACGTTTTGCAGACCTGTATCGGCATATGACAAGAGGAGAAAATAATTGTTCTCACTTTACTTGATGTCATACGCTGGTCGGTCTGAGCATAAAGATAGGGCGCACACTCCTAGTCCCAAACAGGTTAATGCACAGCAGGTGCGCTAAAAAAAACTGGTCACGCGTTTCATTTCATAGCAGATAACTCCCCGCCCATGTCATGCCTAAATTCATAATTTTTGGGCCATTTCTCAATAAACTTGCCTTTACCCAGTACATCTGCCCTTTGCCCAAATGATGTTTAAGCGGCCATACGTTCCCCTAAAGACGCAATTACTTCCGCAAGAAAAAACCATCTTGGTCATCAGAAACAGTAATTGGATCTGTCAGACTAGAGCATTTTTGGCGGTAATGTATATATTTAAGACCTTTTGAATCTGAAATTAAGAAATTTCAGGTCTTTCATTAGGAAAACTTTATTTGAGACTTTTTAAGGACCTGTAGCCACCCTGTCATTATACTTCTAAAGTTCAGCTTTAGTTGTTATTGAACATTTGTTTTATTGATTGTTTACCTACAGTGGCTTTGAAACGTTTTTCTAGTTTTTATCATTGTAAAACTGCATCAGATGGCCGTGATTCATTGATGTGATATTACAAAAAAAAAATGCTGGGTTATTTTCAGCCTAAGGTCAAAGCTCCAGTGCCCCCCAGATGAAAAAAGAGGCATGCATCATCTTATCTGGTTATGACACAGTGTAAGAGATAAATGATGTGCTATTGTCATTCATTTGTCAAAGGGTGTCCAGATACTGGTGAACATTGTTTGAAACATCACTCACTGCAGTCGTCAGGCAGACTGACGTTTCGTGTCAAGGTTTGGGGATGAACAGCAGCAGCAGCAGGTTGGAAGGGGTTGACACACACCTCTGATATGAGCTCCTTCATACGTGCCGTGCTCTGACGGGTTGTATCCTGAATAGGCCTCAGAGGGGCTACAGGTCTAGGTAAGGACCTTTACAAGGAAAATAACATATTCGACAACATCAATATTCAAGCAAAGTTACATGTGAAGTCTGCCACTAGTGTTACCAAATTGCAAAAGGTTTTATTAAGAAGACTACACCATTTGCCTTTGGTTAAACAGACAAATAGCCCTGCCCCAAACTCAACGTTGCCCAGTCTGGCTGGCTGGAATGCTCAAATAAACCTTATCGCGACAGTGCGACAGTCTGTCTAAACAGTATTTACAGTCACACTTTATAGAGGAATCAATCTATTAATGGCTTGATTATATAGCTGTCTCTAATAAGCAGCTAAGTGTGGAGAAAGTGAAAAATGACCTAAACACAACCAATAGTTGAAAACCAATAAAAATTTATTTAAATTAAAACATACTATTTGGACAACATTAGTTATTTTTGCAACATTATTGCAAAATATGATCAGGTGATCACTTCCTCAAAAATATTACATCTGGATGTTTATTTTAGACTTAAACACAGTTTATGTTGTTCCTTTTCTTTTGAGGTGTAGCACAGTGTTCACACAAACATTTTAAAATGCCCAGTTAATGGCAGATTATTGCTTTTGATACTGAAACTGGAAAACAAAGACATACTACTGACAGACACAGAATCCCAGAAAGAGACACACCTTAAGAGACAAGTATACTCTTATTGTTCTGACCTATATTTGTTAATATAAAAAACCTAAGTATACTGTATAGCTAACTAGGGTTGCAAGTTTTCTTGTTACCAGGATAGATCAACGGTTCAAGTGTTTCCCGAAACCAGCATTTAAACAAACATTCGTAAACGGCATCGCAAAGTTGTGTGGTTGGAAGTCAAACTAAACCTTTCCCGCTGCGATTACAACAATTTCTTGTTTGCACTGTAAACTTACACAGACAGTGCTCTTGATCACGCAAAATAAGCAAGCAATGTGTCATACATCTAATGTCAATTATTCCAAATATACACAAACTACAATTTACGTCTGTTAATTTGTCAAAAAAATATTATCACTTTTTATGAAGAGTGCACATCTCTAGGGGCCGGTTGCACCAGCGGGGCGTAAACCCGGTCATAAGACTACTCTGGACGTAAAATGCGCTTTACGTCGGACGTAGAATTAACATCTGTCGCACCATCTAGTCGCAACACACGTCTGAGACTTGCGTCTAGTAGGCATAAGTACAAAAAAAGTATTGATATTTTTCCTATGGCAAAAATTGAAATTATGAAATGTGATGAGACATTGGCACGTCTAATGCACAGGATACGCGAGCAGTGTGCTAGAGAGACTGCACAAATAAATTATATAATGAAATACATAAATATTTACAAAGACACGGTAGAGAACTTATTAAAAGCTTTCATTTAATTTTGTTTAAAACTAGAGCTGTTATAATTAACTATTATAGGTTAACTTTTGTGCAAACAGTAAAGGCTTTCATTTAATTAATGTGCAGGTTGTGTTTGATGGGTCTGCACGTGACGCACGTATCTTAAGGGAGAGCGCACTGGTAAACATGAGGAAAGCTCTCATTTGTCATCTACACTCTTAGAAAGGATGCGCTAATTTTTTACACATTTTTGTGCATTAAGCTTTAAACACACAAAAATGTGTAATTTTAACACATTATGTGTCATTTTGTGTTAAAATATAACACAAGTTGTGGAAAAAGTAACACAAAATGTGTTGTTTCAAAAATAACACAGGGATGTGTGGATTCTGGGAAAGTGCATTTAGTGTGTTGTACCAGAATCAACACTAATATGTTGTCTTTAACACATTCGTTCTAAGAGTGTATTAGCTGGCGGCAGTAAGTGTAAGTTTTTTACCATAGTAAATGCGAATGGCGTTTAAATATCACTGTGGTAAACACATACGCGGGGGCGCGCATTATCTACTCTGAGCGTAGCTGCGTCTGGTCGTAGTTTCAGATGGTGCAACAGGCGTAAATATTTTTCACAATGTTGGACGTAGCTAAGCCCGACGTAGGACTTTACACCCAACTTTTTTTACGTTCGGCTGGTGCAACCGGCCCTAGGACTGTAATAGTATTTTTATAGTAGTAGTGTTGTTAAAAAAATGTGTATCAAAACATACTTTTTTAGCAAGGGAGTTGCTGTCAGTGACCAGCGGGCTGCTATCAAGTTTTAAACACTTCTGTACTGAAGGAGGTATTACGTTACAGTAATTGATGTTGACACATTGTTTAATTGTGAAAAGAAATGAAAAAGGTACCTGTTCTGTGGGTGGTACCTCCCATACTGAGGTGGGAATTGTTGGTACAGTGGATGGTTGGGCTGTGGACAATGTGCAGGATGCTCATGCTTATACTGGAAGCCATTAAAAGCCTCTGGTGGGCACTGACCTTAAACATAACAATATGATATTAAACCCTGTCCATGACTGTAAATAAAGAATTGACTCTGTGCAGTCTATTTATTCACATGTCTTTACCTGTTAATTGTTTTTATTTATTTCTATTTATTTTATATATTTATTAAAAAGCCTTGAACATTTTAAAAGCCCCCAAACAGGTTTCCCCCCAAAATCACCTAGAAAATACACAGACACACATTTGATCTGATTTCACACATACCAAGCATTTTTTAAAAGAGTAGTTCACCCTCAAAAAGTAAAATGATGTCTTAATTCAGTGGTTCCCAAACTTTTTCAGCGTGTGGCCCCCCCCTTGTGTACGGTGCATTCCTTCGCGGCCCCCCAAAAACTCAACATTTTAATAAAAAAAAACATTAAATTATACAAAAAAGTACTGCTTTTGGTTAGTAGCCTTATTTTTTTAGGTATAACTACACAGAATTTATGATAAATTAATGTATTTATAAAATGTCATAAAACTGGGGCCCCCCTGGCACCATCTCGCGGCCCCCAGTTTGAAAACCACTGGTCTAAGCTAAGATTATTTTTGTTCTTTTTTATATGTGTTTATTTTCTAACACAAATTGAGATGTTAGACACAATGTTCATGCTACTCTTTTTAATACAGTGAATGGGGACCGGGGTTTACAAGCTCCATTCCAAGTGCTAAATGTTAATAGTACCATTAAATTATTTGAAAGTTCAAAATACAGATACAGGCAACACACAGGTGATTTCAAATGTCAACATTGGCTTTCATAGATCACGCACCCCGCCTTTAATGGTGGAGTAATATCATCTAATTAATGTGAGGTGCGTTTCCTACGACATAACTCTCTGCTTAACTACCATAGTACGATGACATAGTAGGAACATTGAGGAAAAAACAAACGACACTAAAATAACATATGGTTTAGGATGTTTCATTTTTTTGTGAACTTTCCCATTAAAAATGCCAATAGTCTCATTTTAATGCAAAGTTACCCCAGGCATACCATAGTATCTCTGCTGATTTGGCGAAGAATGTCCGCACATATTCTCCACCATGTCAGGGCAAAGAGATCTAGGCTTCTCCAGACTTTCCTCATCCTCACTCACAGGGTTACGGAAATGTTGATATGGGACAGGCAAATGTTGAATATTGAGGTCTGAGAAGTCTTCACTCAGATCTTCTATTTGGGGTCTATGGTCTCTCAGAGGGTCTCTTCTTGAACTTGTATGCAGGTATAGACTGGGCAGTCCTACAGGGCTGTCATTAAAGGGCCGTTTGATGATAGGATGCTGAGTCTGACTGACCCTTAAATCTTTGGGAGGAGGCCTGCAGTATTGGTCTGAGTAATCCAGGCTGCTTACATCATGGATGGACATCTGAGGGCTAAAACTATCCCCTTTGGCTGTTTCTCTAAGGTCAGGCATGTGTGAGTGGCACTCCTGGCACGCTGGCCAGGCCAGATTAAGAGAGGATAAGGTCATAGACTCATCAGTTTCTACAGGGATACTAGGATGAGGACAACCATCTGAGGAAAAAAAAACATAAATAAATGACAGACACAATAACAACAGAAAGACAGAAATATAGATCACCTGAAGTGCCTAAAAACAAAGAACTAAGAACATAATAATGCCAACCTTTACTATTGTTACACCTTTATTATTGGACATTATAATATTTATGATTAAATTTATTCAGTTTTAATTCCTATAAAACGATATAAATAATGCACCCAAGTCATTTCTTAAACACAGATGGTGACTAAACAATTTAGCCAATTTTCCAATCAGTTTTACACATGGAAACACTCAAAGAAGACATTTTCAACCGCAATTTTCCTTCAGTTATACCTACTGTGGCTTCATTTGAATATGAAAGTGTACAGAAGTAGCCTACACTCAGAAGTTACATCCACAGAACTGTAACGTTACATAATGTACAAAAAAACCTTCATAACCCAAGGATTTACCTGGAAAAGATTCCATTGTGTCTGTTTTCCGAATTCAGACGAAGTTATCTGAGGATGAATTGCACACAATTACACCACATACAGTAAAGACAGTTCGTGAAGACTCGAGTTGAAAACTCGGCCTTTCTTTAGGCTACTAATCATTCACTAGTCAACGCACATTTTAATCTACACTTCTACAGAACAGTTTCAAGGGTTTAATAGTTATTCTTTGTTAAGATAAGTATGAATTGTTTGTGTTGTACATTTATGTTTCTTACCTGTCTAGATTGTCCCTTCTTATAAACAGTAAACAGCACACCTGCTTTCGTTTTTTTTTTGAGGAAACGTTCTCTATGCAAATTAGGGAAAGCCCAAATTATTTTTATGCAAATATTACAGTTTGGTAGACTCTACACTGACGAATCGCGTTACAAACTGAACGAAACTTACCCATTGCGTAAACAGATGGGCGGGACTTTACCTGTTGCGTCCGAATCCTCTAAAGAATCGATTCTTTCGAATAAACTTTATGATTCAGTGATTCAATTGACCGATGTGCATTGGTCGTCATAGCAGGCTGCTCATTTACAGCCCATATCCTTTTCTAATCGGCAATGATGCGTTGCGACATTTCCTCATTTATAAAAACAATAAAGACATCTAGATATGATAAGAAAATAAATACAAGTTGCCTTGCAACAAACTATCTTTATATAAACTATCCCTTAACTAACACAGCACCTTGTTGACACAGCAGTCAATATATAAAAATATTGTTTACTCTTGCTAAGTGGAAAAATATTCAATACAATTTAAGTAAAAGTAAGCAGAACATACAAAAAAATCTAGTTTTACCTGTGGAATTTTGACAGTAGCTGGACTCGTAAATGTGCGCGGGTGGGAGCAGGGCTTAGTTTATATTTTTGTGGAAGCAGGACAAAATCCCACCACAGCGGGTGGGAGCAGGCCTAAATAATTCAACCTCTAATTCAAGAAGCACAGTACTGCTTTCTGTCAGCAGTCAAACAAGGTAGGTAGCATATGCATTAAACTACTGTCTTAAGATAAAATATATTTCAAGATAAATACTCATAAACATTCTCACATAATTCTCTATTATTTACATTGGCAACATATAGTCATATTCCACAGCAACCTTTGCACATCATTGACCCAGAATGCACTGCATACAGAACATAATGGCGGCCTCTACAGGATAAAATGATTTTTACATGTTGAGTTTTAAAGCACCCCATCCTAGAAAATGCACTTTTAAATGTGTTTCTAGCAGAAAATGAGTTGCCAGTGTGTGTTCAGAATAATCCTGTTATTATACAAATCCATCTCTTCTTCTTTGTGTAATCTCCTTTAAACCGCAACAGTTACACAAAACAGGCTGTTGGGGATCCCCTATCAATGTGATGTCACATTGATTATGCCCCAACCATAACCGCTCACAGATTCCGCCATATAAGCACGTAGTTCAATCTTCTACCAGAGACGCATGTTTTGATGTAGTCCAAGCACATGTGTAAGCGCTCTACACCTTACTTTGCATACGAGGAGGGGAACAGAAGCTTTCTTTGCATTTAAAGAGACACACACACAAAACATTAATTGCAGCCACAAATAGCCATGTTCAACATCATATAATCCAAATATAATCTGTTGTGTATTATCAGCTGAAACTTTACAGACACATTCGAGGGGATACTTAAAGTAATGAAAATATATAGTCTTCAAAGTTGAGCAACCCTTTAACTTCCAATAGTGATTCTTAAATTATGTTGAGTCCTCTTTAAAAGAACCAAACCCCTGAAGTGAGTATACAGTAAACACAAATTATACTCCATAATATTGGCTTATCTCAAGTCGGAATGACTATCGAGCATGTCTGAAAGTAGGCCACTTGTGGATCATTGTTGTCTCGAGATGGATGGCAACTTCCTGGTTCAAAGAGCATTTCAATTAGTGTTCACATCTGGGCCAAAAATCCAAAGAACAGCATTCCAAAACACCATAATAAGAAATGTACTCTTTTTAAGTCCTCCTCACCCAGGCTTAACTGCCTTCAGTTCTCTTTAGCTTTGTAAGGACAGCATGGACAGGATCTATGACAAGTGTTTCTTTCTGATCAACCACTGAGAAGACTTTCACTGACCTAGTAGTCTGGTTTAGGAGTGAGCCCACCTCTTTGCTTTTAGCCTGACAGGTCAGTGTGTTACCAAGCTCCTGCCTAAAGCTCCTGCTGACCATACAGTACAACAAGAAATTGGTGGCTGAGTTTAAGTTCTGCAACATGTTGGCCACATCACTAATGATGTTTATAGGGATGCTGTAGTCGTTGCGGTCAAACTCTGTGTAGTTGTATTTAGTACGAAGGATGCAATACGTGACAAATCGAGGAAGGCTCAGTATCACAAATGACGCTGAGACCGTCCCAAGTACAATAATGGTGCGTCGAACAACGCCACGCTTCCTTGCACCCCTGATGACCCTCCGCTCCTCCTTGGTAAACAACTGACTGGACCTGCTCAGGTGAAACACAATCAGTGAGTTGAAAATGATGACGAGAATGATTGGAATTCCACCTGAGAGAAAAGTGGTGACCAAGACCAGAATGGTGGTGAATTTGGCTTCTCTATAATGACAGCGTAACATAGTGACATTTTGTCCGTCGACCGTGACGTTAACTGGTGTGACGGTGTTGATCCAGCTCATGGGCACTGATGCTATGTGAGACAGCAGCACAACAGTCACGCAGATGAATAGAGCGGTGCATGCCTGATGGAGCCGTTGTTTTCCCATTGTGATGCTCAGAACCAAGTAGCGCTCAATGGTGAACATCACGACTATCCAGGACGAGCTGTAGAGGGCACCGTACTGCAGGAAACACATTATGCCACACCACGGTTGCACGTGCCAGAAAGGTTCCACCTGCAGGAAAACAAGGCAAAGATCTAGAAGGATCACCCACACCAAGTAAAAGGTGTCCATCAGAGCGAGGCAACTCAGGTATAAGGTTGCCGTCTTGGACATGCCGCATTGCCGGAAGCGGATCATGTAAAAGGTGAAGAGGTTGGCTGGAGAAAAATGTCAAATGAACAGTTTTAATTTGGTTATAAAATCACAATATAAATTGTTAATATTCTAAACACAGAATAAATACTTGAATCAAAGAAACACATATAACCACACATCACATTATGTAGTGCAATGTAATGTAGAGATATTCTCGGGTCCAAAGAAATGTATCCGACCCAAATCACTATTACTGTACCTAAACCCAAGGTGCATTAAATTTTTTTTAAAGAAAGACCCGACCCAAGACAAACCAGAGAAAATTTTACCTGATTAAAAAAATTTAAAAATTAGATTTTTTTAGTTTGACCCGACCCAGTGCCAATTTTTTACCCGACTGGACCCGAATGTAAATGGCACTGACGTGTGTGCAGTCTGCAGCCTCGTAAACAACAGTCAGAAACAGCTCCATTTATTTTCATTTGTTATGACGTCGACACAAAGCTAACTGCTAAAATGTGCATTCGAACTTGATTGACAGGTCAGGCTCAATGAAAATTAACCTAACACCAGCCACACAATGTCGCAAGCGCTCTTGGCAAACAGAAGACGGGTTTGAAAAGGACTCCATAGCTAAACCAATACACCAAAACATGGTTAATACACTTAAACCACAAAAAAAAACATGGTTAATTTTCGTAAGGGTAGACCTGAACAAGCTCTGGTCTTGGGTTGGCCTCAGGTTTTAAGATCTAAGTGTACCCTAGAAGACCTCTAATGAAATGCTAGTAGAACTTTGAACTTTTTATGCCCCAGAATTTAATTTTTAAATAAATGTATTTGTGTAACATGAAGTCTTAACTAAACTTATCAGGTCGTATTTTATCCTGCTTTTATAACTTATTTGCTGTCATAAACTTGCCCAAAACCCATAGACTGTTAAATCTGTTTCATTTTTGATTTACTCACCTGGAATTCCCATTATGCACAGCAGAGGGTAGTAAACCTTCTGAAAAGCTATGAAGACATTCACCCCATCCATTGTGATCAAATCCGCACTTGGTGAGGAAACATAACCACTACAATAAAGGTATTGTAGAGACAGATGTGATTTTACTAGAGATAAAGACACAAAGACTGTATTCTGTAAACATCTGTTGATAATAATATACTATTATATATCAATAGTAACACAGACAAATAATTATTACATTTTAAACAAGGTATTAAAAGAACACAAACACACACTCCCAAACATCACATGCACAAAACAAACTTATTCAGAAGTGAAACTAAAACAATGAAAGCTGACTGTAACAGTGGTGGAAGATCTAATGCTTCAAAAACAGCAAATTATTTCAGACTTGAATGTGTCACAGGACTGTTATAGGAGCTGTTTTCTTCCTAAATGTCAATGGTAAACCCTTTTGGTTATAAGTCTTTATTAATGTAATAATAGCAATGCAAAAACTTTAAACTAACTTTAAACTACCATGTGTAATAGACTTCCAACAGGACTGAGAGAATAAAGGAAATAACAGGATATTCTTATTTCACTTATTATTACTGAGGATTGTAATGCACTTTATTGTGCCCGATTAAATAAATAAACAAACAAAATAAACATGCAACTTTACAAAGCCTCCTGGTATTTAATATTTATAATATATGGTTACACTTTATTTTACAGGATCTTTGTTACACATTACATATAAATGCCATAGTAAATTAGTTACATGCAAATTACCCTAAACCTTATCCTAACCATATAGTAAGTACATGTTGTTAATCGTTATTACTCAGTAATTAAATTTATAATTACACTGTAACAAAGACACAAAATTAACCAAATTGTTTACATTAGATGTTTTGTACATGCACACATGTAGGTCATTTCAGCTATTCACTACATTCTTATATGCATTTTTAACAAAATATAACAGTTAATAAAGATGAAAATTGCATTATCTTCTTAAAATGACAGTTAAGTGTAAATAGTATACAGTATACAGTTTAGATTGTTGCTAATTTTTGCCATGTTTCTAGGTGAAATGATGGTTTAACAAAAAATTAATGTCAGGTTGATACATGAAACTCACTTTAAGCATGACTTTTATTACTACATGAGTACTGCATATCAGAGGTGACCCATAAGCAATTTTAAAAATCCAAATATTATATTGATAATAACATTTTGATACCCATGATAACATTTTGTATAATATACATATATAAAGATTGTGATGGTAAACTTACAGTCGGTCCCAAATCTGCACAGCTGCAGCCAAAAGCCAGTTAGGAGTTAAATGAACTGTAAGACATGATATACTCTGATCTGATACAAGTAGGAGGGCTCACCTGTATACTTAATGACACGCACACACACACACACACACACACACACACACACACACACACACACACACACACACACACACACACACACACACACACACACACACACACACACACACACACACACACACACACACACACACACACACACACACACACACACACACGCGAAACCCCTTTTGGCATCCCCCCCAAAAAGATCATACAAATTCACATGCAATATTACATACAAAAACCACAAATCATGTAAATATCATGTGATCATGTAACACTCAAATTTTAAATGCATTAAATTCAACAAAGCAGTTAAATATTGAAGTCTATTAAAGTTTTATGAGAGAATTTTTTTGTGTGTGTGTAGCCCTCTGATTCAATAGCATATAGACATTAGATTGACACACAGTACTCCAGCCTAATGATGCTAGGGAAACTGTGGGGGCAGCAATCACATTTAAGGTGGTTGTGCCACCTCTGTTGGACCAGACGTAGGCAAATATTTTGACTCAAGGGTCACATCAGATTTTGAAATACATTTGAAGAGCCGCATACTATGTGAAAGACTTAATTTTATTTAGATATTACAAATCAACACTCTATAGTTATACATTTATCTTTACTCTGATTTTAGTTAACGCAATTAAATTTTTTTGGAAAAAACTGTACCTCTGCTGTTGTGCACATCACATTTACAGTTCTAAAGTAAACATCACAATCAAAATAATATATTTACCATAGAAAGACACTCTCAAGACAACAACTCTCATTTCATATAAATTGTGAGCCATATTTACAGTTATCATTTTGAGGAAAATTAACCATGTCTTTATTTTTGTAGTAACCATGATTTTAGCATTTATTAACAATAAATATATTATAATAGTTTTACTACAAATAAAATACCATTGTTATTATGGTGAGAACATTTGTAGGTACATTTGTGGTTTATACTACAAATTAATCTGTTCAATATAGTTTAATCATGCTTCATTTACTTAAGGGCAAATCATCACAAGTGCATTGCTTGTTCATTATAACATATCAATTATCATAAAAAAATATGTTGGAAAGCCAGTTGTGGCAATACTTTTGGGTAAATCACACATACCACTTTCTTCCTGATGCTGGTAAAATATTTTGCTGTCCATTCTGTGTTAAACACGCAACATTCAGAGTTGATCTTTTATTTTGCAATAGTGCTTTTTTTACTCATTCAAGTCAGCAGTCAAAATGTATAAGCATTCTTTTGCACCCCCTGCAGCTGGTGGCGCCCTAGGCGACTGCCTAGTTTACCTTTGCCTAGAAACGGCCCTGTTAGAGGCCACATGGTTGAAGTTGGTAGGACCAAAACACCTAAATCCTTTACAGCACCTTTAAAGCAACACCAAAGAGGTTTTTTTTTAACCTCAAAATAACATTTCCAAAAAAAGTTTCAGTCGTCCATCCACTCGAAACAGTGTGAATGGCACTTTCACATTCCAATCAAAGCCAGCTTTGCTGCAGTAGGCTAAATTATTTACGACAGTGGTAATGGACAATTCCACTTCCAACCTGTAGGGGGAGCAAAGAGCAAAAACTCTTTAGTGTTGCTTTAATAAGTAATTTGCTTATGTTGCAATATTTCAGTCTTGGACTATGTGTGAAGAAGTTTTAGGAAAAACACAGAACTCACCTATAGAGAGGGATGTGATCTGTAAAATAAGAGGAGTAAAGCTTGTCAAGAGTGTAAAATGTTGTACTTTTTATTTCCAAATGGGAAACGAGTTAACAAAACTGCATGTTAAAAAGGTGGCAGAGATCATTTAAATGTGAAAGGCTAAACCAAATGCATAACTCAATAAACAGGTTTAGAAAACATAACCATGACCACTGTATAATTATAGGAAAACTATGTCAAAATGCCTTATTCCAAACACATAACAGGTAATCTATGTTAGATAAAATAAATACATATAAGAAAGGAGTCTTATGATGGGGAACCCAATAAATAGCACGGATACTGAGATAAATGAAGACGGACTGGTTGTCAGGGCAACTTCAGGAAAATGGAATCCGATTCTCCCACCTTCACATACAGTATGGCAAGCAGGAATTTATGAGAAACTTTGGAAAAGCAATCAAAGTGTCACGTGAGGCTGTGTTTGAAACCAAAAGCAGCTGCTTTGCTTACACCCTGCCAAGTTAGTTAAGGACTTTACAGATGTTTCATATTAGGGAAACTGGTTCAGACCGGCTTCCAAGGCACCATAATGTCATATACGGTAATAAACACAAGGGAGTTTTAGAGATAACACAGTGAATTTTTAATGACTAAACACTGAAATGGAATCATACTTTAAAAAAGAAAAGAAAATTAAAATTCGTTTTGGGATATTGTAGGCCAGTGGCTCTCAACTGGTCACATCTTAAAGTCATATGTGTCTCTGTGACGGTCTAAGCTCTGAATACAGTGAAAATTATTATTGGGCACATCATGGAGGATGGAGTTTTAAGAGGAGAGGGCATGCGGTTGAAAGAAACTGAACAGTGAAATAAAAATATTAAACAATAAAATGCAACTAAACCTTTAGTCTAACATCTCATGTCCAAACATATATTTTGTATATTCCATATCCATATATTCTGTTCTATATTATGGCAACATATTCTGGTCACTTGGTAGAAGTAAAGTCTCTTTAGGGAAGTCACGCTGCTAGGAGGCCATGTTTGCAATGCCTCCGGGCAGTTATTTTAGTCGTGCAAGACTAATGTCCTATCTACTTGAATAAAGAAAAATAGATAACCCCGAAATCATGTGCTGAAACTACACATTTTTTTTGCATGTTGTTATTTATGTTAAACCTGACATCAACTATACCATAATTTTTTTTTTTTAAGCCCTAATTGCACTATACAACACCTTGGTCTTAACTTGACAGCGCCTTACTTGACAATGAAAGTCCCTGCCGCAGAGAATCATCAGTCTGTATCGAATGATGATTGGTTCTTTTACCTGGAAGGCGGGACTTCTGTCGCCAGAGTGGTCATATTGAGCTTTGCATTGTTCCCAACAAAGTAAGTAATAGGTTTGGTATAAGCCATATCAGGCATATTTCAGTACTGACAGGTTCAGTTATCCTGAAAAATCATGACCAAAACTACATCATGTAAAAAGATTATGACCCAAACTCTTTTAAAAACAGCTTCAATTGCAATGGTAACACAAATGTTTTAGTTATTGGCTGCTGAAAACACATATTCATCAAAAAAACAAAACAATTAGTCAATAATTTACAAATAAACAACATAATAAATGTTAATGTTTAATAAATAAGGATAATAATTGAATTGAAGACAATAAACTACTTTGATAGTGTGTTGGGGCATTCATAAATGTATTATATCTTGAGGCAACCAGTTGAGAACCACCATCATAGACAGCAAATAACATATCTGCGCTGCTTTCAAAAATGAATTATATAAGGCATCCTCGTCTATAGAATATATTGAAAACATTATAATCAGATGTGCCATGATGCCTTTCTATTTGGTTTAATACTGTTATATACCTGGTACCTCGAAAAACTCAAAATGATGTATTTTCTCCAACAACGAGGAAGTGGATATATGCTAACATATGGCAGTTTATACAATTTGGCCTAAAAAAACATTATGCGTAAAATAACTTTTGTTTTACATAAAGATCTAATATTTTGAAGAGGACACAAATTTTCTACAGATTAACACAGAGTGAGCTCATCATTTTAAGCATTGTAAAAAAACTGAAGAAATAAAAGAGAAATAAGATACATTTCTCTAGCAGGTTAAGCCTGAAGAATTTCAAACCATCTATAATATGAAAAGACGTTTTGAATTCGAATTCTTCTGCCTGGGAAGCAATCTCACAAGCAGATGAGAGAACAAATAAATGACATACATTCTTATAACCCAAACATTATGAGCAGACACAAAGACATGAAACATGAAAGTGTTGTGCATTGGCAGGCATCAAACAAGACAAAAATGAGTGGATATAACAAAGAATAAACCAAACATGAATAAAAATAATAACAAACATCTGGTATTTACACAGAATACAGGCATATCACTATAATGGTTATGGTCACATCCCTGAACAAAAGCTTTTCCACGCCATCTCCCTCCAACATTACCAAAAATTCCCTCTGCTTCGAACCCCAGCTTTCTCATCTGTAAAAAATCTGTGCAAATGATTCAGTCTTCTCTGGTTTCGACTAGGGTATGAGGCCACAGGAAATAACAGGAGTTTGTTTGAACTCATGAAGCGGTAACTGCCTCCAAACAGACAGGAGGTCAGTGGAGGGGGCATACAGGATACCCCAGGAAGGGAGAGATCAGGGTAAGCCCAGGATACTGGGTTTAGAGGTTGTCTCCAGGCTGATATTGAGGTTCGGTCGCCGTGAAGTAATCCTCAAGGAAGGCCTGCAGGTACTCAAAAGTGGGCCGTTCCTCTGCATCTTTCTTCCAGCACAGAACCATCAACTCGTGTAGAGAACTGGGACAGTCCTGAGGGCACGCCATCCGGTAACCACGCTCCACTTGTTCCAGTACTTCCCTGTTATTCATACCTACCAACAATAACAGAAAACTCAATAAGACAGAAGAAGTATGTTTCAGCTTTGCATGGCTGTCAGTATAAGGATTTAAAGTTTCAATGTGTTCAATATATTATTTCACACACAAAAGCTAACTCCTAAATGCACATTTTAGACCACTTTCTATTGAACTTTTTTGCTATCTCGTTGGTACCTACATACAGCAAAAGCAAACTTCAAAAGCAAGAAATCCATAGGACTATGCTAATATATGTCTTATGCACTGAAACAATATGTTTGTGGGAGAAAATGATTCATATTTTCAGTGCATTTAATGATCGATGCGTTGCATTTAACCCTGGAGAACCCAAGAACCCTTTAATTAGCAGCAATTAACATTGGCCAAATTTGACCCGTGCGTGGGTTAAAAAAAATGGCGGCACACCCGCAAGGTAGTATGTAACATAACATCATCTAGATGAAGTGTTGTTTTACATACTGACGTGGAACTGGCGTGCCTCCATTTTGATCCAGATGTGTTTACATTTTAGCGTAACTTATCGATCATTATATACGGTCAAAGAAATGTTTTCCCTTACAAACATACTGTTTCACTTCTATAGATACAAATGAACCCACTGGAGTCACATGGACCTGAATAAACCAGCTACCAGCTGAAAACCATCTTAAATCTGTTAAAACCAGAGCAGTCAAAGGAACACAACACTTTTTTTAAATAGGCTAAATTTCCAGCTCCCCTAGAGTTAAACATTTGAGTTTTACCATTTTGGAATTCATTCAGCCGATCTCTGGGCCGCAATGATATTACGCATTGCCTTAAAATAGTCCCCAGCTATTAAAAAGTTACCAAGGGAACTATTTTCGGGCACGGCGTAAAATCATTGCACCTGCTGCAGTCATGTTACAGCGGCTAAGTCCTTGATTATTACACCAGTTTAGTTCCTAGCCATATCTGCCTAGAAAATCACAACTTTTAATTTTCCATCGGTTTTAGTACACGGTGTAACTACAGAAGAGTCAAGTTTTAAATAGGAAAAATATCGAAAATCTTTGTTAATTTTTCGGCGCAATGCTAATGGTCTAATCAGATTCAATGGATTATGCTAACAGTGTTTCCCACAGATCTGAAATTTACTTGTGGTGGTAGCTGGTGAAAAGGGCGATCATTATTATCCACCGACAAAAAATGGTCTACTATACATGTAACAAAGAACTAATAATGTGTGACACAACACAATACTTTGATTTATAAAACATTCATATTAATTTCACATTATAGTTCATTAATCTAACCACCCCAAACTTTTTTTGCCATAAACAAAGCTGACACTGTTTGTCAAAGCACCACGAAAACACTTTATGTTTTTGCACTGATATATGAAGCAATTTGATGACCCCTTTTATCAAACTCAATTATATACAATACTATGTACAGTATATTAATAGACAGTGCAGGTCTATAGATTATAAATGTGACTGATGTTATAAAGTTAATAACTTCTATAAGATAGGCACTTTTACTGCTTCTGCTTTCTATTTCTCTTTTGCCAATTAAAAAAAGCTTAATCCACTAATTATTTCAGATTTAAAAGTCTACTTGCTGTCCCGATGACAGACTTTACATTACAGCTTTGCGTTTTTTATATCCTGAGTCAGCTAGAGCTTTGCTCATTCAGTATTAGCACTGCTTTTTGCTACAATCTCTGTGCAAACTGTTTAGATTTTAGTAAAGATATTGTCTATTAATAGTAAGATTAAAAAATGGGATAAAGAAAATGAAGCGGCGCGTGGTCGTGACAAGAGCCAGTTGCTATCGCCATAGAAACCGGAGGCACGCTAAAACAGCACTCGAGCTTTAGCGCGGTAGCGCTCACGGCCGTTCTCCGATCGACTCGGGTTTTACACACAATATTAATCAGACTTGGGACCCGAAGTAATGAACTAGGACCGACCCGGACCCATCTGACCATTTAAAATATAAACCCGGAACCGTACGGGTCCCGCGTCCTCAGTGAAGAAAGACCTCTAATGGTAAAACTCTGCTCAAGTTCAGAAACATGAAAGGATACAATGTGACACTGAGGTTGCTTCGCGTCGCGCCCAATTCATTGAGAAACAGAGAGCACGTGAACGGACACTCAACCGGAGAGACACAACGTGCTTGCACGCAAAATGAAGCCAACTTAGATGCTATAAACACATATGCACATAAGCATATGGGACCATTTTGGTCGCAGTGTGTTCCCTGGCTGCTCCGTATGTGCTGCTGCAGTTGATCCAGTTTGCCGCGCTGGATGATGAGTTTATGACGCGTGCATCATCTTCACGGTCACCCGACCCCCACCTCTCTCTCGCGCTCTATCTTTCGCGCTCTCTCTCTCTCTCTCTCTCTCCAAAACACGGGTCATCCAGTCGAGTGCAGAAAATATGGAAATTCGTAAAGTGATTTTTTTTTACCTGGGCGGGTCGCAATTTACCTGGGCGCAGCGCCCAAGTAGAGCCTATGTATGGGAAACACTGTGCTAAACTATGCTAAAGTGTTAGCACCAGACCGGGAGATCAGCTGAAAGGATTCCAAAAAGGTAAAATCAAATATTTAACTCTACAGGAGCTGGAAAATGAGCATATTTTCAAATAAAGTGGAGTGTCCCTTTAAGACCAGCAAAAAAGTGGCCAAAACCCCCCTCTAAATCAGCATGCTTCACCAGCTAAACTAGCTAAAACCAGATAGTAGGCAATGCAATGGGTGAAAACAAACCTATTTGATATAAAATATGAATATTGACACTAAAGGCCTGACTTAATCCATATGGGACCAGAATATTATAAAGACATAGGGCTCTGTTGACCCAGAAAACAACCTAGAAACTGCATGGCAACTTGAAGAAACACTCCACTTCAGAACCGCTACTAAAAAGCAAACAACATGTATATGAAATCACATGTTGCAAAGTGAAATTGTGACAAATATTGGGAGGGCTGAAAAGACAACTAAAATGTCATTCAACAGCTAAATCTTCTTGAAACTTTAGCGGCAGGGCAAAGAGGATCAGATGAGATCATATAACAGAACCTTCTCAGACTTATAAAGCAAGAGAATTCATCATCACCTCGTGGGACTGCATTTAGAGAAGAACACCTGAAAACATCTGTTGATGATGCAATAAGATTTATTTCCCACCCATTGTATTTTTCTATGACAAGTGAATAGTTTTGGAAAAATTGGCAGGAGTTAGGGTTTTTACTAGTGGTCAGCCAATACAGATTTTCTAATGGTTGATAATAATAGTTAGCCTGGGTGCCAGCCGATCTTAGCCCCCCACCACATTTTGAAAAACGGGAAGATCGGTCTGGCGTTTTTCCGTTGAGGAGCTACTATGCGAGTCCCAAAACTGGCCGACGAATCAAATTGTGAGGGCGGGCTTTATACGATGATGGACAGATGATCAACAGTAACGTATCAACCACGTCACCAAAGAGCGCGCGTGTTGAATCTGTTTATAGATTCGCCGCTGGAGAATTCAGATGTGTGGATTCTGACATTGAGTCTGTTCTAAAAGATATCGACAGAGCTTTGATTTAAAAAGAGGAACAGAGAAACGCGATCATGGCATTTGTTTATGTTTTCGCCATCATTCCTACGTGATTCGGCAAAAGTTGGTCGCACTTATGGAGGACAAAGTTAAAGAAGCAACTGAAATGCGTATCACGGCAATGCAACTCGGCGTGCACGACGAGATGGATATAATTAGTGGTCGTTGCCAGCTTCTTTCCGGAAGCCCGGAAACGTGACTGCTGAATAAGTGGAGGGACATGCTAGGCTCCGATATTTTTCAAGCCAACGTAATGGGTAGCTATCGTCGTGGATGAAGTTCACCTAACGTACAAATGGTAAGAGATAGTCTTACTGTATGACTTAGTAAATACTTAATGTTGTGATATAAATGAAATGTTGTAAACATAGTATGTGTTGATGTACGTTCGCTAACTCATACTTAGTATAATCACAATGATGTTAGTATCATTGTAGCGAAATTACTAGCAGTTCGGTCAGGCTACCAAAGACGTCATTTCAACATACGTCACACACTCCGTTGCTCTGATTGGTCATCTATCCAATTGAGTGGAGAGGAATTTTTCGGTTGAGACACGCCTCACAATTTTAGCTCAATGGAGCGGTATCAGACTCAAATTCTGACTAGAATTGAGTATGACAACGTCAGGCTAAATAATAGTGCTCTAGAGAGCAGATCAATGGCAAATACAGTGTGCATATTTTTACATGATAACTAATGAATGAATGACTAAAATGAATAACTCCTAAATCTTGTTTCGATATTGTTTAGTATAAATGTAGTTTAAACTTCAAGATTACATTTGTAATTTCACATAACATCTAGTGAGCACTCCATAGAGAACAATAAACTGGTGTTATTTCACTTTATGATCATACAGTACATATTTTCCGCTATGATTTACTTAATTTTTTTATGAAATGCTATATACTTAACCCTCAGTTTTACAGACAAGGCTTAAGGCTAGACCTAGACTCTAGACTCAACTGAAAATAACTTGCACTGATAGATCTTATACAAGTGTCATTGATTTGTCTCAAGATACACTCCAGTAACATCTTTTTCTAAGGCAAGTTTATAAAAGATGCTTAAACATCTTAATTTAACTAAGGCCTAGTCGTGGCTTTAGCTAAGCCTTGTCTTTGAAACCGTGCCGTGGAGTAGCAGTTTGTAGAGTTTACCTGGATATGGCACTCGGCCTTTAGTCACTAACTCTGTGAGCAGAATTCCAAAAGACCAAACATCAGATTTAATGGTGAACTTCCCATACAGAGCCGCTTCCGGAGCCGTCCACTTAATGGGAAATTTAGCTCCTGAAATACAGAAATTGAAGAAACAAAACAACAACAAAGGTATTAAATAAAATGTTTGCACTATTTTGGAATATTCTGTCAAAATCAAATAAAAGTTGACTTAATTGAACTAAATCAATGTGTGTAAATGCCATTTCGTGTCTTTAAAGGAATTGTTTCCGCAAAAATTTTACATTTTCTCATAGTTAACTCATCTTTCTTAGACCCTGTCCACATTTACACAAGTATTTTCAAAACCCTACCTTTTTCTATGCGGTTTAGCCATTCGTCCAAATGCAAACTCAGTATGAGGTGCCTAAAACTGAACTTTTATGAAAACTTCTGCCAGGGTGAATTTTAAGAAACTCGAGCGGAAACTCTGCAATGGCTTCTGATTGGCCAACATGGCTTTATGGTAATAGATATATCAGCATTTATTGGTTTGGCATGCTATTGACAGCGCTTCATACCGGGTTTGTGCGTGTCTGTGTGGACTAAGCCTTAAAGCATTTGAGATCATTTTAGCTGAGCATCCTAAACTTTGCTGTAGATTGATTTGAGAGGGGAAATGTATAATCAAATTGTGTTTTTCCTCTAAGCAATAATGGAATGGTTAATTTTACATAGACATTCATCAGCAGATATATTTTAAAACAATGGGCGAAACATTTGCTTCCCCTCTTTCTTAATAAAGGATACAAATTAGCTGTTTTTTTCACAGAATGAACTCATTTTCTAATTAAACTTCACACTGCTATTATTTGAATGTGGAAATCATTATCAATGGCTCTATTGTTTTTCTACTACACTAATACCTCTGTAAGGAAATAATTTCAAATGCAGAAATATTACTACTATGGCATGAGGATGAGTAAATTATAAGAGCTTTTTTACACTTTCATGCTGGTCCATGGTTATCATTTTATTTTTTAAAACATCTACTGCAAGCAGCATCACATGGTGCCTTTTAGTGTTTTTTCAATGTTGCACACATTATCCCACTTAAAATATTTTAAGCATAACATGGCAAAATTTGAAAAATATAAAAAAACCTATACTGGTTTGTAATGACTAGAGGGAGAATAAATAATGAAAAATGTTTACATTTTTTTGGGTGTGACCTATTTCTTCAGGACATCTATTTGAGACAGTAGCACCCAAACACAACATGTAGGTTATTATCAGCAGCATGAAATACAGATATCTGTGGAGGAATAACTCTTCTTAGTGAGGCATGTTTCTCACCTTGTCGGGCTGTGTACTCATTGTCCTCAATAAGTCTGGCCAGGCCAAAATCAGCGATCTTACACACCAGGTTATCACCCACCAGAATGTTAGCGGAGCGCAAATCTCTGTGAATATAGTTCATTCTCTCGATGTAGGCCATACCTCCAGCCACCTAAACACACACACAGTGAAAATACTAAATCTGCAAAGTCATGTTATTATTCTCATGAAATAATAATAATAAGGATATGATAGAGGTATGCAGGAAGTACACTGACCCCCCAAAAATAACATGTAAGCCACATTAAAGTGTACCCTTATTAAGATTTGTATGACTAATAAATTCATGCTGGTAGAGGCTTTTCAGACATACGGTAGTACTGAATTTATCAAAAGACTAAACAAAAGTAAATTAACTCTTTCCTTACCATTGACAAGTTATTTCATCAATTAAGAGAAAATGCTTCCCTGCCAATGATGAGTTTTTACGGCAATCCATCTTGCGCTATTATCCACTAGATGGGGCTCTTTTCTCAACTTATAAAACACTAAAGCATTTATGACTCCAAAAACAGTAAAAACTTTGGGTATGTTTTGATCATCACTCTGGATTTGATCTTTAACAAAAGTACTTCACAAAAATGCAATCATATCAGCTTTTTGCTCAAAATTTGGTATTTTTAAAGGTGCAGTGTGTAAATTTAGTGGCATCTAGTGGTGACGAATTGCAACCAATGGCTCAGTCCACTGCCCAACCCTCGCTTTTGAAATGCATAAAGAAGCTACGATAGCCACCACAAGACAAACATTTCAACGTCAGAGACAACTTAGTAAAAAAGTTTGTCAAAATGGCGACTTCCATGTAAGGGGACCCTAGGTGTATGTAGATAAAAATGTCTCATTCTAAGGTTATAATGGTCTTTATACAGCACTGATAATATAGTTTTGTATATTATTTTGCATTTCTTTCAAGAGATCCTTCTAAAAATTACACATTGCACCTTTAAAGAAACCTACCCATATCTGAGAGTTGATAAAAAGAGAACAAATGAAGATTTGATTTATACCACGGGTCTGTTAAATGCTGTATTCTGATTGGTTGAGAAATGTTCCACGGGTATGCATTTTCGATATCACCTTTCGCACACCTAACTTGACAAATGTCTTATAGGCACCAGAGCAATGTTTGTGGTAACCATGGTATATAACCATTTAAATAATTATTTAAATATATAAACATACAATATGTAAGGAATAATTGACTTTAATTATTTGAAAATAATGCACACCTACGGTGTAACGGCATTACCGCCTTGGGTGTGCATTATTTTCTTATAATTCAATGGCCCGTCGTCAATTATTCCTTACATATTGTATGTTTATATATTTAAAGAAGAAGATTTTCTGGAAGACATTCAACTTTTTTGAAAATCATCAAATGCTGGCGCTGGCTGTCGGGGAAAGAGTTAAGAAAAAGAGGCATCATTCTTAGTGTAGTGAAGTATATACTGTATTGCTGTACCTGAGCAGCCATATCAACTAAGTTTGGCAGCTTCAGAGCTCGTCCCTCCCCATCCTTCAGGAAATCTAGAAGACTTCCTAAAACATACCAGATGCACACGTTAGCTTCGTCAATGAAGGAGACATTCTTCTAAAAAAATATCTTCATGGTAATGACACAATCATAATAGAAAATCAAAAACCACCACATAAATTAATTTACATACCAAACAACAATTCAACTTCAAAACAAAAATTAAAAACAAAACTTCTAATGTCTCAACTGTGCTAAATACTCTAACGCCATGTCCTATCTACACGCGTCGCCGCAACACGCGCTAAAAGCTACCTTTTTGTCATAACCGGGCGTGATGGGATGTCGTGATGTTTCAATTTCTGTAATGTCACTGCTGACAGCTTCGACTACACAAAGTTCTCTGCATTATGAATATTAACCATCAAACGTGGATTAGGAGAGACTGAGTAAACATTTATAAGCAGAAATATATAACAAATCCCTCAAGTTTCAGATGGAAAATCATAAAAAGCGGAGAGATGCTCTGTATGTGGGTTTGCTCTTTAGCTGCAGTGCGAGAGGGTACAGAAACTGAGAAAAACTGCTCTGATTGGCTGCGTTTTGTGATTAATTGTGTCGCGTCAAAATGCCTGTCACTGGAATAACACTCTAGCGTCTGGTTAGGACATGGTGTAAATTCTCCTCCTCTTCCTTATTACATTAGCAACAGCATCTGACCTTTGCCCATGTACTCAGTGACGATGTAGATGGGCTCCTCAGAAACGACAGCGTAGAGCTGCACTAGTTTATCATGTCGTAGTTTCTTCATGATCTGTGCTTCCTCCAGGAAGGACTCTGGAGACATGGTGCCGGGCTTTAGGGTCTTCACAGCCACTTTAGTGTTCCCGTTCCACGTACCTGATAGCAAAAACCTGACAGTTAGCACAGTGTCTACTGTCTACCACAAAAAAATGACATTCATGCATAAAAAGACGGCATTCATGCATTAAAATTTTTTTACTTATTTTTTATGCAATGTATCTCTGCAATAAAACAGTGGTTACTTTGATATTTTTTTCTTAACTGTGAATAGGGCAAATCGTAATTCACTTAAAGGAATAGTTCACCCAAAAATGAAAATGTATTTATCCTCATGCTGTTTTAAACCTGTATACATTTCTTTTTCTGATAACCACAAAAGAAGATGTTTTAACCATTGACTTCCACAGTAGGAAAAACTAATCCTATGGAATTCAATGGGAACCCTCTGTGCTGACCATATTTTATCAAAATATCTTTTTCATCATTTATCACAATACTTTCATAGTATTTGTTTATCCTACTATGGAAGTCAATGGTTTCCACCAGCTGTGTGCTTATCACAGTGGTGGCCGTAGACTTCTTTTTCGAGGGCGCGCGATGCAAAGCTTGACATAACGCCGTGTGTGGATTGTCATGTCAAAATATGTGTTCGGCGTGTCATGTGAACCTATGTGCATCACACGTCATGTCAATATAAGTGCCTGCTGCATACGCATCTACACATCATGTTTGCCAGATACTGTACTTGCTTAATCTCATGTGCAATCAGAGTTAAGTGTTAAGTGAGTGTCTTGCGAGAATTTTGTGAATGTGGGCGTCTCTTTTATTATAAACTCTTTTGATGCGTGTCCAGTAGGCACGCATTTTCATAAG
Source organism: Paramisgurnus dabryanus (assembly GCF_030506205.2). Taxonomy (NCBI): domain Eukaryota; kingdom Metazoa; phylum Chordata; class Actinopteri; order Cypriniformes; family Cobitidae; genus Paramisgurnus; species Paramisgurnus dabryanus. Next base: position 35,622,207 of record NC_133348.1, read on the forward strand.
ATGCATGATGCACGTGGTTCACATGACGCAATGAACACATATTTTGAAATGACGAGAACACACGACACTCCCCGAACACATATTTTGAATTTGCGCCCCTCGGAAAAGAAGTCACCGGCCGCCACTAGCTTATCATCAATTATCTACATTTCTTCTTTTGTGTTCATCAAAAAAACAAAAAAGAAATTCATACAGGTATAAAACAACATGAGGGTGAGTAAATGATGACAGAAATTTTATTTTTGGGTGAACTATTCTTTTAACAAAGGAAGCAAGTTTGCACTTATATATAAGTAACATAACAATAACTATACATGGTGCAACACTACACCAATGCAAACAGTGTCTTGTTAAACTGATTTGTAGGTGTTTAGTAAAACAAGTGAATTTTTCACACTGTGAATTGAGTAAATTTGCCAACCTGATAGCATTAACGCCTGATTCTGAAACTGTAAAGCAGTGCAGTTTACTTTAGAATTACATTGGACTTTAGATTTTCATCTGTTTTTATTGCAGGACATGGTGTTTTATTCAACAAAGAACCAGGTTGTTGAGTGATGAACATGTGCTTCTTGCCTTTAAAACACTTGATGATGGAGATTCAGTATTTAAGTTTTCAAATCCCAACAGCTAATGTTACAGATTCACAGCAGCACACACAGTTTACAAGAGCAATCATTACATTTAAGAGAGTTGGGGGAAATAAAGTAACATCATAACATCAAAGTCATTTGGCATTACTCATAACTTAATGAAATGTAAAGTTAGAAGAAGCTACTGTATATTGGAGCTAATAAAAATTCACAAATAAAGTCTGTTACATTGTGTGCACACTAAAAGCGAATTTAATCATTTGTACACATTCTTGTACACTTGTCTTTTATCTGATTTCAAAATATGTTTATTAATTAATAAAAAAAAATTGATTTTAAAACAACCAAAAACCAAGATCGCTGAAGAAGTAGCCAATCACTTTTGCAGTCGATAGTTTTTATGTTTTAAAACTGTGTGTGTGTGTGTGTGTGTGTGTGTGTGCACATGAACTACTCAAGGCCTGCAGTGTCCTAAAGGCAAGAAACATCATAGAGATATTTTGGGATGCAGATGTACAGGGAAGTGTGGGGTGAGGGATGTGCACACAAGCATAACAGATTGCTTGGGCACACTAGCAAAAAAGTTGTATTAATGTAGTGGTTTGAGAGTAGATGAAACTCAGTAGAGGCATTAGTCATAAAACACCCATGATACTCACTGTTCTTATTCTTACCTGCATGTATTGACATTGACGTCAACAAGTAAATGAAATCATGCTCTTAGTATAAAAAATGTATAACTGAAAAAAATATGTGGACCAAAAAAGTGCTCTGCTTTGTCTAAGTAAACATTGTTCTTGTAAAACCTGACAAAATGTATTCAACAACTTTAATTTTAAAAGCTACATTAAGTAAGCGATCAAAATCATGAGGACACATGTTCATCTAATCCTTGAGAGTCAAACAGGTGAACTGTAATGGAGAAGCTTATGATTGTTTGGTTTTTAAAGCAAAGCTTTCGGATGTCTTGTTTACTATATTCAAGTTGTGTACTGTACTATAAACAAATAGTTTGGACTAATTTAATACTGCTTATTTGGTTAATTTAGGTTCTTGTAAAACATTGTCACATTGTAAAATGCATCGTATGGTAAAGAACCTCTTCAAGATCCTTAAAAAAAACACTTCTTTGTTTATCTCTGAATAAATAAGTAAATACAATGGTGCAATACAAAAGTCTGTTTGTATTTGCGAGGGCTTAGTTGTGTTTACAACGTCAGGTGCTTTCAAGTTTCAAGATGTCAGTGTACCTTCTTTTAATGAACTGCACGAAAATACAACATGTTTGTGGTGGAGATAGCGCAGTGGATAAGACACAGGCCTTTGGTGTGAGAGACCTGGGTTTGAATTCACTGTGACACACCATTGTGTCCCTGAGCAAGACACTTAACCCCTAGTTGCTCGCGTGCAAACTCTGACATACGTATATAGCAATTGTAAGTCGCTTTGGATAATAGCGTCAGCTAAATGAAGTCAGTAAGTTTGCACTAATATGAAGCCACTGTATTCACTGTCAGAAAAAAGGTACAAAACTGTACATTTTCAATAAAAGAAGTAGATTACCTTGGTTCAAATCATAGCTAAAGCGTATTAAAAAGTACACTGAGCTAACATTACTGTGTAAATTAATGTATACAATCTTAACTACAGATCGGCTGGCAAATGGTGGTGATCCATGATCGCCATCTCCCCTCTTCTTTAGGAAACCAAAACATTTGTTATTTTCGACAAGGTATTTGTTCCAGAGTTCAGTTTAACAACTAGCTAAATTAAACAAACAATTAAACAAACTAAGGGTGGGTTGCACCAACAAGGATTAAATTAAACAGAGTTTAGAGCTAATCTAGGGTTTGTTGATCTCAGTTTAATTTTAATTTGAGTTGTGTTGCACCACTTAAATTTAAACACAGATTAACAAATCTTAGATTAAAACTTTAAACTGTATTAAACCCTTCATCTGCGATTTATTATGTCCACCATGTTGAATTTTCCGGTCTAATTAAACAGCAACAATGTTGACATTGTCATTCATAAAGGAAATAAACAGTTTATGCAAGCAAAGGTAATGTAATTTTTGTATTATAAATCACCTACATACAACGGTAGGCTAATCTAAAGGTCTGATTCAAATAAAAACAATTGACAATCTTTTAAAACAATTGTATTGATTAACAGATCAGAAAATATTGTGACAGGAAATATTGTAAAGCTCAGAAATTGTGATATAATGAACAAGATGTGTCGACGCATTTGTCATAAAGCGCCACCGTGTGTCCGTTCATTCACTGTCCTTCATCTGACTCGAGCGCGCGTGACAGAGGAGAAGCACATACGAGCATTGGTAGCTGTCACCGGTGCTGTTAATAATCTTTTTGAGCCGCCAAACTTACTTTGTTGAGACGTCATACTAAACGCATCTTTGAATAGCGCCACCACGCTCGCGGTGTGTGTTTCTAATCATCTAGCAAGACATTTGATTGTAAAAAAACATATTTAAACCTCCTCATATGCACGTTTAAAGTTAATCCCTCACTGGGATTTAAAACAGAGTTTAAAGCAATGGAGCAACAGGATTAAAGATAATCTGGATTTACTGTAAGATTTAAACCTAGATCAAAATGACAGTTTAAACTTAAACCTGTTTATTTTTAAACCGGTTTAGAGTTTGGTGCAACAGAATTATTAAATAAGCTTTGATTTAAACCAGATTTAGGCCTAATCCTTGTTGGTGCAACCCACCCATAGACTGTGTTAAGTTCTGTCCAGATGCGTAACCGTGACAACGCACGTGGGTCCGATGAAACTATTTAGTCTATACTAAACATAATACAAGGTTGAACATTTTTGGGTTCATTACCATACCTTAAGGATCTACTGTATACCTTTACAGGTACAGTTAACTGTTTTGTAACCCTAAAATGTATCTGGTACAACATTGTTCCTTAATGTGCACAATAGGTAGCCTGGCTAACACCAGACCAGTCTCATAGAGAATGAGACGTGGTCTGGGAACCCTATGCTCATTTTCTCGTATTTGAGGCATGGTTTACGAATGCCCAGAGCCGTTTATTGGGTGCTACGAATGTCAAACAAATGCGACTGTAAGTAGCTCATAGCCAATCGTTTCAATTATATCAGATGAAGTATGTAGAGCGACATGAATTCAAACGAAAACGACTTTTATCGGTTCGTGTGCAAACAGCTGAAAGCTATGGAACTAAACCGGTAGCTGTATATTGATATTGAAAAGCAACATAACTTAGTGGCACTGTGACAACCACAGTACAGTATTAAAATATGATATTAATAAATACCACTTACCATTTTATAAGTTAATTGTACTTTGTTGACGATGATGCCTAGCAGGTTGGTCCTATAAAACTCTGTGGTTATCATGTCTTGCCATATCCAAACATCCTTCTTGCATATGAAATTGTTTAATGCCAAAAGTTGCTCTTTTTTTAAATAAACTTGCGTTCAAAACTACTTCGACCACTATCTAAGGCTGCATCAAAAGTAACTTTGTGTCTGCTCCTGCGTTGGATAAACAAAACTGCTTTGGTGTGTCGCATAGACGTCAACATTTCATTTATTGTAAAGGTACAAAAATTAACCTTTGAGGGTACCACCCCAGCGACAGAAAAGGTACAGTTCTGTTCCTTTATTTCTGTCAGTGTATTGTAGTGTTACATAATAATTGCTGTATTGCAATATCATATTTTGTGCTGCTTATTTTGCTGTAAAAAAAAGCCGGACCACCATTAACAGATGTTGCATCCATTTATTACACCATGTTTCTCACTGACACGCCCCTAACTTGTAAACTCTGGGCTTAAAGAAAATTGTAGTGGTGTTTATGCATTTTCATCGCGTAAATGCAATATATCTGACATGATTTGAATGCACCATCAGTTGAGAGTAAGTAAATAATGGCAAAATTTTCATTATGGATAAGATATTCCTAAATGACAAGGATATTATAAGTAAAGTTTGTGTTAAGGTGGTGGATGAATAATGATATAGCCGTGTAGTAAGGATTAGATGAACAAGATTCTCCCTATAACCTTCTATGAGAGCGTGGAAGATGAGGCAATTTTCTTACCATACCAGACATCAGCGAAACACCCTGCCCCAAGCTTCACTTCCAGTGTCAAAGAGTCACGGGCGATTTCCCAGCAATCATGGCTAAGTCCCACAGTATCAGGGGTGTAGACCATGCACATACCAGTTAATGTAAAGCACAAACCATCGGCACTCTCTACAGGGAAAGGGAGGAGGTGGAGGAGAGGGGTTAACTGTGGAGACGGCGGGGAACATGCAACCAAAGAGATGGAAGGCTTCCATGTTGTTCTGATTGGGTCAGTCACTTTACAATAACAGTGATATTGAGACACATGTTGTCATGAGGCCAATGGGATAGAACTGATTCCTTACTTGTGTGTTATGCTACATTAAATCTTTCCTTGTATCAAACCCAGAACATTCCTGAAACTAAATCAGCTCAGATATCTGAACGTATGTAAAGTGACTTCGCCAATCACCGGGACCTCCCTCCATCTCCCTGTTTGATTGTTTGTTGCTAGGCACAGTGGGAGGGGCCATACCCATCCAAACCTCCCCAAACTGGCCGTTGCCCAAGCGTTTTATGAGTTGCAGCGACTCCCGTGGGATCTCCCACACGTCTTTGGTTTTGACAGACAGGTCGGTGAGCCTTGGCATCCCTTTGTGGCAAGGGACCACCAAGCGACAGCAAAGCCCCGCTGCCCTTTCTGAGCGCAGACACAAAACAGTCAGAGAGAAATGAAAGCATCAGAAGAGAGCTGCAATAAAGATTGAATGCAGGAGCTTGCAGTATCAGGATTGCGAGAGTAACACTGTTGGGTTGTTAAGCTTAGATCTGTCTCTTGTAGATGTAACCTAACAATCTCTCCAGGACTTTTCTAATTACAGAAATGTATGTGTTTGGCACAGCTATATTTTTGTCTACAAAAGTAATTTCAAGCACTTAAAATGTTTCAAAACGCCTGGTAGTGTATATAAAACTGCACAAATATTTAACATTATACCACAGGGTTGTTAAATCCTTTACTATGATTGGTTAAGCAACAAATTCCAGTGTATTGTTTGTTAGCAGATATTCAAACGCTACTGTACAATTTTGCTAGACAGGTTTGTTAAACAGGTGTACATTTAAAATTATTCTTCAAAAGTCTGCACTCGCTCAGCTGACCTTCCTTTAAAATTGTCTTATTGCGCAAGACTAAATTGTCTAGCATGTCCCTTTGTTGCTATTTCTATCCAGCTCATATTATAATGTCACAGTTATTAAACTTTATTTCAATACGTCATCCATGAACATGATTTCTGAAGATGAGGACTACAACTTCAGTTGTTCTTGGCAAAAATAACATATTGTGTCTTTAATTTCAGTCCACCTACAGTTTTGTTCTTATCGGTGTAAGTAGGCCAACTAAATCCAAATGTGTTATAGAAGTCCTGACATCTGATTAAGTTTGGGTTGGGGTCCAATGGAAGAGCAGGTTTACAGGTGCATTAAATCTTGAACAACACCAGCAAGGAGGATGCTTGCAGGCCAGGTTGTATCTTCCTGCTGTGGCCTCTAAAGTACAAAGCGATAAATGTCACTGAATAAATACTGCTTTAAGTTTTTTAAGCTCTTTCAAAGTACAGAATGATGTTGTTTCTCTCTTTTATATCTTTATAAAGTGTTAATTTGAGATGATTTTCATGTAAAACATGTAATCTGTTTAATCACAGTTGCGTGCGTAATCACAGAAATGGTTAAAAAGCAAACATTCAGTCTGCTGGTGTCTTTTAGTTGTTTGTCCCTCATTGATTAGTTACTGTATTGGGAATGGCCATCATTTTTATATTTTGCATTCTTTTTCCTACAAAAACCACATCAGTGTTTACTCTGGACCGTAAAGCCGAGATAACAGAACACTTCGCACTGATAGGAGAGCGTCATTACAGGAAGCAGCTTTTGAGTGCCATCTGCTCTGAGCTTAGAGGGACTCAAGCATGCATCCGGCTCCATGAGCCATCAGCACTGCCAACCCTCTCACACACGGCAATAAAAGCCTTTACCAAACTCAGATGAAGAAATCAGATATAGTCTGCAAACACGCACACAGGACATCATGAAAAGAAAAAGATCAAAAACACATGGCACATTTCCTGTGTATTCTAGGCCAGGCATGCATGGTGTCAATTTTTAGGGTGTATTTACAGCCTGTTTGTTTGGTAAGCCTTTCAGTTTGCAGCTTAGATGTGCACAAAAAACCTCAACACATGAGTGTGCACTTGTTAAAGGTCGTCTGGGGTAAATTTCATCTAAATTCCAGGACTGTTCGCAAAAGTTAACCACCATTTACAATTTACTGAAGCATAATGCATCCATTTTTGCATTAGTTAAGAATTGCGTAATGCAATTCTGTTTATTTCTGCAGAAATAGCTTTTTATGAGCAGCTTGCAGTCTTCCCATCTCTTGCAATGCATACAGTATGTAGTAGACAGTGTATAACCTTGTGTATATGAAGTTTCGTTGCAAAAATTTGTTTTTTAAATTTTTCAGAAATCTTGTTTTTTTTTTGGTTGTGCATTCCAATTAATATCAATTCAACTGCAGTTGGTTTGTTTTGATTTAAACCTTCATAACTTTAAAAATACAGCTAAGTAGCACCATAAAACAAAATAATAACATGATAACGTAATAATAAACATGTTTTGACAAAAATGATAAAAACGGATTTATCTCGTTTTGCAACGAAACTCTTCATATTCTGTTGTCAAATAGAAGGAACAAAAGTCTTAAAGGGATAGATCACCTAAAAATTAATAAAAAAGCTGTCATCATTTACTTATCCTCATGTTGATCTAAACCTTTAGTCTGTTGAATACAAAATAAGATATTTTGATAAATGATGGTAAGCACATACAGTATTTATTCCTACTTTGAAATCAACGGGTGCCGTCAACTGTGTGCTTACCATCGTTTATCAAAATATCCTGATGACATCATTTTTTTATATACTGAATACTGACAGAGGTTTCATTTTTGGGTGAACTATCACTTTAAGCACCTCACAACTGTATTCAATTTTTGGTTTTCAATTGTTTGCCATCTCAATATTTCCATAAATGCATAGGGAAACAATTCTGTGTAAAAGCCGAACAATAAATAAAGCTGGTGTGATTCTGAGGGAGGGAGGTGTAAACAAACTCTGATTCAGATAAAGCGGTTGCAAGAAGAAAGTGTAAAAACAGACTAAGGGGCCAGTCACACCAAAAGCATTTATGGCAGTTGCAGGCGCCTTATTTGAATGATATTCTATGGGCAGGGAGCGTTTGCGCGCTGTTTATGCGCGCCGAGCGCCTTGCGGTTTTTGCCGCCAGTGGCAGCACGCGCCTTTGAAGGAACGCTGAGAGCGGAGAAGCGCCCGACATCATTCGCGTCTATCCATTGTCCAATCGAATGAGGAGAGGCGGGCCTTACGTTGTGGTGAGGGACGTTTACAGTTGCTTTGAAGAACCGGACTCCACTCGCTCACTCTCTCCTGCGTGTTTGTGTACCTCTCATCCGCAAACAAGGTCAGAGCAAGCATCCTCTTTTTAAAGTTTCTGCTAATATGACAGTTAACAGCAAAAAGCTCAATATTTGATTGACAAGATAGCTGACTCGGTGGTTCCTTAGCAATATAAAAAGCCGCGTCGCACTGCTCCTTTTTAAAAAAAAGGCAGTGCGTCGCGCCTTGCGTTTCGAAGCGTTTAAAGCGCAGTTGGTGTGACTGGCCCCTAAGAGTCTATTTTGAAAAGCACTGCTATAACAGGGCGTGTTACCAAGAAAAACACTGTGGCAACAACATATCATCGACTGAAAGCAAAAAGCATGCTTGCTAAAGCAAACATGGCCATCTTAGAGTAGAAGCAATATGAAATTGACACCGATACACAAGAGTTAATGTCATCCTGGCTAAACTGCTATGAGCATCTGTGTGTGTGTTTGTTCAATGGGCTCAGGTAATGGAAGAAGCAAAATGCAGACATTATCTAAAATCCATACAATGCATTAGCGGTCGATATGTTAACTGGAGCATCCTATGGACAGAGCTATAAAAGACCGGAGACGTGCTGCCTCTATAATATCAGACATAACCTCATCATAATGCGTCTTCATTATGAGCCCTATCAGAAAGCTTCTCTCACTTTGATTTTAAGGTCTGAAATAGGATAATAATTACCTACAATAATTCTGTATGCCAGACAGGGCTCGCAAAATTTTAAAATCTCTACATTTTGCATGCGAGTTGTCTGAAATGCTACTCTCTGTGTGCGAGCTTGCCAGTACAGAAATACTCAATATTTACTTCTAATGTTGGGGTTATATTTTGTCATAGCAATCTTTGACAATCATAGCCTGAGCTACAGCAAATTGCACTTCTCTGCTCTTTGTTCTTCTCTGGGATTTTTGGCATAACTGTCAGCAAGTTCGCAATTATCTTCACTGCGCATGCAATCTAAATCACTTTTAAAAACATTTAAATATATTTTTCCTCCCTAAGACAGCCTGACGGGCAGGGCGGAGATACATTTTGGTAGCCCGACAGGAATTCACAATAGCCTAGGGACTTCGAGCTAGCGATTTTGCAGGCCCTGCCAGATCTGCAGCTATGAAGTAAGCTCTGCTGAATAATTGGTTTTGGGTCTGTGGAAAGATAAACGTGTGTGTGTTTGTGTTACCCGAGTAATGCTGGACCAGCTGTTGAAGGGTTTCAAACTGAGCTCTGGTGGTGATGTAATATCCTCCACTGTCAAGCTTGCGGATTTTATAGTGCTTCACATGATCACCTTTTACATCATCCCAGTCACGAATAGACAAGGAGAAGGCACCTGACATATGAAGAAAACAAACAAAAAGAATGAATAGTGTTGTATAAAGCAGTAATGGTGTTTAGTAAACGGTGTGTAGTGCAGTAGACGTTGTTGTTAGATGTATTCATGACGTAATGTGGTAATGTCGTAAGTGCAGTTGATTTTTCCTGCAGCTCACTTGGTAGAGCACTGCATTAGTAATGCGAACGTAATGGGTTCAATCACAGAGAACACACATACTGATAGTGCACTGTAAATTTCTCAGGATTAAAAGCATTACACCACATCATTACATTACTGTGCATGTATGCATTCACTGCTGCCTTTTTAAAGACGGAGTGCACAATGTTTGAAAGCCAATGTTGATATTTGAAATCACCTAAACATACACACCCTTACCCCAATAGAATCTGGACCTTCTTTTGATAGACCCGCCCCACACATATGCAACCCAGGCAACGATGTCAGTTAGTAGACACGCGCCTTACTGCTGATTGGCTACAAGTGTGTTTTGGTAGTCGGCCCGACTCCCTTTTCCAAAGCATTTTTCAAATATTGTGCACTCCGTCTTTAAAAAGTCAGCAGTGAATGCATACATGTACAGTAATGTAATGATGTGGTGTAATGCAGTAAACAATCCTGTGTATTGCAGAAGTGTTTTAAAAACGTAGCAAATGATGTTGTGTCTAACCTTTAGTGGTTTCACTTTCGCGAATCAGATAGGTGCCACGTGGATTTCCTGTGGAGAGAAGTTGCCTCTCTGCATCCTTACGGCCCAACTTACCAAAATACCAACTGAGAGACAGAGATAAAGAAAACGCAAATGAAAAATCTCAATTTTTCCAATACTGTTGGTCTGGCAGGGTCTATCTACATTATACAACAAGTCTGTTTATATGACAAATGAATCGTTGTATAGACGGTTTCAGCAGTAACAACATAAACAAGCGCCTGTCGTGGTCCGTTAAACTCTGCTAAGAATAAATTACAACAAAGTTCTTTAAACTTAGTTTATTTATATAACAAGCAAAAAAACAACACAGATTACCTATGAAACCAAAACATATGTTATTTTCGACGAGGCATTTGTTCAAGAGATCAGTTTAGCAACTAGTCTGAACTGTTCAAAATACCGAAACCGGAAGTAAAGTTTGGATCCAGATGTGTATCGCGTCAGCGCACATGCGTCCAATGAAACCGTCTATTAAAGCAACACTATGTAGTTTTTTTACCTTTAAATAATGTCTCTAAAATTATTTCAGTGATAGAACAACTTTTAACTGGACAAATTGTACTGTTGCTGCAACCTGAGCAGCCTCCTAGCTGCTACAAGTACACTCTGAAAGTGGCGGTGGAGGGTAGGAAACACAGCCCCGCCCCTCCCCCTGCCTGCAGAAGAGTGTCTGATACCAGGCACTGTTGCACTTTTCAACCACATGGTGGAGCTGTAAGTCATTTTTACATGGAAACTACATAGTGTTGCTTTAAAGGCGGGGTGCATAATCTCTAAAAGCCAATGTTGACATTTGAAATCAGCTAAACAAACACACCCCTACCCCAATAAAATCTGGACCTTTTTTGATAGACCAACCCACACACGTCGTTAAGTAGACACGCCCCTTACTGCTGATTGGCTACAAGTGTGTGTTGGTAGTCGGCCCGACTCCCTTTCCCAAAGCATTTTTCAGAAATTGTGCACTCGCCTTTAATGCGATTGATAAAAAAACATTTTTTTCTTATCTTGCTTTCCATACTTAAAACATAATAAACATAAGTTTATTGCCTTTAAAACTAAATTAAAAACATATTTTTGGCAATAGTGTGGTACTTTTTTTACAAATGACTTATCTGTGAGCTTCATGTTTTTTTATTCATGTGCCCTTATAATCTTTAATCAAAAACACTAATCTACCTCCTCGAAGCTTTCTCTCTTTACTTCCAGTCACATGGAATGGCACAAGGGAGGGGCCCAGGAAAATATTGCAGCGATAAGTAATTATCAACATGACTCAACTTCCAGCGAACCAAACAGTTCTCAATAAACTAATTCAAGTCCCCCCTACCGTTTCACTCGTATATGTCACACACGGGGGAATAAGACAATTGCTACTTCCGTGTTTTATGTTTGTATGTTCCGTGTTTGACTTTAAATAACATGGTCAAAATTATACAGAAGCTGTCAATGAGGCTAGTACACTTAAAAAAGGTCCTGATATGAAACATATACATTTGGCACCAGTATGTACTAATATGCACTTATTAGTACCAATATGTACCAAACTCTTTAGGTGCAAAGGTGTACTTTTTAAAAGGGTACTGCCCAGTGACAGCTAGGAACGATTTTACTGGCAGTCTGGCAAGTTGTTCAAAATAAATCTGAATAAAAAACTGCAAGAATTTTTTCTTATGGATATAGCAAACATCTCCCTCTGGTAAAAGTTAAGTATGATAGACTGAGTCAGCAGCAGTGTGGCTTATGAAAATGAAATGGAGGAAAAACTCCTATTATTAATATGACATCATCAATCCACAGCAAAAATGTTACATTCATCTCCGCCATGGTTTTACTTTTGTGTCTTAAAGTCTGTAACCAGCTTAAAGCTGCTGTGTATATTTGTTGATGTTGAAATATTATCTCCTATCTCAGTTTAATGTGTAGAGACAACTATAATGTAAGTAAACCATTTGTGGGTTGATCTGAAAAGTGTAAACCCTGTGGTTAGGATGCACTATTAAAACATTGCTGTACTACATCTAGCAGTCTGATATGTTAACATCTAGGCTTAACCAATAGTGAAAGTTTGGGCCAGGATCTTCTGTCAGACTACTGGGGAGTGGAAAGATGTTTGCCACACATCCTGCTGAGGGGTCTAAGGGTTAAAAGTGGGGGTGATTATTACATGACATAATCTCCCAGCTTCATCCCCACCCTGGACACAGCTGGCTTATTCAGATCTCTCACACAAACATTCACACATACAGATCTGAGACTTACTCCTCAGCATGGATAGAGTCCACAGGAGCGACGTAATTACTGGGAATGAAGCCGGTTCCTCCTGTGGTGAGAGAGCGGGCGTCCCACCAATCACCCTCACTGACACAAACACAAAAGAAATGCTGTTAAACACACAAACTTTATCTTGATTTACATTACATTTACAATCTTCTTATCATTTTATTATTTAGTGTTTAGAAAGACATCAGCATATCAATAACAAGCAACTGTGCTATATATATACACATTTACCCTCAAAATAACCCATTTATCCATCCATCCACACAATCTTTCCATTCATTAATTCATCAATCCATCAGTTCATAAATTTGTCCATCCAACACTTTAATGCAATCTGTCCTCAGCTAATGTGCTCTTCTGCAAATGTCCCATTTATTTAATAATGCTCTCTCTATATATTTTATATCTATAACTATCTCTTTCTTTCTCTCTTTCCACTTTCATGTATATTTCATGCTATTCTCCCTAAGCATAGGCTCTTCACACAAACAGTCACTGTTATTGGCATATCTGGAGAGGATGCTGAAGCAGTGCAGGTTGCTGTATCACCAACATCCAGCAGAGGAAGCTATACTGTTACACATGCTGGCTATGTACCCAATGTAATACTTGCTTACTGAATACTGTTCAAAACCGAGAAGGCTTTTAAAATTTCCATTTAAAATTCAGAACTTGTCACCACACTACGCTTTTTGTTTATTTACTTAAAGTATTGGAATTGGGTGCACCTGGGTACATGTAAAAATCTGTTGCTTATGGTAAAGTTGCCAGAAAACTTCTGTAAAAATACAGGAGATGTGTAAACAACTCTACAGTTACAAAACTGTGAAAAATATAACAAAATTGCACCCATTACGGCAACGTTTTACCATAGTATTAACCATATATTTTATCAACTTAAAATAATGATGTAAACATTAATTAAACATCATATAATGTAACATAAAACATACTGATTTACATAACTGGTAAGAAATATAAGAAGAAACATTAAATGTAAAGAGTCAAGCAGTTAATTATGTACATTACAAAGACTTGTTTTTAACTTTAAAAACATAATTTTCACAACATTAAACTGTAAAGTACATATATTTTATTGTTTAAAATTAAACAGATTTTCAAAGTAAAAAAACATGCATTTCACATTATTTTACAATGAAATTAAATATAATATCTAAAATTAAATTGATTACAGTTATTCTCTGTTTAAGGTTTAAGACTGTTAACCAATTAACAGTATGTAATTAATATAGCATTTTTACATTTTAATTTTTCAGTTCAAACTAGGAATTTTTTTAAAGTGTATTAGGGAAGCCACAATTCTCAATATAATATTGAACCATTCAGTACGACCTCCACGGTTCAAAACATGCATTTGAAATGCGTTTAAAAATTTTCTATCCAAAATATTTTTGGTGCGTTTTATTATTCCCTTCATCTCGGTTCGTTTGTGTATGTAAATCTACGCGTTGAAATAGATCAACTCCTCACGGCTAATACATATTCAATTAAAACTACAGACGCTTAACTTGCAATGTTGGTGTCAGATTTCACAAACAGTCTAACCATTACCAGCAATGAAGCGAGACAACAAAACAAGGCATCACCACCATTTTTTAAATCTGTGGTGTGGGGACCAGTGGTGGAGGCAGAAAGTGTATGATGGGTGTGCCTCTAAAAATCTATCATTTGCATCATCCCGTGTTTTTCAACCCGCTTGCTATCTGTCAGTGGCGTCAATTCATTAAAGATCAAATTAGGGCAAGTTTAAATGATGTTGTTATAGTAAGTCTCTGCCAGAAAAAGAAGAGGAATTAAAAACATTTAGGTATGTTTTTAATCTAGTCCCGCCTTGAATAAATGAATCCACATGAGAAATGTTTACAGAAAGTTTGCAAAACAGAATAAAAACTGAATTTTTAAAAATAAACCAGTTTAAAATTGTACATACACCTGATTCTTAATACTGCGCAATGTGACCTGGACAATCAATGACAGTGTTTATTTTTAATGAAGGTTTATAAGGTTTTTGTTTGTTCTTGAGTCAATAAACTGTTCACTGATCTTCAAAAAATCCTCCAAGTCCTGCAGAATCTTTACTTTTCAGAATAATCTGCATATTTGAACCCTGTTCAGCAGTGACTGTATAATGTTCAGATTTATCTTTTCACATTGAGGACAATCAAGAGACTCATGCGCAACTATTACAATCCATTTTCATTGTTCTGTCATCTAAGTATAGAAAAACTTAAAAAAAAAAACGTATTAGGCCAAGTCATAAGAATTGATCTAAAACCATGGTAAAAAAGTTACTTAGGTACAGCATGTATTGAACCATAGACTAACTGTATTGTTGCATCCTTAAAGTGTATCCCTTTTCTAACTAATAATTTAAAATAAAGACGAATAACAAGCTGAACAGTTATAAGTGAATGTTTTGAATATGCAGGCACAGCAGTAACATGATAAAGTGACCCTGTATGCACATTTCTGTGTGTTTAACCTGTGTGGTTATGGTTATGTAGTCATTGCTTCATTTATAACTACCAAAACTAATTAGAGCAGAGCTGCATTCGGTAACAGGAAATGTCAATGCACTTCCACTGTTTTTACAAAATAGTAGGTGAATCAAGACAAGCTAACAGGACATAGTTAAAAAAAATTGTTGCTTGTGAGAAAAGATGAGTGTTTCACATACGTGTACCCACAAAAAAATGATAACACCAAAAACCAGGAAACCACCATCTCATGCAAACATACAGCCACACTGGCTCAGAAATGTACTCATGCAGATAAAACCGCTTAGATGCGTTGCAAGCATATTTTTATGTAAAAATGTTACAAAAATATGAATGGATTATATTAAAGTATGTTCTGGGCCTTAGACTTACGTGCTATTGATGATTTGAAACCTTTCTCCTTTCCTAAAACTGAGATCTTCTTCAGTACGTGCCTCATAATCGTAGAGAGCAACAAACAAAGTGACACCTGAGAGGGAGAGAGAGAGAGATGAGCTCTAGAGGCTATTTTGGTCTGCGGAGGGTTTTAGACAGATCAAATAACATTAAAGATCAGCTATTTCGACCTGTTAAAGCCATTTAGAAACTGATTCAATTGATTCAAGGGCACCAGTTCACTGCATACATATACACAAACGCCAGTGAGGGTTTAAACAGAGCAGAGTCTGTCTGGTCTCTGAAAGGATTTTACACAGAGCTATACATCTCCCAATAGGTTATTATACACAAAGGTGTGGGGGTTCAAGATGGAGCCGGGTGTCCATTACAGATTTGCTCAAACTTTCGCTATATTTTTTAAATGTTGATATCTCATCAGGTGACTTGTAAATGCGCATTTCCATTGCAGTTTTGTGATATATCCCCATTTCAAGCTCCCTGAGAAACCACCTCATGTGAGCGTATAAAATGTTGTGCACATGGGAGTTTTTACTAAATGAACATGTTTCCATTGGGTGTATTTTCAAAACGCTTTAAAAAAATAAAAAAATGTTGATGTATGCTGCGTTTGTTTGCCTTAAATAACTCCCAGAAAATTTGATAAGTAGTCCTAGCGAAATGGGACACAAGCAAAGCAAACCTCTTTAATGAAACAACTAAAACAAAACTTAAAGTGGTCATAAAGCACCTATCTTGTAGGGTAGGATTGTAAATCAAGCAACCTTTATATGCTAACTCACTTTCCAGACAATGCAGTCCTTGGATTTTACCCACTGATTGTGATATCATACATTCAAGCACAGATGAAAACAGTTAATGTCAGTAAGACACTCATAATATAATGAATTACAGTTTTTCTCAGTCGCTTTGGTACATTTCTCGAATCATACTCACAATTTGCAAAACAGTAAGTGCATTTCTCACAACAATTTGTACAAATAGCAAAACATCATGGATAACCTGCAAAAGCCACTCTTTTACTCAAAATACTTAGTTCATCTCTCAAAATTAAATATCTGTGTCAATAAACATGTCAGTGCCATCAGAATAACAAGTCATTGTGTCATTGTGTACGGATAAGACAGTCAAATTGTTTAGTCATGTTGTCAATATAACAGTTTACTCTGAAGTGATGTTCTGATGTAAACTATGGCTAAAGTTTTGACGACAAGTATTATAAATTGTAAGTTACACTTAGTATAAGTTATGTGTGAGTTTGATTGCAAGAGACTTGACAAAATTTACGCTTTTACTGTTTGTACTGTAATTCGTTGAAAGACCATGTCATTGCCATAAAGAAATAAAGACAGCACTGCAAGCACTGCATAGCATAAAGAGAAAAAAAACAAAAGTAGAAATGTGAACATGATAGATGTCTAAAAGATGTCTAACCATAGCCCAAGAATAGATGATGCATATACTTTTAGAACATGTAAAAAAATGAAAGCAAACACCTTGAACACACATTGCTTACAGTTTGGAATATCATACATCTTCAAGTTATTTTGGCAAAAATGGCATGTAACCAAATTCAAGGTTATTTAGGGTAGAAGTGGGTTACTCATAGCCGGACTATATTGGGTCAATAGTTAGCAGTCATTTCAACGTCTCGGTTTTTGCTTGCTGGGGACGTTTCTGTCTGTTAGAGAAAGTCAAGATTCACCTGGGAGCAGTTTACCAATTCAGGACAGATTTAGAAAAAATGTCTAATGGAAATGTATAAAAATATGTTTGACCAAACCCTGTATTTTGACAACATGTTCAACCATTTTGCATGTAAAGACTTATACTATGAACTAATGCCTAAATATTGTGGGGGGTGAGACTATTCAACAGAGACCCATTATAATACATTTTGATCAACATGACATAAGCAACTGATAATGTAGGAAAAAGCAGAGAATTGTACATAATCATTTGCATGGATGTACAAAAGCATTTGCAACTTGTTCAAAGAAATGAGAAACTGCTTTTTTGATGTGCACAAGTGACACAGTGATGTGAGAATTGAACAAGCAGTTTTGAGAATTTCAATTCTGATCTGAAAAATGTACCAAAGCGACTGAGAAAAACTGTAAATTTACTCACTTTTCATCATTAGGTGTTGTTATTATTACATACAATCGAAAAACAATGCATGCACTCAATACAACAAATGTCACTGGGGTGTATGTTACCTGTGCCTCCTCGCGTACGGAGTGTTCCTTGCTGTATTGTCGTGCTCACCCCTCCAAAGACTGTCATGCCTTGCGTGACCGGAGCGCCAAGGAAGTTATTGTAGTTGGGAATGGCGGCGACTGCAGTGACCCCACCAAGGCTTGGGTAATGCTGTGGCGTGGGATCAACACCATACTGATAACCCACGCCACTCTGAGACAGACTGGTGTCCCGGTCCTCTGTTAACTTAGCAGCCTCTTTGTCCTTACATTGCACACAGCCCATCCTCTATGATCTGAAACACACACATATAGTTTTGATTAAAGATTTGAAAGGTTGAAATAGGCTCCCAAGCAAAAGGAATAACAGATTGAGTGGCAAAAGATAAAAGCGACCTTTGGTGCTTGGACACTAATTATCAAGGATAAATGCTTTTAATTTGTGAATTTTTTGGATTGACAAACTTTTTGTGGTGCTCAGGAAGCTGTAGAGTAGAGACTATATAAACAACATTACCATTACAATAAGGATAGCCCAATGGCCTGGGGCCAGTGTTCACGATGCTCGGTCCAATTGACAGAACTGTCACTTACCAGATCGGCCAGTGCAGAACCTTCACTAAAGTTCATCATTTGCACATTCTTTTGAGGCCCTTTTAGTCCAATTTAAATTTATTTATGCAGAAAAGACACAAAAAATCTCATTGTTTGAAAAGTTTGGTGTTTGTGCATATCAGAAGCCTGTGCAGGGAAAAGGCTTCAGACATTCAGATGTGCAAATGATTAATTTTTTGTGCTACTGAATTATGTTTTATTATCACTGCCATGATGTTTCAGTGGTTTCATGAGAATGATCTAGATAAACCTTAAAGTAGTGTAAGTAAGTCGGAGCCGATGGTGTAGTGGACAGTGCTCCGACATATGGTGCATACGCACTTCCAGCGACCCGAGTTCGAATCCCGGCTCGAGATCCTTTGCCGATCCCATACCCCTCTCTCCACCCTGTACTTTCCTGTCATCTCTCTAATTACTGTCTATCAAATAAAGGCAAAATGTGCCAAAAATATATATAAAAGTAGTATAAGTAAAAGTCAGAATCATTTGCCCAAATGGGCCAGTAGAAAAAACCCTTAGCATTGAGCTCTGCATTACACATCAAAGAGAGTTATGTAGTAATAAGAGGGGAAAAGCCATTAAGACTGAAGGAAATAGCAGGGCTTGCATGGCAGAAAAAGCATAGTGTTAAAGTTTGGTAAATGGTAAAATGTGAGTAAGAGTCTCAGTAACCCAGGTCAAAGCAGAATGTTCTCAAATATTTTTACACTTAAAAACTGTAATATCTACAAGAAAATCACGGTCTGTAGTTTAAGCGGCTAAAGATTTAAAACTGTCGTAAAACAGGATATTTAGGATTTTAGTACTGTGCTGCCTCAAAAACCACATAAAAACTCATCAGGACCACATTTAGTGGAGTCATACTTACTTTAGTGTCTGGACAATAACAAAACAGATAATAATTAATGTAAGTGTGTGTAATAATAGACACGTAAACAGTTTAATATTTATCCATATGGAGGAAGACTTATTTGGATTTTATAAGCATTCTGTAGTTTTCTGTTAAACAAGATGTTTAAATAAAACGCATGTCAATACAAAAGAGAGTAGCGCAGTAAAACTCTCCCTCTCCCTCTCATTATGAGAGGGAAAAGGGGAACGGATTTTTCAGGCGTGACTTCTTACTGCGTAGAGTCGAAGTACTCCCAAAAGTGCTATTCCGCCATACATTATAGTTACCCTTTTTAACCCGCTTATAAAAGCGGCAGGTTTCATTTTGTGCCACCATACTTGGTCGTTTAACTACTCGTTTTAAATAGGGAAAACGTTGATGTGTTTGGTCATTTCTAACTTCATCTCTGTTTGGTACCATTGAATGAACTGAGCTAAGCTAAGTGCTACCAAAGTGTCGCCGCAGACATTCTTTCACAGTGCTTAAGTGCATGCACTAAGATGATAAAGGTATGTATCAACTCTTCTTAGTTAAGGTAATAACATAGTTTAATATGACAAAACGATGTAGTATCCCTTTAAGATTACAAGATTTAAAAATCATGACGAATCACACACTCCACGGTATTATAAATATTATCATGCCAGAGGGAGCACTTCCCATGGAAGTGAGTGTAAACAAAGATTATAACAATTTTTTTTTAAGTTTACATTTGCTAGTTAGAACATTTTCAGCTTTCTGTACTCACACTACACTCATCCAGTGTGTTTAAAACACAGGCACTTCTCCTTAGCTCTTGTTTTTGAGGCAACAGTTGTGATACGTTATGGGTAATTTGAGCAGTAGTGTTGTTTCCACACCTCCACAAGTCATTTATGTCTACCAGACCCGGACAGCAGCTTGTTTCACGGTGGCTTTTTCAAAAGGTCTGTCATTCTTTTCTCATTGGCTATTGTGAATGACATAATCATCTCGATTTGAAATCCTAATATCAAACATCTTTGATGTATTCAGTGCAGCTCCAATTTGCTTGTGAGCAACTCAAAAGGTGTAAGATTTGATCTGTTAACGTCACAGATTGTATGATAATCTGAGCTGAACAATGAAACCGATAGCATAAGGGAGGGTTTTTTCTACAGATGTGGAGCCCATGAAACCTCTGGTGTTACAAGAAGTTTTAAATCTCCTGGTTAAGGGGCCATAGCAATTGTTTCCCCCCTCGAGATTTAGTCTGGGCTTTACGAACAGGATTTTTAGATCTGAAAAAATTTAAAATCGTTATTGGAAGTTTCTGATTTTTGGGCAAAGTGTAACAATATCAGGCGCTTCTGGTAGGCCTAGCTCTTTCCCCTCACACGTTCACAAAATGTATGGATTCAGAGACTGAGGGTGCACTCACATTATCCAAACCAAACCAAACCATGCCCCAGCGCGATTGTCACCCCTCCCTACTCCCCCAGGTGCACGCACTCACACTGTACTTCTTATCGATCCGAGTCCGGGCGCGCTTTCGACATTAAGATGCGATTGTTTTGAAAAAAGCAGGAAGTAAAGCTCTCTCTTAACACTGGAAGTCGTTTGATGCGCGATTACAGACAAACCTCTCACATGTCATCATATTGCTTAGTTAATCTGTCACGTGTGCAGCTCGGCGATTCCCGTAACCCCGCTGCTCATATCAAAAGGTTTTTACGGAGGCAGATGAAGGTGAGTGGTCGTGCAACTGATGTCTTCACCTTTTGAATCGTGCTAAGGCGCGATTGCGCTCACACCACAGCCTTCCGCGCCTGAGCCCAAGTGAACCGCGCTCCGGTCCACCTCTGCAACCCGGCCGCGGCGCGATTACCCAATCCGCGCCCGGGCATGGAACGGAGCGATCATACTAGTCAAACAAACCAGGCTTTGGGGGTCAAACGTGCCCGAGCGTGGTTTGGTTTGGATAGTGTGAGTGTGCCCTTAAGGGGATCCGCTCAGACCAGTGTTTCTCAATCCTGGTCCTCAAGGACCCCCTAACAGAAAGTTTTAGATGTCTCCTTATTTAAAACACCTGAACCAACTCATCAACCACCTTCCATAATGTCTCCCAAACAAGAAAATTAGTAAAATCAGGTGTGTTATTTAAGAAGACATCTAAAACATTCTGGGAGGGGGTCCTCGAAGACCAGGATTGAGAAACACTGGCTTAGACAACTGGCTTGTGTTAGCAGTTTGACAACAATCACCAAGGATGTCTTGCTCCCTCTGAATAGACCGGCGTTTTAGATTCTCCTCTGGGCCCAAATTAAAACATTTTTTAGTCCTCCAGGGCAATGCATATTCCATGAGCCCCGAACGTAAGAGCAGACATTCTTTCAAGGCAGGGTCTAAGGCCCTGGGGAATAAAGACTCCACCCTAAGCTAGTGGAACAGATTTTTTGTGTCTCAGGAGACAACCTATTGCCCTCTATGGAGTGCGTGATTCATTTTTTCAACCCCAAAAGGTTAGGTACAGAAGTTGAAATTTGACAGATTAAAAAAAGTAATGGCTCACCTGCTCTAATAAGTCCTGTCCAACAAAGGCCAGGCCCTAAAACAAGTCGTACAGATGGGCAACATATGATCTGTGCAATAATTTAAAAAAAACAATTTAACTCTGCACACACTATTTATCGAGGGCTCAACTCTTATGCCAGATATTTTGATTGATTGTTAATGCATGCAGAGATGCACATGTTGTACTGATTATATGTGGTATCATATAATAATATTAACACATGATGCCACATTGTCATCAGTCATCAGTTTTGGAGAGAAAGAGGAAGCTTGGCATTGTTCACATAAACGCCTGGATTTCCACAATTTCCTCAAGCTCCAATAACCTAATGGATAAGGTTTTTTGTAAGTGGTCCCTGTTTGATTTTATTATAGTCTTAAATTTGATGCAGGCAGCTACAGGCAACCAGAAAGGACTTATGGACTTTGGCTGTTTGAAAACAATGTTGTAAACTGCAGTAATCCAGCTGCGAAAAGACAAAACTCCAGGCCAGGAGTGGCATAAGATTGTCAAATAGATAAGGCGTGATATTTCTGATGTTATAGACCAAGAATCTACATTAGCAATGATTTGATGAGATGCTTTCTATCAAACTGAGCTGGCCATGTGGATGGCAGTAATAATAGTAACCTAAAGTGCTTTCAAGCCATACATTTTATCAGTAAGTGCATTCCCTGGAGTGACCTCAGGACCTAAGGTGTACCACCACCTTGAGCAACAGGAAGAAGGAATGATAAAACTCTAGCAGGCAAACTCCACACTACCAACTTTTTTAAACGTATGAAATGCAGTTTCAACTGTACTGTTGTGTTCAAACAGTAGCAGTGCAAAGGTTCAATTCCTAGGAAATACATACTGATATAACGTATATCTTAAATGCACTGTGAGTAGCTTAAGTGTCTCCCAAATGCACAAATGTAATGTAACGTACACTGTGCTATGTAGGTATTTAACGGTTCACAAAATTTATTTTTCATTATGCACCTTTGTGTTGTTGTTTTTTATGTCAACGTTTGGTTTGGTTATGATAAAGTAAGAGGGAAGAAAACATACAATTACTTTACTTTATTATTATATTTATTAATAACATTTGTAAACATCAACCATTTACATATAGTAAAAACAGTTTATGGTTAAAATAAAATGAATAAAAACAAAATAGAATAAACAGGGTTCCCACACCTTAGTTAACTTCAAAGACCTTAAATTCAAGGACCTTTCAAGAACTTTCCAGGTCCAATACCCTCAAATTCAAGGACTTAATGTGGGTTACATTATGTTACCTTTTAAGATACATTGTTACAGTTCCCTTTTGAGGGAACTCGCGCTGCGTCACTGTGGTGACACTTTGGGGACGTCTCCAGGGGTAAGTGCGTCTAAATGTGTATATCAAATTCAACCAATGGTGAGGCTTAATGACAAAGACAGGGTGACACGGGAGCCATGAATTATATAACTATCTGAAATATTGCCAAAGACGGCGTTACAGGGACACAGGAAGTATGACAAGGGAGACACAGCGTCTCGTTCCCTTCTCAGGGAACAACAGTTACATACGTAACCAGAGACGTTTTCATTTGTCAAACACAACTATGCAAAAAAGCATTTTGGTATGAATCAACATTTGCATACAAAGGATATAAGCATTTAAAGCGAACAGTTTAGCACGTGTGCTTAAAAAGTCTAGAATTTTTATGATATTATCCTACACTACGCAGGGAATACCGTAATTCCTCAAATAAAGACCGGGGCCTTTATTTACCTAAACTGCCAAAGGTAACAGGCTTTTATTTGAAGCAGGCTTTTATTAGAGACAGGCCTTTATTTCAAATTCCATCTGTTTGATTAATAATTGTTTTAAATTAGCAGAGACCGGCCTTTATTTGTCCGCGATGACCATGCCCCCGGCCACTATCAGAGGCCCGGCGTTTATTTGAATAACGGCTTTTATTTGAGGAATTACTTCACTTTCAATGACCTGTATCTATGTATGTATATTTTCAAAAACTTCCAGGGCCTTGAATTTTCCCCCCCAGATTCACAAACTTTCAAGGATTTCAAGGACCCGTGGGAACCCTAAATAAAACATAAGGAAATAATGGAAATTGCCATGCCAGCTTGCTACTGTAAACAAAACCTTGCAACACTTGTCCTGCCTCCAGGTTTCCTGATTGGTCCATTGTTCTGGACCTGACATTGACGAGCTGCGCTGACTGCAACAGTTGACACTGCGTTTTAAAATTCGACGCTCAAGTGCAAGAGGCTGCAAAACATGTGCTCGAACACTTCTGTCTAGCATGTGTTTAGATAGAAAACAAATGGAAAAGTAGCCAGTGGAATGAAGAAATGCATTCGCCTTTAGCGGCTTTGCTAAACAAGCTTGCCGTCCACCACTTAAAATTTCCATGTGGGAACTTTGATTTGAAGCATATTCCTCATGTAAAACAAGCCTACTGTTAACTACAACTAGATAAATGTTTCCTTCCTCTTTCTCATTGTCCAGACATAACTGAAGATCTACCTCACATGTGTATATAAATGTTTATCATACAAACACGCAGGTAAGTCTTTAAATCGGATAAAACTTTGGTTATGTTGATGACGTTTGGAGTGGTCAAGTTTCAATTGATTTTTGTAACGTAATAAAGACAGCTGGTGGAGACAGAGATGTCTGTAAGTGCACCATGTTTATTTTCTTTATTAGACAAAAACACAAAGATTTGTTGTTATTGTGAATGTACACAAATTAAAGAAGACCCTTCACACTTTCAAATGATGTCTAACATGTATATGTATGATAATTATCAAAACTCGTGTACCATTACACCCCTAGCATAATGTTATCGTGCAAAATTAAATTTTTTAACCTTTCAGACAGCAGCAAAATTCTGACACCCGTCACATTTCATTCTGTAAAAAGTCTTTGAGTAATACATTCAGTATATTGTTTTGCTGTAACACTGTACCCATGTTTGCAACAATGCAATGATTATATGCAGCTACAGAGTGTTTTTTCAAAGGGATGTGGTTAACCTGCATAGGACAAATGACAATGCAACACACCACACAACCACACTAACTTTCCACTCATGAAGAGAGAAAAGTTGTTTGTTTAACATAAGCAGTCGAAGAAAAGTAATATCAGAATAAACACTGGGAGATTGAAGCACCACAATAAGAATAATGCTAACAAACAAATATTTTAATATACAAATGGTATTTACTCTTAGGAACATAGTATAAAAAACTCAGGGTACTTTTATACCATGAAACGTTTTTGTGTTTTGACAAAACTGTACTCCCACGGTGATGATAGCTTTCTGCAGTGTAACAACTAATTTACAGGTGTAGTCTGCAATTTCTGTGTCACTATTGTCATCAAATGAGTTGCAAAAGTAATGACTGCTTTTAAACAGGTTTCAGAAACACTCCTCTCCTCTGCTATTGTTAGCAGCCTTACACTTCCACATGGGAAAAATAACACGCCTTACATTTAAACATTAAACATCATTTGTATTTCTTATATAATTAGAAATTATTTGGGTATTCTGAGAGGATATTAATTAAGAACTAAATCAGTGAAGTATAATGTGCAAAAGTGATTTATAAAGTTGTAAAGCGTTAAATTTAAAGGGCCCTTTACGTAGGTGTTTTCAGCAATATAAAAATAGTCTCTGGTATCCCCAGAATGTGTCTGTAAAGTTTTAGCTCAAAATACACCACAGATCTTTTATTAAACGATGCTGAACATTTGTGGCTGCAATGAAAAACGTGCTGTTTTGTGTGTGTTTCTTTAAATGCAAAGAAAGCTTCTGTTCCCCTCCTCGTATGCAAAGTAAGGTGTACAGCACTTACACATGTGCTTTGGACTACATCAAAACATGTGTCTCTGGCAAAAGATTGAACTATGTGCTAATGAGGCGGAATCTGTGAGCGGTTATGGTTGGGGCATAATCAATGTGACATCACATTGATAGGGGATCCACAACAGCCTGTTTTGTGATACTGTTGCAGTTTTAAAGAGATTACACAAAGAAAAAGAGATGGATTTGTATAATAACAGGATGTTTCTACGCACACTGGCAACTTTTCTGCTAGAAATGCATTTTTTAGGTTAGGGGGGCTTTAACAATAATGAGTAGCAATATTTAGTATAATTTTTCTGTTACATTCAAATTCTAACCTAAAAGGCTGATATTGTATTTTTATGATTTTATGACGTTGCATTGTGCGGAAATTGTGTGTGGTCCAAGGTGGACAAATGGAAGAGGAGTTTATAGTTGACGCTGTTGTGTCTTGGTTCACTGTTGCAGTATTCTTTGAGTCCAAAAAGCAATCGAGTCCAAAACCAACACAAAGTACAGGATAGAAGTCATCGTTTTCTGAAACAACCCTGGTGCTTGCAACATCAAAGCTGGTTAGTCTGCTGTGTTCCAGGCTTTGACAAAACCTGCTTGCGTTCTAGAGGCCACGAGAAATGGATGTATCTTGCTTTACATCCAACATTACACAAAAGGAAAATGTTTTCTCACATTTCTGTCATTTGCTGATTAATGAAACAAAAAACTAGCCTTTCAAAATTAGTAAAATGGGTTTTAAAAATGACTGAATGCAAAATTTGCCGCATTCCATGACATTCAGTGTTGAACATAAAATTCCATTTTTATCGGATTTCGTGATTCCGTCCGTGTTTTCTGCATCATGGAAATCATAGGGCTCTACTCAAAGATGAATTTATACAGGGGGACTTTAACTCTTTCCCCGCCAGCATTTTTTTAAAAAGTTGCCAGCCAGCGCCAGCATTTTTCATGATTTTCACAAAAGTTTAATGCCTTCCAGAAAATGTTCTTCTTTAAATATATAAACAAACAATATATCAGAGGGTCTCTGCTTTCAAACCAAAAAACCGTTTCATCCTACCTTAATTAGTTCTCTTGTAATCACCTCTCAAACATGGGTAGGTTTCTGCAAAAACACCCAATTTTGAGCAAAAAGCTGAGATAATTCAATTTTTGCAAAGGACTTTTGATAGAGATCAGATGCAGAGCGATCTTTAAAACATACACGGAGTTCTTTCTCTTTCACGAGAGGCGCTACTTCCGGGTTGTATAAGTTGCGGATAATAGCGTTATTGCGGAAAGACGGAAAATCTTGTCATTGGCGGGAAAGCGTTTTCTCTTAATTGACGAGATATCTCGTCAATGGCGGTGAAAGAGTTAAAGGGGACATTTCACAAGACTTTTTAAGATGTAAAATGTGCCATTTATGTGTCCTTTTAAATGCAAATGAGCTAATGAAATGGAAACACTGATCGTCATGATAGTGGTTTGTTGAAATTGAAAACTCAATTATGCCATAAATTATCCCCCTCTCTCTCTCTCTCTCCCTTTGCACTAAATGGCAGTGCAATGGTTGGATAGTGCAGATTGACCTATATTTACTAAAACTAAGTTACTGGGTTGTTCTTTTCATATTTAATAGGTTGATAAAAGCACTGGAGACAAAATTATAGCACTCAAACATAGAAAAATTCAGATTTTCATGATGTGTCTCCTTTCTTAGAAAATCTTACGCTAAAACATCTACAGCTAAAAGATATAAAAAACAACTGTCATCGCAACTGTTACTATTATTAAACTTGTATATGAAAACTTTGCACTATATTTATCTAAGTGTGTGACGTGCACACTACCACCGGGGGTACTTTACCACCACAGTCTCCAAATAACCACAGGGTTGTAGATGTTCGTCACAACTGTTAGATCAATAAAATCGCTTGTGCCGGTGGCCATGAGACCACCACGTGGTTGTCATGGAGACGTCACAATTGCCAGATCATCCCAATCTAATCGATCCAAACTGATTGCCAGCTCACTGTCAAATACAGAAAGTCAGCCATACACTACACTTGACCAGAAATAAAGGAGGGGGAGGCAGGTATCACTTTCCACAGGAAATCAACCTAGAAAAACTTGCTTGTCTCAGTATATTAGGCTGTGGTGAAACTATTTTTAACCTCATAGACATTTCAAAGTGTTTTACGTGGATTTCAAAATATCAAATGCAGTTAAATATATCATACTAAAAAAATACAGATTCCTATCAAACTATGGCCTTAGTCTCCCTAGTGCCTTAAAGATACAGTCTCTCTCTGTAAGTTTTCACCAAATAAGTGGTTTATTGTATCAATCCAAATGATTGATCGCCAGCTCACAAAGTCAGCCAAAATCAATAGAGCCACTACAAAATAGTTGAAAATTAATAAACATAATGGTTAATATGCCAGCTTTAAGAGTAAAGACTACATTTTAAGTTAAAATAGCTAGTTGTATCATGTAAAAACAACAACAAACAACATTGCCTTTTACATTTATTCATTTAGCAGATGCTTTAATCCAAAGAAACTAAAAAATAAGGGAGCATTAAACAACATGTATGCGCATTAGACAGAAACCAAACCAACCAAGCATTACCTACTGTACAATGGTTAGTTAAACACATAATTCCTATCAGATTTCACCGTTTTCTTATGAAAAAACAACATTTTTATAAGGAAAAAAACATGTGCCAAAATGCCCAATAGGTGAACTTAACTGACAATGCCTTACCTCATAATAGATTTGCTTGTCAGCCAAACTACTATCCAGTTACTTGCCAAAACTATGGGAGATTTTAGTTCAAACTTAACAAGTTAAAAATGATAAAGAAGCAAAAATACCTGTGACCCTTTGTCTCAGATCGTTCACTCAAACATCTCAAATGAGCGACATAGCAGCTCTCAGGAAATGTGCCCCCTTTAAGAGAGAGAGTGTGTGGTCACCACAGCAAAGTTGCAAACATACAAACTCGTTTTAATACCTTTGCAATTGTGCTTGCACAATGATGCACACACATAACATCATTTATGCATCGCTTACACAACAAAAACCTTTCTGGCGCTTTTCTGGTGAATAATGCATGATTTAAATCACCAAACTACACATTTCTTCTATATCAGCTTTCAAATCGCTGCTGCTACAAAATGTATTTTCTTCAGCATAAAATCACTGTATCTAATGAATCACCAATGTTTATATTGTTAACCATAATTGTCAAAGTTATTTGAGGACAGTGAAAGTTTTGTGGGTTGCAGGTGAGAATTCTACAGTTACTAATACACGATTACAGCAAAGAAATAAAGAAATAGAATACAGATAGAAACTATATAGTATAGCAACTATAGTAACTAATAATTATATAAAACTATCAGTAGAACATTACAAACGATTGAAAATAATAATAAAATCTTTGTAATAAGAATGAAAAAACTCACATAAACATTTAGTAACACTGAGAAATAAAAATTTTGACTGAATCACGGTTAAGACATGACCCTACCCAAAATGCTTCATGCCACATGCACAGACACATGAATGGTGAAAGAGTTTGTGGTATACAAATTTAAGACCTAAAATAGCTCAAGTTACTAATTTAGGCAAACACTAATTCAATCATACCCCCGACCCAGATGTTTACCACCAACCACTGACACCATCCGCTGAGAGGTCGACTTAGGGCACACTCACACTATCCAAACCAAACCTTGACCCTGGCAAATGTGCACCCCACTCCCCCAGAAGCACTCACACTGTACTTTTATCAATCTGAGTCTGCTGGGCACGCTTTCGTCATTAGGATGTGATTCTTTTGAACAAAGCAGGAAGTAAAGCGCTCTCTTAAAGCAACACTATGTAGTTTTTTAACCTTTAAATAATGTCTCTTAAATTATTTCAGTGATAGAACAACTTTTAACTGGACAAATTGTACTTTTGCTGCAACCTGAGCAGCCTCCTAGCTGCTACAAGCACACTCTGAAAGTGGTGGTGGAGGGTAGAGCACACAGCCCGCCCCTCCCCCTGCCTGCAGAAGAGTGTCTGATACCAGGCACTGTTGCGCTTTTCAACCACATGGGGGAGCTGTAAGTCATTTTTACATGGAAACTACATAGTGTTGCTTTAACACTGGAACCTATCGTAATGTTAATACTGCTTGGTTGGTCTGTCGGGTATGCAGCTCAGACATTCACATAACCTTGCTGCATCAGCAGGTTTTTATAAAGGCAGACAAAGATGATTGGTCGCTCAATTGACGTCTCTCCTTTTGAATCGCGCTCAGGCACGATTGCACTCACACTATAGCCATCCGCACCTGAGCCCACCTCTTACTGTGCATTCAGACCACCGACGGCGAGAGCGTCAATAAAAGCCAGGCTTTGGGGGTCAAACGCTTTTTTTTGTTCTTTCTTGTGGTTCAGTTTCTTCATTTTATCTCTTAAATTCTGACATATCATTTGCAATGTGTCTTGTTGCATCTTTAGTTATATGCAACTGTTTGCTATGTATTGAAGTTCCAAAAAGCTTGTGTGCACTTAGAGGGTTTTGTAGCAAAAACAGTCAAATGTGTATCGCTGCTTTGAACAAGGACAACAAAACAGGAACAGCTATGTCCTTCAAATCCTCATTCAGCACTAAAGTATATTCAGGGTTCCCACACCTTAGTTAACTTCAAATTCAAGGACCTTTCAAGGACTTTCCAGGTCCAATACCCTCAAATTCAAGGACTTACGGTACATGGTGTGTAAGCGTTAACGCAAGGCTTGTCTGAAGCGTGGCCAACAGCCAATCAGAGTGGCCGCAGCACATTTTCCGGTCATCCATAAACTTAATTGGCTGCTCTGTCTAGGTTATTTGCATTAGGCAATCTGAGAAATGTTCAACTTCTGCCACGAGCAACGGCAGTGACGCAGCGCTGACCGATCCATAATTCAGTTCGCCAACGCTTGATGTCACCCATTAAAAGTGAATGGGAAGCGTCAACGCTTACGCCCGTGTGAATGAGCCGTAAATGTGAGGACACATTTTAAGTGAGAGCAAGGTTACATCGTGTTACCTTTTAAGATATTTTGTTACAGTTCCCCTTTGAGGGAACTCACGCTGCGTCACTGCGGTGACACTTTGGGGACGCCTCCAGGGGAAAGTGCATCTGAATGTGTATATCAAATTCAACCAATGTTAAGGCTTAACAACAAAGACAAGGTGATGCGGGAGCCAGGAAGTATATCGCCATCTGAAATATTGCCAAAGACGGCGTTACAGGGATGCAGGAAGTATGACAAGGGAGACGCAGCGTCTCATTCCCTTCTCAGGGAACAACAGTTACATACGTAACCCGAGACGTTTTCATGTGTCAAACACAACTATGCAAACAAGCATTTTAGTATGAATCAACATTCGCATACAGAAGATATAAGCATTTAAAGCGAACAGTTTAGCACGTGTGCTTAAAAAGTCTAGAATTTTTATGATATTATCCTACACTACACAGGGAATAATATGGACTTTTTTCCAGAAAACTTCTTGCATAAAATAGATTCAAGCACTTTCAATGACCTGTATCTATGTATGTATATTTTCAAAAACTACCCAGGGCCTTGAATTTTTTCCCCAGATTCACAAACTTTGAAGGATTTCAAGGACACAGACTTTATGCTATGCCCTTATTTATGCAAACACAGCCCTAAACTCCAACTGCAATGAGAACATGTGGGTAACCGTTATGCCTGTGACATTTTGAGGCATGTAGATGATTATG
Organism: Paramisgurnus dabryanus; assembly: GCF_030506205.2. Lineage (NCBI taxonomy): Eukaryota > Metazoa > Chordata > Actinopteri > Cypriniformes > Cobitidae > Paramisgurnus > Paramisgurnus dabryanus. Next base: position 35,653,492 of record NC_133348.1, read on the forward strand.
GTGGAAGGTGTAGGTTGTTAAGGGGGTTGCATGCACATGTGAAGCTATTAACACTCACTGAAGTCAAGCTGAACTCAAACAAAAGCATTACCGATCTGGGGTGCGTTTACCATCCAACCATGCAACTGAACTCTTTGTAACTGAATGCAACTGAACATACTGTAGTGTATAATTGGAGAAACTAACCAGCTACTTACAACTGTTTTCCGAAAACATACTGTAGTACTTTGTTGCACACTCGTTGTTCAAATCATCTTGGTTCAACAACATAGTTGATGACGTCACAAACATGTTGGAGTAATAATAACGTCTACTAATTAATCTGTTCAATAATGAATAAACGTCTGTTTAAATACTCGATTCTGATTGGCTGGAAGGTGTGCATTAAGTAAGGGATAATGTAGAGGCAGTCGGTAGTTATCGGGAAATAAGCCCCGACAGTGTGATCAGGACCCGACGCGAAGCGGAGGGTCTTGTATCACACTGAAGGGGCTTATTTCCCGATAACTACCGGCTGACTCTACATTATCCCGCTTATTACACGGCTTCTTGTCACATAAGAAAAAAAACTGGACATGAATATGAATTTGAAACATTTTATTGGCATATTTGTTTTAAATTAACATTTTTATCCTTCCGCGAAACTTTGCACAGATGCATAAAATGATCGTAATACCTTATTAAGATCCTCTGCTTCATACTTGTCTGTCTCCATTTTTTTCTCTTTTAGCCAGTCTTTGAGAAGTTTTAATCCCCATTCTGTATTTTTTTGTGTGTTGGCTTCGTAGCTGTCAAGTTCAGTCTCAGTAAGCTGTCTGTGTCTTGTCGTGGTTGTCCAGTGTTTGTCACAAGATGGCGCCAAACAAACAGTAATCTTTATTGGCGCGGAGCGATCTTACTCGTAAAAGTAGTACCGGCTATGCGTTATTATTTTGGAGCGGTTATTATTCGAAAAGAACGAACCTGCAAATGTCTCAACTGACCAATCAGAATCAAGCATTCCAGAGAGCCGTGTAATAAAACCGTTTAATGCACAGGTAGTTCCAGTCAGTTTGATTACAGTTAGAAATTAATCCGCTACTATAAACATTGGTAACCATAGTAACACAGTTACACTTGCAGAGAGAGCCAGAGCGAGCGAGCGAGAGAGACGTAAGTGCGTCTCTCTTTAAAGTGCGCCGGTTTTATTTCATACTTCATAAATAAATAAATGACATGATTTGTTCAAATAAAGATTGCCTTGTCACTGTCAGTGTTGCCTGTCATTCATAAATTATTTTAATAAATCAATTAAAGAATCATTAAGTTAGCTATATGCTTAAGCAGAGGCGTTTACAGCTTTGAAGGACATTCGGGACTTAGCCCAGACCATATTAAATACAGGGATCACTCAAAGAGTGTATAAAGTGTATAATAAGAATATTAACGTGATCTGTAGCATATAAAAGTGTACTCGGAGTGCGAGCCTTAACTTAAGAAAATGACCGTCATTTTTACCCGTAAATTACACTGTAAACATTAATTAGAGCTTTAACTTGGCAAATAACCAAGGTATAAGCGGGATAATCCACGGCTAGCCATGCATTAAAGGGTTTTAATGCACTTCGCACAGGCTAACCGTGGATTATCCCTTACATATACTGTATAAATTTGTATGCAGTTGGAATGGTGTATATATTAAATATAATGCACGATGCTTGCTTATTTGACCAAGAGCATGATTTGTGTATGTTTAACATGTCATACTAAAACAAAACTATGCTTATAACTACAGCTCAAGATTTTTTATTCAAACCACTCAAAGTTTGCATTGTGTTTTTGCGGCTCACATTCACACATAGACAGTACAAAGTGTAAAGATAAACACTGTGGCTTTAGGAACAAATCAAAACCATGTTCAATATTAGTTTGCCAATTATGACCAGCAGGTGGTGAAACATTTTGTACAGGGCTATCTATTCAACCAACCAATGGCGGTTTGGAGAAATGATAGCATTCATCTTTAACACTGAGCTAAGGACGGAAGGGAAATGCTTGTTGAAGCTACAGAAGGCTGCTTTAATTCAAGTAGACTCTGCTTTATTATGCACTAGCAGTGTCAGACACGCTGAGATGTGCACGCCATACATCTTTGATGTGCAACCCCCTATTGAAACAACCCAGCAGGCCCTGGGCTAAAATGCTGACCGGTTTGTTTCTCTTTTCAGACAAGGAAAAAACACAAGGAGATAAAAGAGCGAGACCTAAGGGGTAAAGACAGTAGAAAGCGGTTTCACTATTACACCATATGGAAACACTAACTCATATAAACGTCATAAACCTCCACACACGCACACATTCCAAAGAGTCTAATCATTTCAGTATGAGTCCAAATGACCTCACACAATACACACTGCAACACCGTATCTCGTACTGCAATCTATATGACTTGACATAAACTCGTTCTGGAATCAAACACGAAAATGTTTTCTTTTCCGCAGAAATTACACACCCTACATTAAACCCGATCCAATGCCAATCACAAACTCCCATATAACGTCAGCTAGATAACGACAAAAGAAAAGGTGCTTTCCACATTTGTTTTGTCCAACTGTTATGAACAAAATGCTGTAAAATGTTAAAGGTTTTCTAAAACCATCTCATACTTCAGAAACATCATGTGGCAGCACGTTTGAGTTTACACAACATTAAAAATGTTAATGTTTCTGCAAGATTATGTTGGCATAGATTTAGCCTATATTTCAATTTGCTGATCATTCGGCTTATGCACATACTGTTGTGTTGTGTAGTGGTCTCACCTAAAATTCAAGCACAGCAGGGTCCTTATTTTCTCCACATTGCTTGTGTTCAAATCCTGAGACAAACAGAAAGACAATTAATTACAAAATGATAAAAGCTTTATAATCGGCTTTGATCTGGATTACTGACCTTTCTTGAAAAAAGTATTCATAATAAAAAAATGTGATCACTTATTAGGTCTTTCAAACTGGCAGTTTAGTTCAAAACAGGGGAGCATAATTTCTTAACCCCTGGTTATGTATGAACAGTGTAAAAATGTGAAACAGATAACCCAAGATTCTGTTTACACAGGGGTGTGAAAAGCCCTACAGAGAGGCGAAGACCACACCCCCCCCCCAAAAAAAGAGGAATATGTTGGAATTATTTGACGACAGGAAGTTGTTAAAGCTATACATACTTGCTTATCAGTTGTTTCTTTCTCTCATTCATTCATGCTTGAAATATATATATTTTTTAACATAGTATATATTACAATAATTGTAAAACATTCAACTAAATAATTAATGGTTGGTGTCATGCTGCTTTGAAATTTGCTTTTGAAATTATTATAGTCCATAGAATAGAACCCAACATTTAAATGTTATTTCAGTCACCACTTCAGAATGTCTTTTTCTGAAAATATTTTTATTTTTCTTTGTTGAAAGTTGCTTTAAGCATCTTTATAAAAACTCCTACTTTTGGCTGAACATTTGTAGACACTTACATTATGTCAAATTTTATGACTTTTCCTAAGGATTCTTGTGAGAACATTCAAACATATGGCCATGTCAAGCAAACTCCCAGCATGCACTATTGTTCTACACAAACTCCTCTGTTCTGCCCTTCTTCTCTCAGTCTCTAAAATCACATGAGGTAGTGCAGTCCCGTGGGTGCATTGCATTCAGTTGGACATACGCACTTATCACACACAGATGCTTTGTATGTAAGAGAGAGGGCGGCTGAGGCCATCGGCAAAAAGAGAAATTCAAGTCAATGCTATTTATTAACCGATAGTGGCATGATGGAATATTCGCTGCTGAAGGCACAAAGATGCACTGTTGCTTACAAACAACACACGCATATATGAACGATCTAAAAACAGCAAGACAATCCATGACATTATTTATGCACAAAGAACGTCTAGAGTCTCAAACACAAACATGCACAGATGTCTTTTGTTTGGGTCTGTATGTAGCTCAGCTCAACAGGAATACAGCATTTCATTAATTCATAAGATAAAAACACATACTACCATCCACACCACAGGAAAACACTCAGGCCTGAAACTAGGGATGGGAATCTTTGGGTAGACAACTAATCTATTGTTAATTCGACTTGCATTCTACACAACAAAACTCAATTTGTTTTTAATTCAATTCAGTAACTTTTAAAGGAGTCAACTTGCCTTAAAGTATCGTCAAAAAAGAATATACACACAATGGGCTGAAAACCAAAACTGTAAATTCTAAATCAGCTTTTGTTCTGAATAATGAATTATAAATGCTATTAACATTAAAATAGTTAACACTGTTAGAAAGAGATTACACCAATATCTTTCAATTAGCGTGAGCTGAGCAATAATATTAATACAATGTTCTTGCAATTTATGTGAATCTATACAGTATGTACACAGTAGAAGCTGGACATCAACCTTTTTTATTTTCATTTTTTTTTTTAAATAAAATTAGATAAGATTAGTTATGCACGCCCATGCTGATCAGTGCAATATTGACTTCAAAGCACTGTATTTCTTTATAGTGCAAACTTTGTTTCAGACAGAACCATCTTGCTCTATGAAATCACACTATGATGATGAACAGAAAACTACTGTAGACCTAAAAAAAAAAAAAAAAAACTTAAGTAAACTATTACTTTAGACCAGGTTTCTCTCCAACCTTTTTTGTGAACAAGGGCTACCACAATGGATTAAACAATCTGGAGGGCTACTTTTTGGTCAAATATGGCCAAAATGTTGTGATGACACAAACAGAAACCATGACCTGCACGTGCTTGTCTAAAGCAACATGTCTGCGTTGTTGACGTATTTCATTATCCCTGTCTCAATTCGTTCCCTAGATTTGATTTCACTTTTTCACGTGACCACGCTGGAGTTCGCCCTGTTGAGTGGCAAAACTTTTAACAAAATGGCTGGTTTTCATAGCGGCTGCGGCCAAAAAAAAACAGTAAAACTGACTATTATCAGCTTAAATTGAATTTAGTTGGTCTTAACAGTGACCCTAACCTCTTGCCAAACAACCAGTAGTTTGTGGACAATTGGCATATGGCCAGACATTGCTGTTCCTGACATATATGTTTGTCTTGCCTAAAACTATTAAACCATCCCACCTTTGTAAAACACAAGGTTCATCATAAGCCCAAAATTTGACATACCTGACATATGGCTACTGCTACTGATTTACTTCTCCTTTGAGTGTTTTTTGCAGTCTGAAAAAATACTGCTCCAATTTTTTATTGAATTTGTTAGCACAGTCGATTTTAAATGTGTTTTTCACGCTATGTTAATGCTGTCGCTCAGCCAAAATGGCTGACAGTTCTAGCGATGGCCGCAAAAATGTAACTATAACTGACAATTATCAGCAAAAAATCTATTTAGTTGTACTTGATACACTGTAAAAAATCCAATTAATGAAATGTTGGACGGGCAAAAATATATAAGTTAAACCAATTTTTTTGTTTGAGCTAGTTGAGAAGACATATTATTTTAAGTCTAGATAAATCTGTGTTTAAAACATTAAATGAATGGTTATTTTCAATTCCAGTCAACATTCAGAATGGCTAGTGTTGACTGAACTAATTAAGACAAATCAGGTAAATATGTGGACTTATGACAGCTTTGTTTCCTGACAACAAAATGCTCAAAATATTACTGTTATTTGGTCACAAAATGTAATTGTAAGAGTTGTTCAGGCGTGAATGTATGTGCTTAAAGTTTAAATATGCGGTCGGTTAATAAAGATAGCGTCTATTTAAAAATGTGCTCGGACACTTTCGGACGGAGCTCCATATGAGCTCAATATGAGCTCCAGAAAATCATCGGCGCTTAAGTGCTCACACCCCGCCCAGCGCAGCCTCGCCTCGGCAAGCGCATCAGAAATCGACTGCTGGCTCTGATATCTCTGTGGCGTTTAAACGTGATTAAATTCATTTTAATTTCTCATACTTAACAATGAAAGGGTTATGTTTTAAATCATATTTTAGGATTGCACTTAATTGATATGGCTGTTGAGTGATGTTTCATATCTTTTACATTCGTTATAACCGGACTGCATGCGAATTTGAACTTCAGAGCTGAAGGAGCGGGTGGAGAAATAGTCCCAATATCATAACAATCTTAAATAAAACTTCTAAATATACCCGTGTGTGTACCCGTGTGCGCGTACGCGCGACCGTATGTATGTACAGTATGTGCGTGAGTTTTTAATTTAAAATGTCTTAACTCGGAAGGATCTGGACTGGAACACAGGTCATTTCATCTGAGATCAATCCGCACCCAACAGCCTGAATCACTTACTGATTCACATGACACAAGTCATCAGCCGTTTCCTCAAGTTCACGTCAGGTAAGTGTTTGTAAATAAATGTTAATTTTAGACTCTATTAATTGGCAAAGACGCAAATACTCGACGTTTTTGTAAAGATATAAGTTATATAAAGGTGTGTTATGTTATGTGTCCGAGTTAAAGTGGAGCTATTTTAGTTAAGATTACCGGACAGGGTTTATTACTCCGTCTTAATTATAATTGGGACATTTTTACAAACAAACCTTATAAAATACAACACTGGCGTGCATTTTGAGACAAAAGAATAGCACTCATGTGTTAAGAGATGTCAGTATTTTAGTCAGTGATAAGTCCTGTTCGAGAAAACCGCCCAATAGTGTTTAATTCAATTACGTGTGATGTCTGAGGGAAATTTGGCAATTTTAGGGTATAAAGTCTTTCACCGTCAAGCTTTATTATATTAAACATGTTTTTATGTATGTATTTATATTCCTCTGTTTATCAAACCAGAGCGGTGATGATGTGGAGAGAGGCAGAGAGGGATACATGGCGAAAGAAGTTCTCCTAAATGGCCCTGGAGATGTTCTGACTGACTTTGGAGTGCTTTTTGGACTGTTTTATGCCTTCTATTTAGAGAAGACTTAATTCTGTATGTTCAGTCTGTATGATAAGTGAATAAAGCTTTTGTTTTTATGTGACTGAAGTTAATTATTTGTTAACAACACCAGCATAAATTATTTGATAAATAATTTTAAAAAGTTTATTAAGTATTCCCAAATAATAAATATTAATTTAAGTAACACATAAAACATTGAGTAAATACTTAAAATTTAATTGACAGAGTCTTTGCTGTAAGTTTTTAAAGATTCAACTGATTAAAACATTTTAGTTGAATGAACTATAAAGCTAGTTGAGCAAACATACTTTTTTATATTTGAGTCAAAATTGGGCCAACTAAAAAACATCAATCCAGGTAACACTTTGGAGTCAGAAATTGAGTGAATGTAAAATTTCTGTGAAACTAGTTACTAAAAAATAATTCATTGAGCCAACAATTTATTTTTTACAGTGTAGTGACCCTGGCAACTTCTCAACCCACCTGTGGTCAGTGGACGTTGGCATGGAGAATCCATTTACTTCTCCTATTTTTTGGCAGTCTCTAAATTTTACCTCAGAATTCTTGTTAAATCTGTTAGTACAGTCTATCGCACAATAACTTTTTCCAATTTAAACATGTTTTCCCTGTGTTTTTGCTGATTTCACACTGTACACAAATTCTCCTGCTCTTTCTTTTGCCGCTCAGTGTGCCCACTTTCGCCGAAGGTGACGTCATGTGCATACCCTCTATATTGTGTATGCAGGTTCGGGCACTGGTAAGGACTCTAGTTCACATTAGACACTGTTCATTTATTATCCTGTGACGTTGCTGCTTAAGCACATTGTGATCATTCACAGCTAATATAAATAAATATAAATATAAATAAACTATACTTTGCAAGGCTGTGTGTTCGAGCGTGCGCATACGCATAAAAACAGACTACACTCCAGGCTGTACTCTGCAAAATGAGACAAGCCCTTTAAGCACTGAAAAAGGGTCAGAGAGAGAGTCTAATTTAGAGCCAGCTGTGTTTTTCCACGATAAAAAACTCAGTTCTAGAGAGCTCTTGGCTTTGCACCAACCAGGGCTCTTTCATTCATGAAAAACCTTTGTGCGAAGAGTGACAATTTTCTAAGAAAATTCTTAGAATTGTAGGCGTTTCTCTTTAAAATGAAAGACAATATCCTAGTAATAAAAAAAGTCATTCAAAAAGCATCTTAACCCTTAAAAGAGGTCTAAAGGTCCAAAATTGTTAGGAGTATGGACAAGGACTTTTAAGAGACTTAAGAGTGTCTTAAGCAGCAGGAAAAGTGGACAAAACGCGAAGTGGGAGACAAAAAGTGTTGCACACAATGCATGACAGTGACTTCATAGGACAAAACACATTAGATCGTGCAGGGATCATGTGAATGATCTTATTAGAGACATGCTAACATCTCTGACACAGAGTAGAAATGCCATGGTGCCAGAAATAAAAGTAATTACTACATTATTACAGTAACAGCTATGAAAAATTGAAAAAAAAATGCAACCATGCAGCAGAGATGATTGGGGTCTATAAAGCCTTTGAAAGAAGGTGTTGTGAAAAAAACCACAACACCTTCTATAAGCAAAATGATTACATGGACAATTACAGCACATACACAAATATCCTAACATACATATACATAGTTACACAGTACTGTGCAAAAGTCTTAGGCCACCTTGCCACAATTAGACTCATTGTTTTTGCAACGCTATAGTGATCATATATAATTGTTTCTTTAATAGAATACATCCAGAAAATACAGGAAATGTGTTTATAGTATTAAAAACTGTATAAAAAAACTGATGTGTCAAGTTTTTAGGTTAAACTCCCTTCCACTTGAGCAATAGCAGGAAGCTGCAGGATCTCTTAAACCTAAATAAAATGTAATCCTCATTTCTAAGTTTTACTTCATTCTGCTCAAAAACGCTCAAGATGTGTTTATTGCCAAGAGAGGTCACTAAACACAGACGATGCCTAAAGAAGACATTTAATCCTGAAAAGAATTTACATATTTCCTGTAGTTTCTGTTAGTATCTTAACAAAATATACTGAAAAACAAATATGGATGGACATTAAAACTTCTTAAACAACAAGTCTGGTGGTGGTGGTGGTCGAAGACTTTTGCACAATACTGTGTGTAAATATATATATTTCTCCTCGTTTGATCGCGCAACTTTCAAACGCTAGCAAAATGAAACTACGCGGAAATCAGCCGCTTTAATTTTATCAATGAAAGGCTAAAAATAGCGCTGAATACGAAAAGACGTAAAATGTGGTCAGTACCTCAGATTAGATCAATGGTCGGAGAGAAGCCGGTCTCCTGTGGCTGTTCGAACACATTCAACCCATAGACTGCAGTTCAATCTATTGTTTTATTTCCGCTGTCATCATAGGTAACATGAAATAAAAATATGTTTCCACACACCAAACTTATACGACGCTGGCGCATCCTCCAACTGCGGGCAGACTTCCTTTTCTCTCCCACTTGCCATTTCTACACGTAACATAATCTGCAGTATTTATACTCCAAACCAGTCACCCCTTCTTTCGCGCGAAAGGGAAACACGCTATCTGAGGTCACATACAGGGCATGAGACTACATTGTGCATGCCATGAACCGTTGAACCGTGCGGTACACACGCGCTCCGAACCGAGACAAGCGAACCGAACGGTTCGGATTTTTTTCATGGACCGTGCCACCCCTACAGCACACAGAAACTACTTTCTGATAAAGTGATCACAAATGACTAGGGATGTCCCGATCCGATATTCTGGATCGGTATCAGGGCCTATCTGGGCTTTTGGCTGGAACCTACAACATGATCGATCCAATTCCAAGACTGTGCGTTGGCCATGGTTGTAACAAGCTATTTTTTAGATGTTAAAAAAGTTAGTTGTGTTGAACAACATATAAGACAATGTTATCTGTTATCTGTGTATCTGTTAATTTTAACATTAGGAGAAAACCAGTTAATTTTTAGCTTTTTTGTGATATTTTTGCTTCCGGGTTTAAACTCTATATATCGTGTAAAATTTGCGGGCTGTGACGTGAAAAATTACTGTAGTACCTCATAACCGTCAGTGTCTCATTAATGTTTATAAGATGCGTGTTCTTATCCAATGCGGAGACTTTTCGCTTGTGTGTGTGTGTGTGTATGTGCTCCGTGCGGCCAGGTCTGCCGAGGAAGGGGTGTCTGGGGCTCAGGATGGCACATGGATAAGGTTCTGTATAGTAAAGTAAATGTGACTGCGCCAACACACACACTCTGGATGATTTTTCCCCCGCGATGCTGTCAGGACTAGACTCGCCATCAACTGAATTTTCTCGGGAAAGCTACTATATTTGTTGAATTATTTCTGTAATACTAGCTTATATCAGTTGCCCTGCCCACTCATTGCCGTTCTTTTCACAGAGTCCTCGCCCATTTAAGTACCATTTTTCAAAATGACAGTGAGGTAGACTGGAACTGAAACAGCTGTGTTTCTTGATGCTTTAAAGGACAAAGTATTATAAAAGCACCATAAATGCTTTATGGATAGGGTTGGATATTGTAAGAAATTTTCATTAAAAAATTGCACAATAGACCCGGAGATTTAGACCCGGAGATTGGCTGAATGGATTCCAAAACGGTAAAAATCAATGTTTAACTCTATGGGGAAAAAAATGAGCATTTCAAAAAAAGTATTTTTGGCTGTATTTAAATGTTTGGCTGTATTTTTGGCTGTATTTAAATGTATTTGTGGTATGGTATTTGATACTTTTACAAAACTGCATGGATTGGAAACTCATGAGTATGGTTTATTAATCTATGGACACGATTTGTTAAACAGAGTGTAAGTGTCCTCAGTGTCAGATTTGTGTGTCCTCATAGGCTCCGTAATACGGAGTAGCTGCATATGTCTTAAAGATGGCACCCATGCCAAAAAAAAGTAAAGTGTCTGAATCCCATGAATTAATAAACAAATGGACTATTATCTGGGCTTAAGTATTATTACAAGTTTCTTAAGGCAAAGTAATGAATAGGGTATTTGTATTTTGTGTGGGAATAGTAGATCAGATTAATATCTTGTTTAGCAAAGACTATAAATGGAAGAGCTTTAACAAATCAGATAGCTATCTTATCAGAGAAGTGACCCGGTGTAAAAAAGCTCTATAATGTCATCTAGTATGTTAAAACATGTTCGATATTAAATAATGTGAAATAATTAGAGTAAAAAGGACATTCTGAAAATGTAACTGATGCAGTGGTGAGAAAATTGGCAAAATAATTAGGAACATGTTCAGTATTCGGCCTATCTAGTGTAGTTCAAGTTTAGTCTAGTCAGCAATACATTCTCAGCTTTGCTACAAGGGGCACAATAGCCAGCATTAGTGAAAAGAAGGTTTATCCTCTATGGTTAGTTAAAAAGTAAAATAGGACCACAGGCTTAAAAATGTTCTGGCCATGCATGCGCCTCTGTGTTTACTTACTTGCATAGGGTATGTTTCTGTTCTAAGGCAATAAAATGGGCAATTGTTAAGTCTTTCTATGGTTTGGCTTATAGTCTTTCAAAAAGCATGTGCGCCCTACGCAAGGGCATAGCAGTGCAACGTGGGCCATGATGAAATGTGATGACCTCACCAGAGCCTGGGGATGAGACGAAAGGAACTGGTCTGGTTTGGCCCTTCACTTCCACACGCACAAAGAAATACAGCTGAATCAAAATATCAAATTTCTTATATAATTATGTTTTTTTTTCAGTTTATTTGATTAAATCTAATTAAGTAATGATACATTCAACTTTGACATTGGTTACTGTAATTTTGTTGATGTTATTTAAAAACATCTGTGTAACTTTTTATCAGTTGTAATACAGTAACTTGCTCCACATCTTAAACTTTCTTTTTGCTTGCGACAAATCCTTATTACATTACAAAGCCATAAGCTGTGTCCCAATTAGAAGGCTGCAACCTCCGCAGGCTGCATTGTTAGACCGACTGCATCACAGCAACGCAACTAAAGGTCAATGAGGCCTTCCTAATTCAAAGGCTTAAAATGCAACTTCAGAAGGTGTTTTTCATTCTCTGGGCTCCAAAGGATAGAACGAATAGATCCTTCACGGCCTAGGCTATCCCAAGATTCATTGCGGGAATGTAAAAGCTGAATATAAAGGCTGGATATATTAAAATAAACATTTAAAACCTTTGTTAAATAAAAGTGTGTAATTATAAGAAAAGGGTTTCTTGTCACTGTTTTTGTACTATAAGTTTTGTTTTTATTAATATTAGTTAATTTAACATAAAAAATTTAATTTAAACACATTTAATGGCCGTCGAAAATGTGGGTGGGACCACCCAGAAAAAATATTTACTGGAGTAGATGACATTTTCTTGTATTGTGTTGCCTTTAAATAAACAACTGCTTTAATAGGCAAAATGTTTTGTTTACCTTGGCGTGTTGTGTCTGAAAACAGTTGGCGAAAGAAGTGAAAACATGAAATGCGTTTAAATCATATGTACTCCAAATGAGCCAAGTGAAATGGATTTGAGGAGGCAGCAGCGTGGAAATCAAGGCTGTGGCTGAAACAGCAATTACCGTTATATAATCAACGGAAATTACATATAAATCATGTAATTAATTTGATTTAAAAATGTATTGGTTTGAAATGTATATAATTGATATTATTCAGTATATGTTGCGTATATTTCTACGGTTGGTTACTTTGATATACTGTTGGTTAGTTTAATCTACATCAATGTGTCATATTTTCTAAAATCAAAGTAATATTTTTCTGGTTCCATATTTAGTTTAATAACTAAGAAACACTGGTGAGCACATACAGCAGGTGACACAAATTACCTATCCTCCAAAAGCTGGACCGTCTCATTTGTTTCTTTTATAGACTTTGGAGGCTGTTGCCTTTAAAGGCAGAGTCCTACAAGGATGTGTCACACATCAGTCCTCAAAGCAACTATGAAATAAAACCTCAGAATGTTCCGAACAGTCATCTATGTTTCCACAATTACCATTACAGAGTTCTGTGGGCTACTGCTGTGACCAGCTGCTTCATGCATCTAATTCATAATGCACACCAACCAAGTGATGCAAGTTATGATGGATTAGATTTTTTGTATGCTAAGCAGCGAGATAGAAAATGATTTCAGAAAACAAACTGCAAGCACAGTCAGTAGTAGCCTCTTTTAAATACTAATTTCAGTAAATTACCATGAATTTACCTAAATTAATTTACCAGTAAATACAAAAATGTGCTGTTCACACATGCAATGACTTCGTATTTTTACCAGTAAGATAATATAATTCACACTAGAGATCAACCGATATATGTTTTCCTGTATTTTCCCTGATATTTAAGCATGTTCCCATTATCTTTCATTTTTGTTATTTATGCTTATTAGTAGCCTCATAAAATCACATTCACATTGCTGTTCACTTATCGGGTTGAAGGCTGAAGCACAGCCATCACATGTAGCTAACTTTTAACAAGATTTATCCTAAGTTATATTACAGTTTTTCTTGGTTGCTAAAACACTATAACCAGGCTTTTGAACTAAAATTAAAAAACCATAACAACATTTTTCAAGAAGCACAATGATTTTGCTGAACTATAAACACTACTCCCCTGCTTTAACACATGAGTCAGATTTGGTGAACTTTTACTTCAGAAAAAAAAAGTGGAAACACTAAGAGTCAAAACTGAACACACTTCAAACAGATCCTTCAATAGATAGATAAAAGGGCCTAAATCAGTTCACTGAGCTTTGGAACAATGGATCCACAGAGAAATGAAGGAATAGGTCGAGGAGGAAGAGGAGGAGGATGGAGAGGAAGAGGAGGAGGGAAAGAAGGAGGACGCGGTGAAGGAGGAGGAAGAGGACATGATGAAGAAATAGGTCGATGAGTAGGAGGAGGAACAAGGAGAGGAGGAGGCAAAAGAGGAGGGAAAGGAGGAGGACACTGTTGGACTATGCTACTGGAATAAAGAAATAAATCAAATTGCCTTTCATACAGATAGACATATCAGTAGATGAATGCAGGGCTCGAAATTGCGACTGTTTAATTTGTGCGACCTTAAAATATATTTGAGAGCATTTTTGCGACTGCTTATTATGTTGTGGTGTGACTTGATTTAGATTGTGTATGTTGTGTGCTGTTCTAGGTACAGCGTTCTCTCCAACATTACATAACCAATCAAATTTCACCATTAAGTTCTTGCGTTTAATGAAGAGCGCATATTGGCTAATATGAATGTCAATCATTAATTGTTGCCATGTTACGTTGGTACGCATTGCAAATAGGGCTGTGACGGTCATTATATAACCGTGAGACCGACGGTTATAGTTGAACACCGTCATTAGAACTGTATAACCGGCAAAACCGTGTTATTAAAATATTTTTAAAACATTTATCATAAAGAATGTTTAAATACTAATTAAAAACAATTGTTAACAGTCTGTGTTATACGCCCCACCGTGTTCTCACGCAGTGAAAAATACAGAGCGGAGCAGACACTGACAACGCGCTGACATACAGGACAGACCAGGTTACTTTTCGGTTACTCTTGAGATTAAACATATTAAACAAAGTCTCACCTTTCAAATCATCTCTTCCTTCTAGTTATTTTATAGCATCAAATAAACATGAATGACCATAAGAAGGAATGTTGTTTTAACTGCGGAAAGGCGTCAGTACACTCCGCTTTTCAAGTTCAAATCCTCCCATGCTAATCTACTAACTCTCCTGAAAGCACATTCACTGCTTGTCTTGCTGTTAATTTTAAATAAACGTAGAGCAAGTAGCTAATCAGTGTCTTGTTTATTCAAACGGCGTTTACTTCGCAAGCGTGAGCCCTGAACACTGCGTACTGTATGTGGAGAGCGTTTGTCGCGCGAGGCCATTGTCGGCTGCGTTTGCAGCGCATACTGTGCAGTTTAATAACAGTATAAAAATCTCAAGTTCATATTACTTTACTTTAAATGCATTTATGAGCAAAACCTCTTCAAGACGCTTTTTAATCCACATTCTGGTCCATGTAATGACAGATATAGACACAATTAAATCTGTTTCTCTGAAGATTATCAAAATAGATGAGAGAGGATTCATTTATGCTGAGCAGAGAGTGACAGCGCAGTCTTCTGTCAACAGTGTGTTTTTTTAAATATTTCATTGCTTTCTGTTAAATTGCTTAAAGTCATTACTGTTTAAAACACCTGGCATCACATTCATGAATTTATGGTAAAATTACACTTTCGCGTCAATCCACAAGCATTTAAACGAGCAAAACGCCCCCCACAGACGGTTATGTTATGAACCGTCACATTTGACTCACGTCATAACCGTCATCACCAATTCTGAAACCGGCACACCCCTAATTGCAAAGCGCGAAAATGTGAAAAAACGAACCGTGAGCATGAAGAGAACGAGCCCACTACAGCCAATGTATTAATTCATAACGACAGTCTGGATTTAAATGCAACTTCAACACCGGAAAATAAGGCTTAACATTAAACCTTTCGGAGAGAGTGGCTTAAAGATTACGAGTGGCTCCCCTATGAAAATGACTCAGTTACTGTGTTTACTGTAAATCCTGTGAAACGAAGTTTGCAGGTAAAACCGCGTTGGTGGCGGAATCCACACATTTTAAGCAGCGCGAGACCTTGCTGAAACATGGTGAAAGTGCCAAAAACACAAGAAGTGTCGTGACAAATGTGTTCATTATTGATGGAGACACCGACCTGTCTATCAAATATTGTTTGATGATGTATGTGCGCACCCTGCTTGAGGGACATCCGACAAACATCCTTGTATTCCATGTTAAGGTGGAACACGACAATGCTGATGGTGTGTTTTTAAAAACCTTGTCGATTTAGTAGTAATAGCATCCTGGTAATGCAGTTATCCATACCAGTATATATTAGCCTTCTATATAAGGGTCACTTTTGTAATGTCACAATTAATCAGTGTTTTACGTGTTTGCTAGATTTTCTATTGTAATCATAATTATGTTACCTGTAATTGTTAAATTATCATTATAAAACGGGCAGTTCTGGTTCTTCATTCTGATTGGTTGAAACGCGTTCTAAGCCGTGATAAAATACACCGGTAACCTCACGGTTCAGACCACATTACATAAGTATCACTGCGCCACTGTAGCTGCGTACTGATTTATGAAAATAAACACCACAGTCTTTAATCATATTTTTTATTTGTCTACAATTGCACAATTGATGGCGATATCCAGATAAATGTCAATAAATATTGTTGAGTCATCTCGTCGATAAAGAGAAAAAAGTTGTCTGAAGAGTTTATAACTCAAGTTCATACGTCCGCTATTATCCACTGGGGGGCGATCTTACCCAACTTAAACACTCACGCATTCACTCAACACTGAAAACACAGCGTGTAAGTTTTGATGGCTCTGAATCTGATCTCTTACATAAGTTCTTCACAAATATGGAATTATCTCCGCTTTTAATAAAAAAATTGAGAGGTGATAATGAAGGTAGGATGAATGAAACGGTTTTTTTGTTTGTTTTTGTTTGAAAGCGGATGGTCTGTTCTTTCATTTGATATTTTATGTTTATTTAAAGAAGATAATTTTTCTGCAAGGCATTAAACTAAAACTGGGTGGCAACTTAAAAAAAAAAATGCTGGCGGGGAAAGGGTTCAGCATGCTTCCAAGCATATTTGATGATCACTTCAACAGTTGCACAATATCAATGTTAATGTATAAATTAGATAAATGGTGATTTATAAAATAAACACCACAGTCTTAAATCATATTTTCATTGTGTGTTTGCTGCATCTCTGTTGGTTGGGAACTGCGCTCTGTTTCAGTCACACTTGATTCTGAGGAACTACTTTGTTTGGCGGAAGAGTAATATTTGTACTAATATAATTACAACTTATTTGTGTTTTATTTTATAAAATCCCGCTAAAGTTATGCATATGAAGTAACCTTTTTATAAACGCAGTAAACCCCTTGAAGCGTTGGGTTACCAGTGCATTTTATAACTCCGCTTCGCGTCGTGCCTAACAACGCCCCTTAGCTGTTATAAAATGCACTGGTAACCCACTGCTTCTTGGGGTTTATTGCTTTATTTCAAATCCTGGCCATAGGATGTGTAAAGCCCAGTTGTGGTGTTTAATTTTTTATAAAATAAATCTATTAACTTATACATTGTAGTTGTGGTGCTTCATACATTTTTGGATGAGTGCGCCTACATTTTTGCTGGTGCTCCTAACTCTTTAAAGCTCCACTGTGTAAGATCTACTCCCATCTAGCGGTGAAATTCTATATGACAACCAACTGAATATTACTTTCTAGCCCCCCCCCCATTCGGAATGCGTAGCTACAAAGCTCCTTTGCCTGTGATCCGTCAAAGCACACAGATTTATGTTAAACATGGAAAAAGTCTGATTTTCATGATATGTCCGCTAAAAAATCACATACAAAAAGCAACCACAAACGTAGCTTAGACACTCCTTTTTCATCGACGCGAGGAAAAATATCCCAGGGGCTGTTACGCATGGTATTAAGATGTGTTTTCGTCGATCGGATCACAAGTGGACGAGAGAGACACATCACGTTTACACTTGGTGTTTAAATCCGTCTCTTTTTGTCCATTTTCGACCGCTTCTCTCCAGATTACTGAGGGGATGGTCTGTGGACGAGTCCCTCTCCTGTCATTTAATCATGAGCGGGAGTAATGACGGATTTAAATGGCCGCAAACTAATATTATGTCAGAGTCCAATGCTTATGTTTTAAGTAAACATGTTACATGTCCGTGTATATGTAATTGGCCGAAGCTGTCAGCGGGTTGTGACGTCATCCGTTCTAAATGCCGGTAATCCTTGTTCTTTGTTCACACATAGCACTTACAGTAAATTCCTGGTAATGTTACAACTAGGGATGGGACGATTACCGGTTTCACAATTAACCATGATAAAATGTATTGACGGTTAGTATTATCGTTTAAAATTTAATTATCATAACAACTGTGTTTGATTACCGTGATTTTGAAAACTTGCGGTAAATCCTGTCCAGCCAGAACGCAACATTGGTTTTTGCACGAGAGGGTGTGGCGGAAGGCAGTAACAGGTGCACTGTGTTTTATTGCGTTGCTAATGTGTGCATTTGATGTTATTATTTAAGGTACTGTTCATTAAAACAGATTCATACATCTCAGGGCACTATGTTAATGTTCATTTAATGCAGGGGTGTCCAATACGACCAGTCGATCGCAAATGCAATGCCGGTAGATCACACATAAGTTAATAACTGTATGCTGCTCCACGCCTCCACGAGCTTCGGAAAACAAAGCGCCAAATTGGCATTATGGTCTTAGAAACAAGTCTTTTGAGGTGCTGCGCATTTCTTCTCAAGTGTGTTTTTATAAATCTTATGCCTGCCCCCTGCAGCGGAGTCATCTAACTTCCGAAATTTGGATGCACATTATTGCCTTCATGCAGGAGTTGAGTCACACGCACGATGTATGTGCGCGCGATCGATCGATCGACCGACCGACCGAGAGACAGAGAGATGCTTCTGATCATGTTGTCATTTTCTAGTTTATTTCATCAAAACCGCATCTCCGCTATTCTGCTATAAGGAGTACTCGGCATGTACTACTCAAGGATTTTTTTTAACTCCTCAAAAAGAATGGAGTAATGGTGACAGCCCTAAATGCAACGTAGAGATAGTCCTCCTAACACACATTTAAAATGTTATAAAAAATGTATCAGTGTTTTGTTAAAAAAAATTTTTAGCAGGTAGGTCTTGTCGGCTTTATCATTTTAAAAGTAGATTGCCATACAAAAAAGTCTGGACACCCCTGATTTTATGTTAATGCTTAAAAAAGTGCATATAGCTGCTAATTGTATTTGTTGTTTGCTGATTTTCAAAAATAAAACTTGTTAAAATGTTTTCAGTGTGTGTATCAGTTCTTTTTGAACATTTCCATCTCATTTTAAGAAAACCATGATAATATTGATAACCGTGATAACTTTAGTCACTATAATCATGATATGAAATTTTCTAACCGTCCCATCCCTAGTTACAACCCCTACTAAATTGGCAGAAAGGTTCTGTTCACACATGATCTGTTAACTGCACTTTACCAGTAATTTACCATTGTATGTGTGAAATCAACTATTACCAGAACACACCGAAAACCTCTAAAAGGCATCGGTTCAGACTTGAACATGTGAGATGCAAACCCTTTCTGCGGTTGTGGAGAATATGACTAAGTTTCCTGAAGGTGGTTTTAAACTGTGTTTCAAAGGGATTAAAAAAAGCAACAAATACTTCAGAGAGGAAACTGACATAACAGCAAACACCTACATTGTTTAAAAGATCTCAATTAGACAGCAGTGTGTATAAATGAAAACATATGGCTGGGAACAATATAATTGACATGACAAGTGATTTTTCATGACACTCATCATGAAAATATATTAATACTAAAAGATTAATTCCTACACTGTAAAAAGTAAAAGTTGGATCAACTATTTCAAAAATGAAAAAGTACTTCAATTGGTAACGCCTACAAATTTGAAGTATTTTCAACCTACATTTTCTCACTTTTAAGTTGAAAATATTTAGGTTTTACCAATTGAAGTAACTTTTTTAAGTAGAGCAGCTTCCACTTTTTACAGTGTACTCACAAAAGATAAGAACATTCATCTGATTTGAAGAACAGTTTTCTGATTTGATGGACTCACTTAATTTTATACAACATGTACTTGGTCCCACACATGAACAAGGACATACTTTGGACCCTGTTTTTTCTTTAGGTCTGTCTATCTGTGATGTTGTTGTAAACGATGCCTGTATTTCAGATCATCTGCATTTTTTCCAAAATTATATCACAGCATTCGAAATCACCAAAAATTTTGTTTCAATCAATTACAGTTTTTTTCGATTGCTAAACGCCAGTGGGCACAACTGGAGTCACATGTGCAAAACTCTAACTACAGTCTGCACAGCAGCAGTTCATGTGGACCAAACTCTAGTTCATTTTTCATTGCTTGAACACAGTTTTCAAAACTTTACACACTTATTCCATGACTTTAACCACAACCTGCACAACACTGTGGATTTACAGCACTTTGTTCAAATGCTAACACACTGCTGTCAAAACTGTGAACCACACATTCAAAACACAATTGATTTCAGTCTTGTGCCTTTCAAACACTGCTGATTGCAATTTCATATAAATATAAATTCCAATTTCATATATATATATATATATATATATATATATATATATATATATATATATATATATATATATATATATATATATATATATAAATTATGATAGGTATAGCTCAGAAAGACAAATTTAGGAAATGACGGGTTTGTGGAAGCAGAAGGGCTCTCCTGATTTTGCTAAGTGGTTGATGTCCTCAGGGCAACATACCCCAACCTACCCCAAACCCCAACCCTAACCATAACCAAACCCTAAAATCAGAGGGACATGATAAGTAAAAAACAATGGTCCAGAAACAGCTAATCTTGGTTGTAAGCTTAAATTTACGTAAAACAAACTATAATCTTATTTCTGAAATCTGATTGGTTGATTGAAATGTTGTTCCAGGGTTAACATAATGTTGCCCTGAGGACATCAACCACTTGGCAAAATCAGTTCGAGTGAGGGGGCAGGGTGGCAGGTAGTGGCCTGATGCTAGAGAGAGGCAGGATTAGCCCCTCATTTATTTGTTTGAATTACAGTATGTACTTTTAATTTCTACCTTTTTTTCTCATTACTGTAATTCCATAAATTACTACAAACTATTGAAGCAAACTGCTAATTTTCATTTACCTTAAAGAATTGTTCTGTTCTAAAAATTTCAATAAATCATGTGATAAATCAATCAATAAATAAATAATTATTTGAAGAAAACATTACTTTGTATGACGTCACTGAAATTGTTGAAACTGTAAAGATAAAAAGTTAGTATTTTGTGTATTGGTGTTTGATGTTAGTGTTTTTCCTCTCAGTGTGTTGTGAGTGACAGTGTGTGTTATCTCAGTGAGGGTTGTGTTTAGTGTTTGGCTGCACTAAGCTGTTTTGAGTCATGTGTTTAGAGTTGTGTTGCTTGAAGTGAGTTTTGCAGGTGATATGTACAGTTTAGCTCAGGTGACTGTTGGTATTGCAGACTGTAGTTAGAGTTTTGCACATGTAGCTCCAGTTGTGCCCACTGTTGTTTAGCAATCGAAAAAAACTGTAATAGGTTTCTAAACCCAAACACAGTCTCAATACCACCATCCACTGAGTGTTTTTAAAGTTTTCTAAGTTTTTAAATGTCTTTTTAGATAATGTAAACTCAATTAGATCTGGTTTTCACGACCGGAATGGCTTGTCAGGAGATATTTAAAAAAAATGTCAGCACATTTGATAAGTTTGATTTGGTTTCAATTAAGGATATTAGTCTTATTATTGGTAAGTTAAATCGCCCAGCCGCTAGTTGGGACATTTTGCCTTTTGATTTGTTGCTGGCTGCGACATTTGATCACACTGGGCCTTGTATTACTGCCATTGTTAATTGCAGTCTTTATACAAGTTCCCTTTAAGTTTTAAGCGGGAGGTTATTCAGTCCCTTTATAAAAAGCCCACTCTCGACCCGTTGGATTTACACAAAATTAGTAAACAAATTCTATGTACTAATTTCCCCAAAAAAAGCATGTGACTCAACAGCCCAACAATAATGACGTACTACATATCCCAGTAAGCCTACAGACTTTTTCCAGATGGTGCAGCCAGTGTGTATGATCTAGGAGGTTATTGTCTGAAGTTCATAATGCATCCAGTGGATCTAATTATGATTTTACCAGATAAATAAAGCAAAGCAAGAAGCCAAACACTGTGCAAGAGATACACAGTCAATCTAATGGGCTCCCTATTTCAAATGTCAAAGATCATGCCTCATGATGACAAAATCTGCTTTGCGGAGTACAGTTTGTCATATGCACCAAAAAAGATTTTTTATGTCACTATACACTTGAGCTTCTTCAATCAAATGCTGTCTAGACACAGAAATGTTCCGCCCCCTACATTATAAAAGAGGCAATATCTGAAATTATACACTTGTTCATACATTTACTGGTTCACATATAATGATGGCACATTTCATAAAGTGCATAAGGCATGACTGACACAATGTAAATATGCGGTCTACTTTGGTAAATAAAGTCTGACATCACATCAGTGTCATCATGTGAGTAGCTGCAGCATGCACGCACCTATACACAGTGTGATCTGTTGTTCATATGATGGATCATATGCTTATTAGCACAAACATTTCTGACCTGTTTAGAGTCTACGCAGAATAATTAAGCAATATTGCTTGAGTAGGAGTGTGATATGATTGCCTCTGGAACTCGGCTTAGCCTAATCACATCTGTGATGATATAGAGCTATATCACATGACTCAGAGAGCGATATTGCTTTTATACAACAGTTCGACGGCACAAGTTTGAAAAAGAAAACTAGAAAACAACAACGGAGTGATTTTAAAAGCCTCTTTGTTGGGGAACTACTTTTTTCCGCCACGGATTTGAAAGCCAGAATAAGAGGTAAACCTTTCGGCTCTTTTGAAAATCTTAATAACTCAATAGGAATAGACGTTTTTTAATATTATTATTTCTTGGTCACAAGTGTAGTTTTAAGATTATCTTTGTTTGATGGTCAAAAATTTTATTTTTTTGTTTTGGGTTGATCAAACCATCAGTATTTGGTCTCATGAATCTATTACTTGCTTCTTTTATTCATATTTAGTTTTTTTGGCAGAGGTAAGTTAATAAAGCTATATTTATAAACTATTGATTTTCCATTAAATCTTAACACGGTTCAAGCACTTTCTTTATTACTGGACTTTGTTCTTGTCAGTTCTACATAAAACAGAATAATTAAAGGTATAGCGGAAGATTTTCTTTTTCCGGGTGGATCATCAAGACTATTGGTCATCCCAGTTGTCAATCATTCTGATGATATGTTTACGGAAGGCCGTCATACGTGCTCGTCCCTATGCACTTTCAGGAGTATGTGTGTGGTGCGCTACGGTTTCAGTCATTCATTGAAGCTCGCGTTCTCACAGTATTTTTCAAAATGTCTGAGGTTCGCAAGAGAAAAAGTGTCTACGAATTGCATGACAAGAAGAGAAAGGCTTCTGAGGACCAGAGTGTTTTGGGGAGAATATTTCAGAATTGGAGAAATCCATTTAAAATCACTGCTAGTAAAAGTTGATGTAAGCAATGATTAGCGATGCTAGCCCTGGCACAAGTCACGAACTGCACAGGCACGGTAAACATCTCAATGTATGAGCCATGCCAACAGCAACTTGTGAACAGAGCATAGAGAGTGTGGCTCGTGCATGCTCTCTCTTGTGAACATGTTTAATAGTCATTCCCTCTCGGGATGAGGTAGAGTGTTCCGCATGTAATAATAATAATAATAATAATAATTCCTTACATTTATATAGCGCTTTTCTCAGTACTCAAAGCGCTTTACATATGAACGGGGAAATCTCCTCAACCACCACCAATGTGCAGCATCCACCTGGATGATGCGACGGCAGCCATATTGCACCAGAACGCCCACCACACACCAGCTTATTAGTGGAGAGGAGATAGAGTGATATAGCCAATTAGTATGAGGGATGATTAGTAGGCCAATGGGCAAGTTTGGCCAGGATGCCGGGGCACACCCCTACTCTTTTTCGAAGGACATCCTGGGATTTTTAATGACCACAGAGAGTCAGGACCTCGGTTTAACGTCTCATCCGAAGGACGGTGCTTTTTTGACAGTATAGTGTCCACATCACTATACTGGGGTGTTAGGACCCACACAGACCACAGGGTGAGCACAGCATGTGCATTTTTTTTTAAAGTGTAGTGGGGGGTTTATAAAATCCGGGAAAATCTTCCGCTATGCCTATCCACCTGTTTCTTCACGTAAATGCGGGCGCCGCCATCTTTGAGCTTTCCGGTTTATGACTTCCGGTGAGCCGTTTTGACTGGCTGTTTAATGTTTATTATGAAATCCAAGAAGACCAACATAATTTGTGCAGTTAGGGGTTGCCATAATAGCTTATACAAACGCAGTAAATCTCTACAAAACATTTGTTTTAACCATAATCCATGCACAAGAACTGAATGTGTATAACCCCATTCACACAGACCTTTGGTGCCAGAAAATACCTGTAAAATTGCCAGACAAGCGTCTGTGTGATCACAAACTCGTCCCGTTAATCTTCTGGGATCGTTGCCGGAAAGAGGACCTAGTCAGATATACGGAAAACCCTCTGTGTGAACAAGAAGCCGAAAGAATGCCGTAATGGGCGTGTCATAGTGAGGACGCGCGCGTCATCACAACAAAAGTTATGGTTCAGCTCTTTATAACGAGAGATTTATATATGCATATAAACATTCACCACGAGAAATGTTGAAAACTAGATTGAAGCAGTTATCAGGAAATGATAAATGAGACGCACAAACAATGAGGCACGTGCCGTAGTGAGGACGCGCGTGTCATGGCAACATGAAGTTGGTTCAACTCTTTAAAATGAGGGATTTACATCATTCACTACGAGAAATGTCAGCAAACTGGACTGAAGCAGATATCAGGTAAGTTAGCTCGTTACTTACTGCGTTGAAACTGAGATCATTCAGCAGCATAAAAGAATATCGCGTCACGTGCTCATTTGAGCTATAATAAACGAAAAAACCTGTGCGTCATCCCAACAAGATATATCGATCAGCTTCTCAAAATGCGGGTTTTAAATGCATATAAACAATCACGATGAGAAATGTCTGAAAACTGTATCAAAGCAGAAATCAGGGAGCTTGTCAAATATCCACTCAGAAGATGAGATCATTCACCAGTAGGGATGCAGCGATTAACCGGTTTCACTATTAACCGCACTTTAAAATGTCACGGTTAAGTAACCGTAAAGCCTTCGCTACACCGCGTGTTTTTGTTTCACGCACGCACAAACCAGACCCACGAACCACCAAGAGGCGCATGCGTCATGATGCATTGTATGACAAAGCTCCGCGTTCAAAAGAATATGTGCGCGTGACGCGTCTCTTGGTTGTTCGTGCATCTAGTTTGTGTGTGCGTGTGCGTGGATGTGTGCGCGCGCACCTGCATCTGTACGTGAAAGAGCCACACTCCAATCGGTCTACTCTGTACAGCATTAAAAACCTCCTGCTCGCGGATCAAACCCTGGTGGTCTGACTGCATTTCATTACGTTGAATTATTTTAACGCGTTAATGATTAATTAATGAATAGCATTAGTTAACACGTTAATCTTGCCACCCCTAATATTTATATTTGACTTTTGTGTAATATTAAGCTTCACCTGTCAAAATGACTTGCAGTACCTGGTTCAGGATGACCCTGTGTAATTATTCATTTTGAGAGGCTCTTATCATTTTTACTTCATATATTTTACTTCAATACTTCAAACAAACCAAAATAATATAACTTTATTCAGTCCAAATGTAAAGTTACATTTATTCAAAAGATCATTAAAATGAATAGCCTACAGGTTTCAAAGGCACCTATACGGTTTAAGTCAAAGCCAGCCAAGTTATTATTATTATCATTTGTCCAAGAATTGTAGAGAAAATACACAAACTGAAAATACAGAAAAATTTAGCAATTGTTCAAAAATTTATTCATGTGATTTTATACATAATGTTGTAAAATAAATGAATCCTTAATAACCGTAATAACCGTACAACCATGATTATTTATCAGACTATAACCGTACCATCAAAATCTATAATCGCTGCATCCCTATTCACCAGCATAGAACTGTGCGTTCACGCGCTCCTTTATAATCTTATCATAAACAAAAATGCACGCAAGTTGTTACTGGAGAGAGGAATAATAAATAATTTGCAAACTTCAGACACTGCGTAGAAGAGAGGGCGGGACTTTCAACAGGTCACATGTCTTTCCGGGACCATCAGATCCCAGGTAATCTTGGCAGTGAGAATGAACAATAAATCTAACGATCCCGGAAAAATCCAGGATGCCTTTCCCGTGTATTTTAGGGGATGTCTGTGTGAAAAGGGCTTATGTGGCGCACATGCACTCATGATCTGTATTTACAAATCCATCCAGTAAAACCTTTCATAGAAACTATCAGTACACAATAAATACTAGAATTGTTTTAAAACAACTAATATTATGCTGATAAAAATATGCTGATTTAGCTGATTTATTTATTCTGCTACTATATATTGTTACAAAAATGCGATTACAGTACAGAATATATACGACATAATCTGCTTAGTTAATGTTTATAATAGTTTGTAATGTGTTTGGCGCGTACTTTTGTTATGTTTTAAATCAAAAAGCAAATACTTTAAAAAGTAAGCAAATAATTTCATAAGCTCATGTCTCCAACTAACGTTATGCCTAAGAAGCGATGTAATAATATTTTCATAAATGAAAACAATACTCAATACATGGAGGAGTTTAATATGTTTATTATGGTTTGTGAAAATAACTAACAATGTGTTGAATGAGAAAGATACTGCTGACTGTGTCGGACCGCGAGAAGCTTGACGTGTCGCAATAAACAAGTCCATTAAAAATTGCCGTTTAAAAAAAGCTCACACCAGAGGGACAGTTGTGACATTTTAAACCACCCCCTGAAAAGTTAAAAACATGAAGTCTTGGTAAAATCCATGTACAAACACTTGACTGACTTTCCCATTGTAAAGATACTGGTATGTCTCTGTGCTTATATTTGCGCATTGAAGACCGGTCACCTCCGATCAACAACACGAAATGATTGAATATATCTTAAAGGAGTAGTCCACTTTAAAGATGGGGTCCATTGACTTTTTATAGTAGGAAAAAAAATACTATGGTAAGTCAATGGGCCCCATCTATAAAGTGGACTACTCCTTTCATATATCAGGCCACTTCTTAATTTCATCCTCACACGGGTTCATACATGGCAGGTGTAGTAAATATTAACTGTTTATATTATATTTTATGCAAGCTCCCACTACGCCCCTCTACCGGCTGGCTATTAAACCAGAAGTCTCGGACTGGAAAGGAAATACGTCACATCACTTACTTTCGCGTTCGAGAAACAGGTGAATACTGCTATACCACTACAAAAAAATGTTTAAATCTTACATAAAGATTTATTGGTGTTAAATAAACTGTATAAATGCTCTCTCTGGAGCATTGTCGTCACCATGATGTTTGATTCCTGTTCTTTTTGGTTCTTGTTGTTTTTTCTAAACTTTTTTTACAATGGCGGATCGGCTACGTTTCTTCACCTACATTTTTTATGTACTGTAAATGTCGCCAAATCAGTACGTACTGGTAGAGTAATCATTTGAATAAGAAACCATTTATATTGCGCATGTGCCAGTTTGAAAGCTGCGGAAAAAAAGTATACCCGGCCCACAAGTATGCACAGCTTACACACAACATTGTTCTGAAGCTGGTCAGTGGTCAGATGGAAAAAAAACAAAGAACTGCCACACTTATTTTTACACGTATTCATGCTTTTCCTGTTACATGGCGATGGTGCAACCGAACCCCGGTGGTGCGGCACCCTCCTTTATCAGGGCATGTAATAGGCTGTTTAAGATCTAGTAAAGGGGATTGTAATGTAGTCCAATAAAGTTTTAGTAATGCATTTACAGGCGTCATATTGAACGGTTTGATACATATCAATATCGTTTTAACGCCCAGCCTTACCATAGACCAGGGTTCCTCACATCCAACCCTGGAGAGCCGGTGCCCTGCAGAGTTTAGCATCAACCCTGATCAAACACACTTGCCTGTGATTTTCCAGTGATCGTGAAGCCATTGATTACCTTGCTCAGGTGTGTTTCATCAAAGGTTGGAGCAAAAGTCTGCAGGGAACCGGTTCTCTAGGGTTGAATGTGAGGAACCCTACTAGACCACCCATGTTAAAATGCCCAACTTTACAGCAGAAATATATGTTTGCAGCCTGGTACAAAAAGAGCTTTTGGTCTATAGCTAATTGTGTCCTATATGACAACTGTGAGGGGGTGAATTTTTTTTTAATATTATATTATATTAAGCCTTAAAGTTTTGCATAATTAAGGGCATGGCTACTGCTGAGCTACACCCACGTCCCACCTAATTGGCCATTTTCGGTTATCCGTGAGTTATGTGTGGTGATGCGCTGTCAAGATGGCAACGGCAGGCCTTGCCAACTATTAGCTTCAAAAATGCTCTTTACAAACCTACGAGTGATGTCACGTACATTATGTCCATATTTTTACAGTCTATGGTTTAAACCTGTAGCCTTCAAAATTTGTTCATTCAATGATTGTCTTGAAAATTTGAAATGAATAACCCAGAAAGAAAAACCCTGAACTTAAGTGTAGCTACTGGGTCGCTGGGTTACTTTTGAGTGTTACTTTTAAGTAGACGTTGCAGCTGTGAACTATAATTTGCTGCTTACTAAAGGAAGTCAGATACAGGTGGAGTTATGGCGAGAGACAAACTTATTTTAGAGTGCATTCGATTGAACTTCAGTAGGCCTATTGAGTGCAGGAAGATCAATATGTATCATCAATATGTAATCAATATGTAATCAATGCATTACTGTAAATGGATACTTTTTTTAAAGTTCATTTTGTTAACTTTCAGGAATATCTAACACCCACCATTAATAATAGACCTATTACTGCAGTGATATATATATTAAAAGCAAACAAACTAGAACTAAAAGCTCCAATTTAGATTTTATAGGGGATTTAAAAAAAACTGCATGACCAATCACAGCAAGTAACACAGTAGAAAAAGATCGTTGGCAATGTAATGCATGATTAAACGCAGACCATACATGCTAGCATGTGTGCGTGCGCGTGTGTGTAAATAAACACGTCTGAAGCTGGAGGTTTGGGCTGAACTGATGGATGCGGACTGCAGGCTTGTGCCGACACAGCAGAATGAATGAGGTCAGCATGAAAGGAAACGACATATAAACCAAACATAAAAATATTCGTACAACAATAAAAAGCAACATATTGTGTCATCAAATTACTGCACGTAACGAAGAATCCACAGAACAAATTCCATCAAACTAAATCACGCCTATAGCACATGTCCATCAACAATATGCATACATACATGCATAGACTTTCAAACAGAAAAGTCAACAAGGGTACTTATGAAATACATAGATGGATGGCGAGAACGCGTCCATTTCTAATAAACTACAATGACCAGCAAAAATAATAATACACCTACCAAGATAATCGCCTAAAGTCTTGTCTTAATGTTTTCCATGTTGCGCAAAACCAGCCGTAAAGCTCCCCATGATGGTGAAAAAATCACTGGTAATCAGTAAAAAAAAGTAAATAGCGTTTTTAGCGGGATATATTAAATACTTGTACGAGCGGCTCTCTGCTGCCTGGAGCAGACGATGATGGCGCAGCGCAGCGGTCGCATTATGAAACTCAGTGGAGCTGAGCTCTGATTGACAGCCCCGTTGACCAATAGAAAACCCGATCCCCCACTGAAAGAGACCTTAAGCTTTTTGTTGGCTGCGGGAGCTGCCAATCGCATTCAAACCCCACCCAGGAGTGTGTAAACGGGGAGAGACTGACCAAGACAAACAGGCAACTTACTACTACAAATGCATGTTATGAAAGTTTTTTCATGTTGTAAGTCATCGAAAAGTTACTAGGAATAATGAAAACCATAAATTTCTGAAATTTCATACAGTGGGGACCTTCTGTGATTTGGATTTTTGTAACATTATCGGATGTATTCATCTGGTGTAGAAAGCTGTCAGCTATATAGAAAGTTTGCACCATGTTAGGTAATTTTAAAGAACGGGTAAAACTTTAAAACACTGGTGACTGAAAACAGTACAGGACCGGTATGAAAGGTATAACCTACATTACTTAGTATTTTTGTCTTTTTTTGTTTGTAGAAATATCTAAACATTTTTAAATCAAGATGTTTTTTTTTTTTTTGCAAAATGACCTAATAAATGAGTTTTTAGATGAGATGAGAGCACAATACTAAATAAATCTCAACAAAATATACAATTGAAGTTAATTATTGTGCATAAAACAAACAAAAATATCTGCCGGGGTAAGAAAATCTTGAAATAAGTTTACTTTTTCTTAAACATTTATTTCAAGAAAAAAACTCTCATTGTATATTTTTTGTATAAAAACTTCTTAGGTCTTATTTCTTAGGTTATTTGCTAATCAAGAAAATACATCTTGATTTAAGAATTTTTAGATATACTGAAAACAAAACAAAAATACTAAGCAAGAAAGTCATTTTTGGCAGTGTAGGAAACATTGATCAGTGTTTTTCAAACTGTGGGGCCACATGATTGTGCCAGCCCAGCCAACATTACAAAATGTGGCCCATTTGGACTTCATGTGGGCCCTATATGGGTTTGTCCACGGGTTCCACAGTATGGCCCCACCTGGATCAGCCCACATGAATTTGAAATAGATTCTGAGTAGGGCCCCATATCGCCCCAACTTAATGAAGCCCACATGTGTTATACCAGGGCCCCGTATATATTTTTAAAGGGTATTGGACTGGTCCCTCACTGTGTAATAATTATATCTTTAATGCTTAATTGTAATTTAAGTAATATATTTATTTAAATAATATATTTGATTGAAACTGATAATTGATAAAAGCAACAATTTCAGTTTGGTAAATATCAGTTTTAAGCATGAATATTTAACATTTCATTCATAACATCATAAAACATGAAGGAGGTGCAATATGAAAAACTGTAGAGGTTCAGTATATCAAACAACTTATCTGTCATTTTATTACAATTTTAACCCTAATAATCATCAACATTTCCAAACTGCTAATGCAGTTAATGACTAACAGCTTAACATAACATTTAAAACAAGCAATGAAAGAAGTCAAACTTTTAAATTACTTGGGACTCAAAAATACCACAAACATTGCTCAATGTTCTGGAGATGGTCTTAATTCTGATCATCAATTAATCCTTACTCAACAGTTTTATGAAGAACTTCCAAAGTGTAACCCCTTTAATTCTTATCCCAAACAAACAAACACTTAGTAAGCACTACTTTAAAAATGGGTACTGCCCCTTTAAGTGTGGGCTCGTGCAGAGAGTGTGTGCACGGCTGCAGAGAGTGTGTGCACGGCTGCAAAGCAGAGTGCAAACAGCAGGGAGAAAACGCATACAATTTGAATTGAAATACTGTAGAAGAGTGCTGAAGTTAAAGAGCACTTGTTGCTTTCTGTGATTGTTTACTGAGACATTCTGACTGGTTTTTGGTTCCTGGACAAATTGTTGGATATGATTGACCCCTGAATCATCTGAGTGAATTGTTCTGGATATCTCTTTGTCATCTTGACTCGTGTGTATCAACTCTTCAGCTCTTGTTCTTCTGTTCTTGAGAACCTGGAGTGTTATTTCTGGGAAGCGGTAGGACTGAGACATTATTTCATGCACATTGCCCGGGACTGAGACATTTTTTTCCTTAAATATTCTTCTGCATCCTAAGGAAAAGGAAAAACTGAACATTTACATTTTGGGGATATGCTTTTTGAAATACTTGGGTTATAATTGTACTGTTTATATTTGCTTCAATCTAATTGTCAATTTATTTTCATTACTTGAGTGTTTTTATAGTGCCAGAACAAAAAATGGAAAAAACATTCACCTATATTGCCACAATATATTCCTGGCTAACTGTTCTTTGTGTGTGACATTGATATTTTCATATTTCCATTTATGGTGTTTTCACGTGTTCTTTGAAAATCAGAATATTTGACTTAAATGACACGTGCCCTAAAAGCTCCTTGAACAAACTTAGAGGAACAGACATTTAGATTTAGATAAGCCCTGAGACAGAGGTTACATAATAAGTGGCGAGCCAGCCGACCAGGAGCTTGGGTTAATTTCTTTATTTTCTTTTGAAATCTTAACTACATCAATAAATATTTTTTTCGGATTGATTTTTATTCATTATTCTAAAAGTTACAGGGGTAGACAAAAACTGCACAAATGAAGATATACATTTTTTGAAGAAAATGGGGATATTGATTAGGGCTGGGTATCGATTCAGATGTTCCAGATCGATTCAATTTCGATTCACAAGCTATCAAATCGATTCGATTTCGATTCTCAATTCAATTTTCGATTCCGGTTCTCGGGATGCTTCCATACCTCTTACTTTTTAAGTTTAGGTGGCGTCAAAGTCGATGAAGCACCTTAAACCGCCATTTTAAGCACTGAATGAAAGAATGACAGGCTCCTTGGTAACATCGCGCAAGGCAAAAAAGAGGGTGACATCTAGTGAAGAAGACTAGTAATTTGATTAATGTTAATCTTACGTTCATTCGATTTTTTTGCCCAGCCCTAATATTGATCAAATAATTGGGGTTTCTGATGAGCCAGATCACCCCACAGGCAGAGTTCTCGTTCAGTACTCATCTGAATGCTCAGTTCTAAGGATCAACCCTGATAGTCTCGGTGAACTGCCAAATCCTAAAAACCACTCCATGACGTGGTGTGTTAGAACAGTCCGTGACTTATGTCAGAAAAGTTTGGGCTTGCATTGCCTTGCATTGAGATACATGGAGGAGCTGAATGCTATTGCCGGCAGTGGCCGAGTGGGGTTCATGCTCGCTCTTCAGAATGAGCTCCAGAGCCTCCAGCTTCATTCAAATGACATGCAAGATGCTGAAGCAAATCCCCATACTACGGTTCGTAGCCCTGGACATGAATATTCTGAAATAGCCAATTTAGAGTCTGCCTCGGCCGAGTCAATCAGATCTCAGACAATGACTTCAAATGTTTGCCCATTTTACGTTCCAACAAAACAAATACATCTTGATGAAAGTATGATTAAGTCCACCTTTGTCGAGTACGAGTCAAGACCAAGTCCTTAAACATCAAGTCCGAGTCCAAGTCCGAGTCCAAAAGGGTCCGAGTTGGACTCAAGTCCGAGTTCTTAAAGGCCGAGTCCAAGTCGAGTCCGCCCGAGTCCAGAAAGTAATTAAATTGAAAAAAGATACAAAATTTGTATTGTAAATTGTTACTTTCTATTAATTCTTTAACCTTTCAACCCATTTAACCAATGGCAATATAAAAATGTAATAATAAATACCTCTATTGCATCTTGTCATTGTTATTGAACATTTTTATTCTATGTCAACTAGTTTCCTATCAAAACTGATTTCAAAGAAAAGAAAGGGATATAAAAGGTATCTTCTTTTTACCAGATGTCTTGCAAATAAATTCTCTATGATTTTTGTAAGCAAAACAAATTATTGCTGACTTTGAGGACATCGTGCTAGCCACGCATTGATGTGTGTGATGTGTTTGTCTGCAAGTATGATGCGACTGGCTGCTGCCTGCCAGTGTGTTGCAGTAAAATAACAGGAGGGGAGACGGTCCCGTACACACTGCATATTAAATTGGGTTGTCACTTCACCTTTTAATGCTTAATCCTGTTCTGTACACACACACTTCAGTGTTCTGATTTTGTCACACCACAGAAAATGTGTTATTAACCAGCCAGCCAGCTTGTCTGTTGGATTCAGACCACACAGGCCAGCCTTCGCTCCCCACGTGCATCACTGAGCCTGGGCAACCTATGGCACAGTCGCTGGTTCACCGCTTTTCGTTCCTTGGACCACTTTTGATAGGTACTGAGCACTGCAGACCGAAAACACCCCACAAGAAAAATGGTTCGGCCCCTGTGATTTTTGTTTTATAGTAGACCATGGTCAAATCAAGGGTACATGTTTAAGTGTTCGATGTGTGTCTGTAATTACATGTTCAACAGTATGGTATTGAAACATGGTTTCAGCAAGTCAGATTTACATCACTTCTTACACTGGAATATAGCAAAGCAACAGTATTTTGTCTGAGATCACAGTTATAGTAACTTTTGCAGGTGATGGCAATGATTGCCAACACTGCTCTAACAAATATACAAAGACACATCAAGTGCTCCCCTGTTGTGATTTAAAATTTGCCACTTTTTTGTTTTATTTTTATAACAGTAAAGAAATCAAGACTGGAACTGAACATGCATCACATATGCAATCATATGTCCGGGCACAAAATCAATGTATTTAATAATCTTACTCTTAGTTGAGTTATTGTAGTCCTTCTATCACACTTTTGCATCTGCTCAAATGAAGGCTTTCAAAAAAAAACAAAAAAAACAAATGGAGGGTCTGTGCCCAGAGCTTTATGTCTAGCAATGCCCCTGATTTGAGGCCTGAGACTGGACCAGTGGTGAAGAGAGGGGGGGGGGGCTACCATTTACCAATTAAGTTAGTCATAATAGCCCATACCCTACACATAGCCTGTGCACACAGTAGTATCACATATTATATCAATTGAAATTTAATTGAAACATATTTTACAAAAGGGAAAACTAATGTGACGTAATGTGATGCAGTCGTTTTAATGACCAACAAATTGCTCATTCGCTGGTCAAAACCCTGGTGTAACTGCATTTTACTTAAGTGATCCTCGTCGTCAGCTAGATAAATATATATATTTTTAAGAAATTTCTTATGATGGCTGTCTGCACATACACTTAATTCATTAACATTTAATATGGTCACACAGTTTGGTAAAAGTTTATGTTCATATGCATATAGGGGGGAACGGGGCTGGTTGTGTCACGGGTTGGTTGTCACATTGCTTAATCCAGACACACTACATGGCGTTGTGGTACAACTTTGATATCAATCTGTTAGCCTTTGATAGCTTACTCATTTGCACTTGAAATTTTGCTGAGCAGACACAAAACATTGAGGTGATACACTATTGCAGCCAGTTTCACACTGCTGTGATAAATAAAAAACACATATGTAAAAAAACTTATTTTAGGAAATAGCATGTGCTTGATTTTTGGCCAGACATTATTAAGGGATAATTTAGATAAAAAAAAATTTGTGACAAAACTATCTTCATGATTAGTTTGAGATATGGGGAGAATGTACACAAATAGGCCTACTATAAACTTACCAAGCACTGCACAATAATGTTGCTGCAGACTAAATATTTGTAGTATTTATTTCAATACTTACAGTATTTCTTACCATAATCAGTTACAGTAATCAATCAACAATGAAATCATTGAAACAAATTTACATCTGTAGACAAATAAAAAATAATGCATGAAGTACATACACTTTGACCCGAAAGAAAAACTACTGTAAAAGCAACAAGACTGTGACTATTCATCATCTCTCAGTCTGGCTGCATCAGGCCATAAGATTTCATCCACATCACTGGCTATGTCTTTATTGGGAAGGCACCTTTGGAAGAATCGCCTCATGTGACGAATCCATGGCCTGAATGAAGGGCACACGGTCATAGGGCCACAGGTCATATACCTTCCACCGCCATGCTGAAAAAAACCCTCTTTTATTGGATTCAGGAAGTGGGATTATGGGGGAAGGTATAAGACTTCAAATTCAGGATGCTCATGGAACCAATTATGGACCAGAGCAGCCCGATGGAATGAGACATTGTCCCACATGACAATGTACCGCATGTGGTCCACTTGGTGTAATGCCTTGACAATCTTGTGCAATCTGTCAAGAAATGCAAGTATTAGATTGCATTATAGGAGTCCTATATTTGCATGGTGGTGGAGGACACCTTTTTATGTAATAGCAGCACAAAGGGTTACCCCCTCGCTGCCCTGGCACATTGGTGATTGCCCTGTGTCCAATTACATTTCTCCCTCTTCTTGTTTTTCTTCTGCTTCTATAGTTTTTCCATTTTTATTAAAGTTGCCTTTTATAGCACACTTGAGTACTGCGTTTTCAAATGAGCACATATGTGGATGTGATTATCCAATTCATTCATTAGTGTGGTCATTGGCAATCCAGGGCTTTGTAATGACAAGGAAGTAACCTCACAATCCTTATCTGTATCTAAGGTGTGAAAATGTGTGTAGAGTTTTACAAATCACTGTGTGTAATGTTTTGCAAAAAGGGTGAAGCAAACATTGTGTGTAATGTTGTCAGGGCAGGAGTGGGGCCACTTTTCAGCCCAGGAGTTTCAGGCCCAAGACTGGCCCACTTTTTACATAGTGGAATTCCAAATTAGCGCTTTTTTCAAATTGGATAAACGTAGCAACAGTTCAGCTCTTACTATAGTTTTATTAATATCATGGATCAACAAATAAGGTAAAGGTTAAATAATATTTCACTTAAGATGAGAGAAGTTAACAAAAATATTCCACTATTCCACAAGGAAAGGTTGATAAATTATTAGCATTGCTAATGCTATGAGGCCTATGATGAATCTGATGCAAATAGAAATATAAAACCAAGTCCTAATAGAAAGAAAACAATTTGACAAAAATATTGAATCCAATATTGAGTAAATATATAGCATAACAAGTGATTTATAAGCAATTTTTGCTTTGCCTTGCCCAGGGTTCTGACACAAGCTTAGGGTTAAATAACTTTAATTCACTCATGGCCTCCTCATTTTCAGCGGGGGACTGGCTTATCTGCTGCTCAGAAGCTGGTTGCATAATATTTGCAAAGTCTATGAATCGCCAAGCCTGGTAGAACCATCATTTGCTATTTTGCTTTGCTTCATAGACAGAGTCTGGCTGGGCATAATTGACAATCGTTTTCCTTCTCATGGGAGGGGCTTGTCTGAAGTTTAAAATCATTGGTCTAAACGTAAGCCAATCACATAACGTTTGGATATGATGTGCGTTATGCGCCGGCTCAGCCGCATCGAATTTCTGCTGTAAAACACACGTATGATGTGAAAACAAACCCATCGAGCGAAATACCGGAGTTAACATGGCTATGAACGACTTCTGCAGATTATGTAAAGTAAATCGGGCCAGAGCTAGTTGAACACTATCCTTACGGTGTCTTTCCACTCACATCTAAGTGGAGGAACGCCCCTCTCTCCGCTCAAACTCTTCCACCAGACAGCCATAACCACATGTAAATTAAATCTTCCTACCTTTTTTTTCTGGTTAATCAGGAACGTCACCAAAGAATGTTTGCCCATGCGTCCTCCACCATTAACTGTGAACAATGAAATTCCCTTCCATGATTTCTCGATCGTTGTGCACGTCAAGCTGTGCTGCACACAGTTTCTCGCTGAAGATCGGTAATAGTTGATAAATTAAACTTTTCCCAAAACCTGTCGGGAGTAGGGCAACAACATAATCTCCATTCAAAATGTTTAACAAACACTCTTCTTGTTCGGGCTTAAGTTCTCCACAACAGAGCAAATAGCTTTCTGTGCCTCCATGTCCACTACAAACTACAACCGTACATTCGGCGCTTAGCGTCTACGTCACGGCTCTCAGCCCGCCCTCTGTTCGTTGATTCGACCGGTTGTTTTGAGACCTGAGGAAAACGGTTTGAATGGGATGTATCTCAGACTGAGTACAGAAGCGTAATGAAATTTAGCGGAAGTACAAAGTCTGACGTAGTCAGGCTATGAATCGCCATTTATACACAAAAGGCTAATATTTTAATTAAAACATTTTTTGGCTTGTTAATAGGTTGACAATGGTATTAGCTGAATAAGTAAGTTGCTAATGCTAATCATTACTAGGCTTATTTCTCTTTATAATCAGTAAGTTTGGCTAATTTGGCAGCATCCTCCTCCAATGGCTTTTTTTCTACAACCGGTTTTACGCCCTCCTGGCCTCTTCCTCTCAGACGCGTACCATTATGGTAGGGCCGGCCCAGCCTACCTGAAAGTTTTGGAAAAGACGTGCAATGGACCTAACCAACCCTATGGGAGGTGAGGGGAGAACTCCCTCACATGGTACAACCCATGCAGAGGCTGCGCGCTGCAGTGTCAGAATTCGGAACGTGTATAGTGTTTTTAAAAGAAGATTGACTCACTAACGCGACAAATGTAAATAAAAAAATTAACTCGACCGGCCCAAAAGTATTCCCACCGGAATTCTCCCAGTTCTCCCGATTACCCACCCCGGGCCTGTCTGCTGCCATCTACCAGAAAGCTGAAAATGAAAAGAGGGTGGTCATTTCAGCAAGACAATGATCCCAAACACACGGCCAAGGAAACAATGAAGTGGTTTCAAAGAAAGAAAATCAAGTTGCTTGAATGGCCCAGTCAATCACCTGACCTAAATCCCATTGGAAATCTATGAAGAGAACTGAAGATCAAAGTTCATAAAAGAGGCCCAAGGAACTTTCAAGATTTAAAAACCATGTGTGTGGAAGAATGGGCCAGAATCACTCCTAAACAATGCATACGACTGGTCTCTCCATACAAAAGGCGTCTAGAAGCTGTAATCACCAACAAAGGCTTTTCTACAAAGTATAAAGTGTGTTCAATACTTTTTCCCTGTGTCATTTCACTTTATTTATTATGACTCAACTTGTATACTTAAATGTTCTGATTTCTTTGTATGAATTCAATATTTGGCTTGATGGCTACATCTGGTGGAAATTTTGTGTCAATAGCCCACTTAGAAATCCCCTTACTGATAAAAATGCTGATGTGTCAAATATTTATTTTCCCCACAGTAAATAGATTTATAGCATTTCCAAAAAAAAACTGTCATGGATTTATTGCATTTTGTGGAAAAATATTCAGTTTTCATAATAAATCTTTGAAAATCAAAATCTGGGTTTGAATTTTTAATATTATTATAACCTAAAGATGCTATGTGAAAGTTTGTAACAGAAAATAGTGGTTTTCATCTTCTCACTTTCTTGGTTTAGAAAACAGATTTTTTATATATATATATATATATATATATATATATATATATATATATATATATAAACTGAAGTTCTAAAAAATTATTGAATTATATCTAAAATTATTAAAATGTAATATTATTTAAAAAAGACAATACATTTTATACAAAATTACCATACAAACGTGATAAACTGAATCCAAATTGTGTAAAAAAAAAACTGTATAGCTCTGGATTTGGCAACATTTCCATACTTTCCATTTTCCAACTACTCCCTAGAGAAATACAAAAATAACGGACCTTTGTTCAGAAATTATTGTCTGAAGACAGTTTAATGTAGACTTGTTGAGATGCTGATGTTGGGATTCTGTTTGGGGCGCCCTTCATAAAAATCATGCTGTCTTTCTGTAGTACTGTAAGGCATACAAGGGCAAAGATAAACGACATGTTATACTACATTCAAGCAGCACAGTTGTTTTTACTGTATCTTTTTCTCCTTATTTAAAAAGATGGATTGGGAGGGGGAAGAACATTCAATATCCAGACTGCAGGGCAAAGAAATAACTGAAATGTCCCTGGTGAGGTGCGGGCAAAGTTTGAAGATGCACATTTTTAACAACTTACCACCATGTTTCTAAATAAATTACACAAAACAACAAAAATGGTCAAAAAGGTCCCTAGCTCTCACTGGGGCAACACCCTTTTAAAAAGTACACCTTGGCACCTAAATAGTTCATACTAGTATCTCAGAGGTACATAATGGTACCAAATATACACCTCTTTAAAGGGTACTGCCCCAGTGACAGCTTGGGACCATTTTCTCTGATGTAGGAACTCATTTTATGTTTTTCAATAGGTGTTTATACCTCTAAAACATTTTAGGGTGCAGGCAAGCAAATTTATCAGACCCCAAAATTTAAGGATAACCCTAAACTAAACCTAACCAGGCTAATATTTTCTGTGCCAATTTAAGTAAAAAATATTAAATTACCCAAAATCCCAAAATATAAAAAACACAAGAGGAGGGGACATATTATACTAAGCACTGCATAAATTCTCTTTTACATGTGTAGCATAAACATTCACATATGTGACCCTGCCTGTAAAAACCAAGCTAAAGTCGCATCATATAATTCTGAGATAACATGCATCAAGTTTGGTTTTAACCATTGATTTCATTTTAATTTCAATATTTGACATGAACTTAGACATTATTAAAGATGTCAAGGTTATCTTAGAATGACCTTTACATAATGTAATATGATTTTATGTTGAAAAGAGTAAATTACATGCAGGGTCACACATTTGATAGGGTGCAGAATTTTAAGATTAGACATCTCACCTGACACCAGTGCCCTCCACATCATCTATAGAGTCTGGCAGGGGCCTATGAGCTGTCTCAGGCAAAAACATGGTAAGGGCAGCACCTATTAGTGGGCACAGGCCAAACACCACCATGGGGGCATGATGGCTGATGTTCCTCAATAGGGAGATGATGGGCGCAATCACTCCACCTACCCGAGCGCACATTGAACACATACCTATGCCATTTTGTCTATAGAAAGCAAGAGAAAGAAATACTTGTTACTACATCTAAACAAAACATTGTAAAGTCTTTGAATATGTAAAATGCATTGTTATTCTACAGTCTTGTGCAGCAACTATATTAGTGGCTACTTTAAAGGACCAACATTATACTCATTTTTACAAGATGTAATATAAGCATCAGGTTTGCCTAGAATGTGTCTATGAAGCTTTTGCTTAAAATACCCCTCAGATAATTTGTTGTAGCATGTCCAAAATGCCCTTATTTGGGCGGGAGAAAAAAAGTGCTGTTTTCATGTGTGCACCTTTAAAGGCGGGTGGGTGGTTTTTGAAAAACACTTTGGAAAAGGGAGTCAGGCTGGCTACCAAAACACACTTGTAGCCAATCAGCAGTAAGGGGCATGTCTACTAACCGACATCGTTGCGTATGTGTGGGGCAAGTCTAACAAAAAAAGGTCCAGATTCTATTGGGGTAGGGGCGTGTTTATTTAGGTGATTTCAAAAGTCAACATTGGCTTTCAGAGATCATGCACCCTGCCTTTAAATGCAAATGAGCTACTGCTTTGGTTAAAAAATAGATCTGATTCCTGTGAATACAGTCTGAGAATAGTGTTTTAAGCTGCATTAGTGCTATAACATGCTAACAAACATTTAGAAAAGCTCTTTAGTAGGGCTGTCAAAATTAACATGTTAATAACGCATTAACGCAAATTAATTTAACGTCACTAATTTTATTAACGTGCAATTAATGTAATGTGCAATTTAAAACATGCAGGAATGAGAAAATAAAGTGCAGGACTTGCTTAATGTTAAAAGAGTTATTAAGAATAAAATATCTGATGTTTAACATTATATTAGATCCTTGCATTACAGTAGATCTTAAATCTGTCTCAATGTCAATCAAACAATAAAAGAAACATATTGATATTGTTTTTGACTTTGTATGTGCCAAATCTATACATTTATCGGGTTTTGATGCAGTGATTTTTTCTTTTGAACCTTACATTTGCGCATTTGGCAGATGCTTTTATCCAAAGCGACTTACAGTGCATTACAAGCTATACATTTTTAATAGTATTTGTCTTCCCTGTTCGAACCCATGACCTTTTGCGCTGCAAACACAATGTTTTACCACTGAGGTATACAGAAATACCTTAAACAATCTTTAACTTGATTTTTCTCAAAATTAATGTTGCTGACTATCAACTTCAAGCAAGTGTAGTTCTGTCATGTTTTTCAAACAGAGAATGTAAAAATATAAATAACAAATTTTTGAAAATGTGCTCATTCCGATTTAAGCATGGGGCACAAATGATGCAGCAGCAAAACAGAAATGAAAAAAATAAATGATCTTCTGAAAGGAAATTTCATATACAAAACAATGGCTAATGGTTCTGTCAAAAATGTAAACAGGCTGGTGTAAGTTAAATGCTCTGTGAAAAGAAAGAGAATTGGGACCTATGGTTTCTCAATCTTATTTTTTCCATGTGTTTGTAAGACACAAACAAGTTCTTAAAAAAAATCTTTACTTTCTATTTTCTTTATGCTCTATGTTGACTATGGTTTCACTAATAATAAATAAACATACATTTACATAAAGAATCTATTTTTGTCCACACCCATGTTGATTGTCATGGTCCTGCCTTCTTTCCATAGTTTTTGTTCCTTGTGGCAGGATCATGACAGCCCCATGTGTTTTGTGTGGTAGCACATGGCTTTTGTGCTGTGTGCTTCCCTGTCTCGTCTTCTGACCCCACCCCCTCGTCTCCTTGTTAATTATCACATTATTGTTTAATTCATATCACCTGCTACCTCATCATTTACTCTCCTATTTAGTGCC
Organism: Paramisgurnus dabryanus; assembly: GCF_030506205.2. Lineage (NCBI taxonomy): Eukaryota > Metazoa > Chordata > Actinopteri > Cypriniformes > Cobitidae > Paramisgurnus > Paramisgurnus dabryanus. Next base: position 35,695,525 of record NC_133348.1, read on the forward strand.
CTTGTGTTTGCTGTCCTGTGCTGGTTTGTTTTGTCTCATGTATGCCATGTTTCCTGTCCTGTCAGTAATTTTGCCCCCTCGTGGGCCTTTTTGTTATTGTTATTAAAGTTTTTGTGTTAAAAGTCTGCATCTGGGTTCTCCGCCTCGTGATTCCTGACGTTGATAAGAGTATTAAAAACTTGAAAAGTGTTCAATTAAGGTAAATGTAGAATAGACAAAAATGTGAGATTAATTTGCGAAAAATCACTAGTTAACTAATGACAATCATGTGATTAATCTACATTAAATATTTTAATCGATTGACAGCCCTACTTTTAAGTAAAGTTAACCAGCCCGTCACTAGCTGTGAGCAGAGCTTTGTTAGTGTGACAACACATTAACACACTCTCATAAGAGAATCAAAACATTTTTAAATGTTTTTAAATGCTATCTTACGGATTTATTATACATGATGACTCTGTACCTGTGGATATGATAAGATGAGAAAGTAATGCTTTGTAAAAAATCCCATGGCGCTGTTCTAGTGCCGAAACGCTTCGGCTCTCCGTGCGTTTGTAAATTCTTTATCTCTTGTTTGTATTTTTAGAGTACAAACCTTTTCTTGCATATTTGCAAATTATTTTATGAGATTACATTGATTATGTAGGATATCAATACATTTACAGCAATTAAAAGTCTGCTATTTGTATTTCTATGACTGAAAGAAAAAGGCTTTTAAAGGTTTTAATTCAAAAAATTAAAATTTCAATAAAAATGAAAACAACAAATTTTTAACATTATTCTTAAACTGGGGATCTTCTTCCTCGGCATAGTTTTTCAGTATACAAAATCTGTCATCTAAATAGGAATTACGCACAGCGCCAGGGCAACTGGCTTTTAAAGGGGATGAAAGATAAGACTCTCATTGCGTTATTGCATGTTACGCCCAAAACACACCCATTACTTATTAGGAAAATATGAACAACCCTTTTCGACCTTGCGCTCGCGCACAAACCATTTTTCCTGTTGTTAAATTAACAAAAGTGGCATTGGACATGCCCATTTAGACCGTACGCCGTGCGCTTTAGACAGTGCGCTTAGATCGTTAAAATAGGGCCCATTATGTCCAAACACCTTCTTAAAGTGGATTTTGCAAAATATAGGCACTTTAGGTGACTTTTAATGTATGTGTTTGCACAAAAAATCTTTGCCTGTCAGGATAAGCTGAACCCTGCTAGGGACGACCTGTTAAATGAACTATGAACTGTTACTATGACCTCTAACACTTTTACTGCCTACTGTTATCCTGACTGTAGTGCAAGTAAATAAGCTCTATTGCTATTATGTAGCATATATTGTTGCTTTTTAAATAGCTAATATATCATTCAAGGTCAATCAATCATCATTCAAAACAAATTGGTAACAATCATTTGGAGATCTGCCTGGAAGAGGGCATGTGTCTATATTGTGTTAATTCACAGTGAAAAGAGAATAGTTACTAGTTACTAAAAATGACAATAAACTAAACTGACCTACATGATTTTAATCTGCATTTAAATGTTTGTTTACACACAAAAATGCCTTAAAAAACGTAAACATTAAAATTTAGTTTACTTCCCCTTGTTATTACAGTTAATTTTAATGGAAAGAAAGATACATAGGCAGCATACTACAATGAGCTTTCACTTAAAAGCTCCAAAGAAATGCTATAAAAAGCACTGATCATCACTGTTACTCAAATGGTAGATCAATCTGTACTGCTAAAATTAACTTCAATGCACAGTTAGTTGCTTTGCATAAAGAATGTCTGCCAAAAGCATAGATGAAAATGTAAACATCAAAATTGTCTTTCTACATTTCACTAAAAAGTAAATGACACAAATGTACATATTTCCTAAGCATTTGAAAAGTAAATCAGAAATGTTCCTGCTTGCCTGATGACAGTTGGGAAGATCTCTGCTGAGTAGATGTACACAATCGAAAATGAGGCAGAGATGCCAAATTTGCCCACCATGGCAAGTACAGTGCGAACAACTGACAAATCTATAAAGACACGAGATGGATGACATTGGTTGTGACAGAAAGGGACAGTCAAGGATTTTAGATGTGGCTCGAAACTTTCTATACTTTTGCTTCATTAACAGTATTAGGCAGTGGAAAACTGAGGAGCTATTACATCATCGTCAAATTAAGCCTGAGACAATGATTATTGGATTAAAAGGTGAAAAGTGAAAAGCAAATTTCATACAACATTTACATTATTTACCAACTATGCTACAGTAAAAAAAAATCATTTTTGAACCTACCATCTGGTATGAATATGGTGAGAAGGCAGGCCAGGCCACCTATTGCCATAAAAACTAACTGTGAAATCCTGCGAGAGCGGTTTATGGTAAAGAGAGTAATAGTACGGGCTGGCATCTCCACCAAGCCAAAGATCATCTGCGTCAGGTAGATGTTCATACCAAAGTCTGAGATATTGAATGACAGCCCATAATACACCAGGACATTCACAAACCTGTAACAAACACAGTCAGTAATCAAATGCCACCCTCAGGTTTTGATCACATGCACAACTCTGTTACTTCTAAAGTATTGTATTGTAATTTAAGGATGTATTTCTAGAAAAATAATAATTGTGGTAATGGGACAAAAGAAAATTACCTTTTTTTTCAACTTTTTTTAAACGCTCACAAATTGCTTTTATCAGAATCGGAATGAGTTTTATTCACAAGGTGTGCACAAGCACACAAGGAATTTGTTGTGGTTTTCCTGAGCTCTTGGTACATACACTCACCTAAAGGATTATTAGGAAGACCTGTTTAATTTCTCATTAATGCAATTATCTAATCAACCAAGCACATGGCAGTTGTTTCAATGCATTTAGGGGTGTGGTCCTGGTCAAGACAATCTCCTGAACTCCAAACTGAATTTTGAGCGTGGCATGGTTGTTGGTGCCATACGGGCCGGTCTGAGTATTTCACAATCTGCTCAGTTACTGGGATTTTCACGCATAAGCATTTCTAGGGTTTACAAAGAATGGTGTGAAAAGGGAAAAACATCCAATATGCGGCAGTCCTGTGGGCGAAAATGCCTTGTTGATGCTAGAGGTCAGGGGAGAATGGGCTGACTGATTCAAGCTGATAGAAGAACAACTTTGACTGAAATAACCACTCGTTACAACCGAGGTATGGAGCAAAGCATTTGTGAAGCCACAAAAACCTTGAGGCAGATGGGCTACAACAGCAGAAAACCCCATTGGGTACCACTCATCTCCACTACAAATAGGAAAAAGAGGCTACAATTTGCACAAGCTCACCCAAATTGGACAGTTGAAGACTGGAATAATGTGGCCTGGTCTGATAAGTCTCGATTTCTGTTGAGACATTCAGATGGTAGAGTCAGAATTTGGCGTAAACAGAATGAGAACATGGATCCATCATGCCTTGTTAGCACTGTGCAGGCTGGTGGTGGTGGTGTAATGGTGTGGGGGATGTTTTCTTGGCACACTTTAGGGCCCTTAGTGCCGATTGGGCATTGTTTAAATGCCATGGCCTGCCTGAGCATTGTTTCTGACCATGTCCATTCCTTTATTACCACCATGTTCCCTTCCTCTGATGGCTACTTCCAGCAGGATAATGCACCATATCACAAAGCTCGAATAATTTCAAATTGGTTTCTTGAACATGACAATAAGTTCACTGTACTAAAATGGCCCTCACAGTCACCAGATCTCAACCCAATAGAGCATCTTTGGGATGTGGTGGAACGGGAGCTTCGTGCCCTGGATGTGCATCCCACAAATCTCCATCAACTGCAAGATGCTATCCTATCAATATGGGCCAACATTTTTAAAGAATGCCTTCAGCACCTTGTTAACACGTAGAATTAAAGCAGTTCTGAAGGGTCAAACACAGTATAAGTATGGTGTTCCTAATAATACTTTAGGTGAGTGTATATACATATGAAATATGAATGAACATTTTAAAAGTAAAACTAAAAAAAGTAAGTAATAACAGATAAATAAGTAAATTAAATTAAATAACAATACCAATGTGGTATACATTTGGAACAGAAGACATACAAATTTGCATTATATATAAAGCAGGAAAACAATTTACATATATATATATATATTGTTTGAAACCCACACAAACATGTTTTATATTTCATGTATTAAAAGAACATTTTTGTCAAAAACATTATATTCTCTCATAATTTAGGTACACTTATGTAATTTTAAACATAGTGGCTCACCTATCTTGTTGAAAATCATTGGTTCTGGTAATGAATAGTGTTTGACAACTAATGCTCAGTGGAAGAGCTTTGCATTAGCAGTGTAAAGCAGTGTAGTTTTTAACTAATAAAACATACTATTTACTCTAGCAATCACTATCCCTTTCACCACATTTAAGTTTAAGGCATATCGATCTCAGAGACTGTGGTATCTATGGAAGAGGATTAGAGTTTTAGAGGCACTGTTTTATAAAGTTAACCTCTGCAGGCTGCAGGTGAATTAAAGTCATTTTTTCTGATTCTCTAGAATCACTACTTTCCTTACAAAGTTTGAAAGCATGCCAATTTACTCTTATATAATCAGTTTTAGTTTGATTGTGAAAAAAAATCCAGGCTTTCTATGCATTAATTATGTTTTCTGAAGTCAACATATATTTAAAATTAAAGAGTAACTAAATATTTTCCACATTTACCACAAGTAGAAGAGAATAAGAGACTGTTTTCTTATTGTGGGTGTTCGAACCAGATCAATGGCTGTATACTTTTGGTGGGGTTCCAGATTTTCTATGTTTTTGAGACTCTGCAAAACAAGAGAGGCAGATTAAAACTTAAAATATATTAATATGCTACCTCTTTACATTCTAAAAAATGCTTGAGGTAAAGCAACCCCCCCCCCCAACACTTGGTCAGGTGGAGCTGGTGTTTGAACCACCAACCTTCTTATTTGCAGACAACCTACACTAACCACTGAACCACTGGCAACACACACATCAATGAGCAGAACTTTTGTGAACATATATCCTCAAATCCATTTTGAGGTGCTCACCATCATATTTGTTGATGGGCTATACAATAACTGATTGGTCTATCAAAATCTTTTTATAACTTTTTGTCTAGAGTCTAGATTGTGTGTACCAAATCCAAGCCAAACGAACGCTGTAGGAGGAGTTTGAAAAAGTTGGTATGCTTGCTTTGGTATCGTTTGACTCGGCATGCCTCAAGGTATCTAACAATAGCACTTTCATAATTTTAAACTCAAGTTTGCATTAGATATAAGCAAAAATAGCCATTTGTCAAATCTTGTGAACACTAGGTGGCGCTTTGATGAAACTGTGCACGCACCCTCAGGTCATGACTGCCATCAAAACTACCAAGTGTCGTGTGAATATGATTAACTTTGGTGAAGATACAGCCTCAAATATGTTTGTTCGCGCTCTACGTAAAATTCGTTGACGCGGTATACGGAAACGGATTGGCGAATCGACACAAATCTCATAACTTTTTGCCATGAGTGTCTCTAGATGCTACACACCCATTTTTTACGCAAATCGGACAAAAACTCTAGGACAAGTTTGAATCGAATCGGCATGAGCCAAGGAATCAGAAGAAACAAGAATTGCGTTTCTACGACGTACGGGTCAGCAGTTATAACCAAAAATGTACGTGAAATCTGCTCGACTGAAATCTGACTCATCAGTGTTGCTCTCTCTGCTTGCCTATATGAATGATTAAGAGGGAGTTATATTGAGTGGCTAGGCGGCTGTCAATGATGATACTCAACAAAAGAGCCGCTTGCCAAAATGAATTATATTATTATATACAATTTACTATAGTACCCCCTGGGTACAAGTTACACTTTGTTACGAGGTATGCTCTTACAAAGCCTTACAGCCTCTACAAATACAGTAACCCACATGTTTCTACAAAATCCTCAGACCCGGCAAAGTTCATGGAAATTATAGCATATATAAGATATAGCATAAATCTTCAGAACAGTCTGAAGACTTGTGGAAAGTTTGGTGAAGCTGTAATGAATGAGGCAGGTACTCATTTAACCAGCCACAAGAGAGAGCCCTCTCCTAAATACTGACTTGGACTCTTACTCGTTGGTTACTTCCTGACTTACTCTTGTACAAATAAGCTGTGTCCCAATTCAAGGGCTGCAACCTTATGAGCATTCGACCTTAAAAGGTAAGTACTCGGTCTTTCAAGGTGGAAGCCTCAGAAGTTCGCGAAGAGAACTGAAATGAGACGGTCTAAACTTCGGAGGACCCATAATTAGCGTCACCTGCTGCACGCGCCCACCTGCACGTTTCTGACTTATTAAAATAAATATGACATCAGAAAAATCATTAATTTATTTTAGAAATATGATGTATGTATATTAAACTATTCAACAGTATACCAAATTAATCAACCTTATGAATATACGCAACATAAAAAGAATATTATTAACACAAAACATAACTTATAATACTAAAACAGTGACAAGAAAAATTTTTTTCTGATAAATACACTTTTCTTTAATAAAGGTTTTAATTGTTTATTTTAGAATATCCACCCATTATATGCAGCCGTTGCAGACGCGCAATGACTCTTGGGATATCCTCGGCTGTTAAGGATCCATTCGTTCTATCCTTAACAGCGCGGAGAAATGAGGACGCATTTTGAGGCTTCATTCTAAGCATCCTTTGAATTGGGACGGGCTTACTGGCCTTAAGTCGCGCTGCTGTGACGCATTCGGTCTTAAAATACGTCCTTAGAAGGTCGCAGCCCTTGAATTGGACACAGCTATAGTCTGCATTTTCACTGCTGCCTTGTGAAGTATTGCCAATTCACCACTGCCTTACCAAGCATTTCTCATTGTAAGTTTTCTTAACTTCATGTTATTGACCATTGTGCATGTTTATTGGATTTACTGCTTTTTGGATTATCTTCTTTGTTTTGGGTGCCTTGTTGGACTGATTGTTTGTTGCTGTTTATCCTGCCTGGGGCCCATTTCAATAAGGAGGTTCAACCAACTCTGAGTTAAAACTTGAACTATGAGTTTACTTACTCTGAGATAGGAAACTCTCGGTTTCAGAACAGCTGATCTGAGTTAGTTCAATCAACTCTGAGTAGGTTGACTCTGACTGTTTCTCAATTCTAAGAATGCAAAGAACGGACTTGCGTTCTCTTGGAGACTGGTTTCGCCAGGCGACCTTGAAAGAATGAAATCAGAAGGTCGCGAGAACACAGAACGCACTTGTGAGAATTGAAATGTGTGTGCTCTTTCTGCTGGTCACCTGACCTCCCCAGATTTCAGCGAGCAAGTCTGCACTCGATGCATCCTCGATATCAAGAACTCATCTGGGTATTTTCATGCGTCCTCTGTACTTGCGTTCTTGAGAATTGGAATTGAACTTCAACTGTTAATGATGACGTAGAGCGAGGACACAGGGACGCAAGATCGCTGAAGAACGCATATTGAGAAACAGCCTCTGAGTTAAGCACGTGCACAGCCACTATGAAAAGCCATCATCAGTGGAGCTCCGATATTACGATTTACCTTGGCAACAGCAAGTTAAAAAGAGGTCTAAATCAAGAAAATAATTGTTGTTGGAAATTGATACTTAATTTTATATCACGGTAAAAATATCATAAGTAAATGAGGAATGTATGTTATTATATTCATTTTCATGCAGATGCAATTCCATAGCAAAAAGATGACAGCAGCTCAGCTAAAAATTAAATTAGACATAATACTTGGGCATAAAAGGCTACGAACTTTACAAATGTTTGTCATGAATAAAACAGAAATACAACAATACGGGATTTGAACTCACATCGCCGACAGTATGTACTCTCGTGACATAAATGTAACTTTCTACAAATAAATGCAACATTATCATCTATAGGATCCTCTATAAAAGTACATGACATTTTAGTCACTTAGACGGTCTATGCACCTAAGTATATCATATTAGCTTTAGTCATTCTTTTTAGTTGAAATATATAAAAATATAAAGTAGTAAGTCAAAATTGTTTGCACTGGCAGTTTAATAACAACTTAAAGACAGTTAAAAAAATATTTTACAGTGTATGTAATAAAAATGTGCGCAATGAATGAATGTACTAAAGCAACTAACAAGATTAAACACCGCTACTCCTTTCAAAATGGGGAGGAGACAACAAGAAACTCTGAGTTTACAGGATAAAACCTGCTCCCGACCAGGTTAGGTTCGGCGAGTAAGTTACAGTACTCCAGAAACACTGTGAGCTTACTGTGAGCCACGATGAATCGAAATGCAGGCCTCTTAACCTGAGATAAGCCCAACCCATTGAAGTTAAGATGACCAATGTCAGTAAAAAATTACACCTTCCCAAAAACTGCTCTGAAAAATATCATAGATGAATATTTTTTCTACTTTAAACGAGACAATCTTTTAAAACTATTTCTGCCTAAGGCTGAAAATAACTGAAATGGCTCTTTGCTACACCATATGCTTATTATAATTAATTAAACGAAACCACACAAACACTTTCAATAATTAGGCAGACTATGATGCAAACTGATTTATTTATTTGTACTCACGTTAATGTGAAATTTGAGACTGCCACTCTGAAATGATGATATCCAGACGCGGTGGAATTGGGGAAAGGGCTACTCGTAATGTCGCACACAAACTAGCTGTTGTAAGCCTATTCCTGCTTTTTGTTTTTGTTGCAGTCAGGGTTGAAAATCCCGACTCGCAAAGATAGGTCGTGCTAAATGGTAAGAGAAACTTTGTTGCACGATTTGCGAGTTCTGGATATTCCTGTCTGGTTTTAATCCAGAAGGAGCTCAGGTCTGTTTTGCAAAAAGCAAACTGCAGGCTGCCATCAGATGCAAGTTCCACTAACTGCGTTTCCAAATTAATAGGAAGTACAACATCCACATCACTTGGATCTACTGAAAAGGGATCCCGAATCCATGCATTCCCAACTCTGTGGTCGTTGGGAAAATAATCAGAGACTTTCTGTGTTTATCTGGTCAGGTGGTCCTGGACAATTTGTTGTATGTCGGTGCTGATGTGAGGGAATTCCTGCAGAACATCTGTAGGGTTGTAAGGAACAAAAATGTTCTCCTGCACTCTCTTCTCCCACAATACCAACTTACGTTTGAATGCTTCAATTTTGTCAACCATCAAGAAAACATTGCTGTTTCTCCCCTGAAAGAATAAGTTTAGCTGGTTTAGCAGGTCAAAGATATCTGACATGTATGCCAGTTTCACAAGAAATTCAGCCTCCGTATAATGGTTTGCCAGGGGAGACCGTTTCTCCCCCAGAAATGTCTGCACCTGCTTGTGCATTTCAAAAAGACGATTAAGAACTTTCCCCCGTGACAGCCACCTAATTTCATTGTTATATAAAAACTGACGGTGGTCTGATTCCATCTGGTTGCACAATACTGAAAACAAGCGGGAAATGAGAGCATTGTTCTTCAGTAGATTAACTGTTTTGACAGCAATTTCCATCACCTCATTTAAGGACACATCAGTAAATCCTCATGTGTTGCACCTTCCCAGTTGTGACGTACAAATGCAAGCAACAATGCCATATTTGAAACATCTGTTGATTCTTCGATTTGAAAGGCAAACAAGGAGCTTGCTCGCACTCGATCCAAAAGTTGCGTTTCAATATCATCGCTCATGTCTATAATCCGCCTGGAGACAGTGTCATTGGAGAGTGGGATTTCTTTTATTTTTTTAGCAGCAATTTCCCCTAGTAGCACGACACATGTCAACTGCACATAGGGATAACCAGCTCTTCACCGATATTAAATTATTTCTTAGCATGGGCGATGTGGCCAGCTGCCAGATAACTTGCCTTTAGAGTGCTTTTTTTAGAGATGCAATTCCATAGCAAAAAGATGACAGCAGCTCAGCTAAAAATACCAAGATTGAACACCGCTACTACTTTAAAAATGGGGAGGAGACAACAAGAAACTCTGAGTTTACAGGATAAAACCTGCTCCCGACCAGGTTAGGTTCAGAGAGTAAGTTACAGTACTCCAGAAACAGATTCTGAGTATACCCTGCAAGTAAGCTTACAATGGGCCTGTATGGGCATAGCCTAAGGGCCCGCACAGGTTTGCTCACTGGCGAAACGTTGGCCCCTTAGCACTGGCCCTGCATGGGCAGCCCTCACTTAGCCCCCAGGAAGCCCTCACATAGAGAAATCCCCAGAGTTTAATGAACACTGCTGGATGTATATATTGTCCCAATCTTACAGAGTGTTAAAAAGTAACAATGAAGCAGAATTAAAAGCGCTGTTATCCTCTCTCTCACCATCTTTGTCTGAAACCTAAAATTGGATTTTTACATCTTATTGGTAGAGGTATTAGACTAGCCCTAAGTGGGCCCATAAAGGGCCATCGTAGGCTTACTTGCAGGGTAAGTTACCTCTCTTTCTGAAACAGGCTTGACTTACCCTGCTGTCTCAGGTTTAATCTACCTACCATTTTGAAACGGAAAACTCTGAGTTTCCCCCATTTCAGGGTAAACAAACTCAGAGTTTTCACTTAACCACTTTTCTGAAACGGGCCCCTGGATAGGTCATTGCAAGACAATATATTTGTTTAACAGAAGTCCCCTTTCAAAGCCTACAACGAACGGCCAGTTTGGACTACAACCCTCTACTTCCTGCTTTAAAGACGTCAAAGCAAGAGTGTTTGACTAAACTCTGCCTACAGGAATACGTCAGTCAACTTAAACGGCTCTGGCTAAGCTTAGCTGCTATCGAATCACAACACACTAAACAAACTACACAATCAGAACTCAATACGTATTTCTGAAGGAGGGACTTCATAGAACAAGGAAGATCAGCCCGTTTTTAGGACAGTTGAAAACAGTGCTTTAGAGATAAGTAAGTTGTATAAGTGAAAAATACAGTGTTTTTTTACACATGAAACATGAACACATGTTATACTGCGCACTGTAAATACAATCAAAGCTTCAAAAACACAGGAAAAATGGGACCTTTAATTAAAAGGGGTAATAAATTAGCACACCAAATGAATAAACAATACTTGCGTTAGCTTTTGTGAGATGTGTGTGCGCATCCAGCTGGGTGTGTGCGTAAGAGAGATAACTTTTCAAAGAAGTTTTCAAAAAGCTTTGCTGTCTTTATAGTAGGTCTCGCTTTCGTACAAAGTAATCAACAGGTTTACCTACACATGTTGGATGTTTAGTCTGTAGGTGACGTTCAAGTTTGGATGGCTTCATGGACTCCTTTGCTAAGACCTCACCACACTCAACACACTGTGGTTTTTCATCCGACCCAGTGAATCCATATTTAATAAGGTCTGGGTTGTACTTGCATTGTTTACATTTTGCTGCATTTGAAGTGGAAGGAGTTTCTGAAGTGGAAGGAGTTTCTGAGTCTTCTGCTGTCTTTCTTTGCATTTTGTCAAGTTAACAGGCCGTGGCTTGCTTACAGTCTGCGTACAGACATATATTGCAGTGGGCCGCCCGCGCCGTCGTTACTAAGCAGCGGGGTCAAAATGCTGCTAGCGGATTTTGTCCAATAAGATTCGTTCGTGGCAGCGATAAATTATTGTGATAGGACAGTTGAGAAACAGCGTCAGACAGTTATGGCAATAATGATTCAACACGTGACATTCGAAAAAATACGATTCGTTGGAGGTCACTGGATGTGCCTTGCGACCCCCTATAGAATGATCCGCAACCCACTGGTTGAGAAACACTGCTCTAAACGATTCCAAATGAGGCATCTTAATGAGGGTCTTATTTAGCAAAACGAATGTTAGTTTTGGCAAGAAAAATAAAAAATATGTACTTTTAAACCACACTTCACGTTTTACACTAGCAGTGTGACGCTGTAGAACTGCATTGCTTATGTTCAAAGTCACTTCTATTTATGCGTTTACATTCCTGCAGTGCAGGCAACGGTGTATAATTTTGGTTTACTTAAATAAGGAGACCACCATGGGTCTCAACTTTTCTCTGTTCTCTGGTACCTGCCCTGCTGGCCCCGCCGTGGCTTCCGGTCCTGGCGACGCCGCCAGGGGGTCTAAGCAGAATGTTTAGGGGTCCAGGGCAAAGCAAAAACCTGCCATATATATATATATATATATATATATATATATATATATATATATATATATATATATATATATATATATTTACACTCACCTAAAGGATTATTAGTAACACCATACTAATACTGTGTTTGACCCCCTTTCGCCATCAGAACTGCCTTAATTCTACATGGCATTAATTTAACATGGTGCTAAAAGCATTCTTTATAAATGTTGGCCCATATTGATAGGATAGCATCTTGCAGTTGATGGAGATTTGTGGGATGCACATCCAGGGCATGAAGCTTACGTTCCACCACATCCCAAAAATGCTCTATTTGGTTGAGATCTGATGACTGTGGGGGACATTTTAGTACAGTATACTCATTGTCATGTTTAAGAAACCTTAAAACCTTTGTGACATGGTGCATTATCCTGCTGGAAGTAGCCATCAGAGGATGGGTGCATGGTGGTCATAAAGGGATGGATATAGTCAGAAACAATGCTCAGGTAGGCTGTTGCATTCAAACGTTGCCCCATTGGCACTAATGGCCCTAAAGTGTGTCAAGAAAACATCCCCCACACCATTACACCACCACCAGCCTGCACAGTGGTAATAAGGCATGATGGATCCATGTTTTCTTTTTGTTTTCGCCAAATTCTGACTCTACCATCTGAATGTCTCAACAGAAATCGAGACTCATCAGACCAGGCAACATTTTTCCAGTCTTCAACTGTCCAATTTGGTGAGCTCGTGCAAATTGTAGCCTCTTTTTCCTATTTGTAGTGGAGATGAGTGGTACCAGGTGGGGTCTTCTGCTGTTGTAGCCCATCCCCCTCAAGGTTGTGTGTGTTGTGGCTTCACAAATGCTTTGCTGCAAACCTCGGTTGTAACGAGTGGTTATTTCAGTCAAAGTTGCTCTTCTATCAGCCTGAATCAGTCGGCCCATTCTCCTCTGACCTCTAGCTTCAACAAGGCATTTTCACCCACAGGACTGCCGCATACTGGATGTTTTTCCCTTTTCACACCATTCTTTGTAAACCCTAGAAATGTTTGTGCGTGAAAATCCCAGTAACTGAGCAAAACCGGCCCGTCTGGCACCAACAACCATGCCACGCTCAAAATTGCTTAAATCACCTTTCTTTCCCATTCTGACATTCAGTTTGGAGTTCAGGAGATTATCTTGACCAGGACCACAGCCCTAAATGCATTGAAGCAACTGCCATGTGATTGGTTGATTAGATAATTGCATTAATGAGAAATTGAACAGGTGTTCCTAATCTATCCATATATATATATATATATATGCATCACGTGTCATGCCAAAATAAGTGCCTGCTGCCTTGAACTTGTAAAGAGACGCTCGCGTTTGCCAGATACTCGCATAATCTCATGCGTAATCAGAGTTTACTGTTAAGGGAGTGTCTTGCGTATATATATATATATATACTACTGTGTTTACTTTATATATCAGTGAAACTTGTTGTCAAGTTACGTGAGTTTAAGAGTATATCAAACCTTGTAAAGTTCAATTTCATTTTCCTCCAGAGGTTTGCCGTTGAGTAGTGCTGCCTTACGAATCAGATCCAAAGCTTCTTCATGCTTCTGATTGGCCATCAACCAACGAGCAGATTTAGGAAGAACCCTTAGAACACACAAACATCACACATACCTAAATACTTGCATAACAAGTATTGAAAAGGTTGATCTTTAAATACATTCACCTAAAAATAACAATTCTGTCTTCATATACTCACCCTCATGTTGATTTAAACCTGTATAAGTTTCTTTATTCTGATGAACACAGAAGATTATAGAAGAAAGAAACTCATGCCGGTTAAGAACAACATGAGGGTTATTCTTAAAAATTAATTTCTGGGTGAACTATCCCTTTAACCCTGGTTCACTCAAAAAAAAAAAAAAAATATCTCATAATTTACTCACTCTCATGCCATCCCAGATACATACAACTTCCTTTTTTTAAGCTGGATGCTAACAAAGATTTTTTATAAAATGCCAAATCTTTATGTCTTTAAATGGGAGTTGACTTGTACATTTATCCTAAAAGTAAGTAAAATTTCTCTCTGAGGCTTTATTGAATAACGCCACTGTACTGATCCATGACGGCGAGATTGTATCCAATCATTGGCAGGCTTCACCTCAATACTACAGCTGAGCAATCGTGATGTTGCACCCCAATAGTAGCATGTCTGCAACGGCTCCCCACACATATTCAGGTGCCTTATACAGTATATGTTGTCAGCTGTGGAATAAGCCTGCTGCTTAACACAGGCATGCAGGGTGGGCATCACCAATCATATGGAGATGCCATGAACCCATGACATACAATGTGACGCACAATCCCTGTGCTCTGCCCCAGTTTTATGACCCCAGGTGTTCTGCTGCAGAACCAAGCTCTGTTCTTCTATGGCTCTGTGCAACACACACTATTGTATTAAACAGCAGTCTGGTTTCATGTCAAACAATATGTAACTGGCACCCTGTGCACTGCGAGGCATTACAGAAATGTACCCATGTGCGTGGAGTTGACTGTGGAACTCACCAGATATAGAACACGAAAACCAAGCCAGGGGCAGAGATGGCCAACTGCAGTTTACGCCAGTCTCGGATCAAGTACGCCACACCTGCCAGCAGGATGTATCCAAAACCAAAAAAGTAATCTGTAATGACGCCTGCTAGCATGCGGTGTTTTGGGCCTGTCCACTCAGTACCTGCATAACAGACAGTGAATGAAACTCACAATAAATCAAAAAAGTATAGAGAAGCTTATTTTCCATTACATAGCTACAATGAGGAGCACTATTAGACCTTTATAATTATAACATTTTGACATAGATTAACATTTTATTAGTCATAACTGTATTCCTATCCTTATTGATAAACCAAACTTACCCATAACTTAGAGCAGGGGTGGGCATTCCGGATGCTGGAGGGCAACTGTCATGCAGAGCTTAGCTCCATCTCTAATCAAACACAACTGAAAAATCTAACCACAGGTTTCAGGATAATATAGAAATAAAATGCAGATGTGTCTGATTAGGTTTGGAGCTAAACTCTGCAGGACTGTGGGCCTCCACAGGACCTGAAATACCCACCCTTGACTTAGAGGTTATCACTTATAGGTCACTTTATACAAGGTGTAACAAATACTTACCCAACACAAATGCATTCATGATCACTGCAGACACAGTCATGCCAACCACAAAGCGAAGCAAGACGTAGGTGTAGAAATTTTGAGCGAAAGCTACACCCACTCCAAAGGTGAACTGCATCGCTAAACCAATCAAAATGGTTATTCTGCGGCCATACCTGAAAAAGCAAAGCGTTTGAATACATTATCTATCTATATATATATATATATATATATATATATATATATATATATATATATATATATATATATATATATATATATATATATATATATATATATATATATATTTACTGTATTAAATATAATTAGTAGTTTTCATAGGTTTATTTTGTAAAGCTTCATCTATGCTTTCTACATCAGTGGTTATGGACCACAAAGATTTTACATTGAACATCAAGTGATGATTCAACATCGCAAACAAATTCAACAAAAAACATGTAAGAATAAACTGTTTTCATATTTCCACACATTATATATGCAAATAATATAAAATCTATATAAAATCTATATATATAATCTTGGAATCTCTCGGCAACTAATCGTCACAAGTAACACATACAAAACATTTAAAAACAGATGCATTTGTTTAAAGCAAAGCATTTATTTACATACCAGGCTGCAGGTGAAGCAGCTCTTTTTGTCTTCTAACGTCTCATAATTAGTCCTCATTTATGTCCAAGACTCAATAATAATCTTTTACATTCAATCCTTTAATCTTTCATATTTAAAAGCGTTTTTGTGCTGCTGCGCATTCATGCATGTGTTAAGCAAACCCGCGTTATCGTCCCGTTTAGGCGCATATTACTAATGCGCTCTTTAAATAACAAAAAAACATATTGCGCCATTGAGTTTAGACTTTAGACCAGTGGCCGGTTGCATAAACATAGCCGTGATGTTAAGACTGCGTCTTAAGAATGATTCTGACTAACTAGCAATTAGTTAGGGCTAATCAGTCTTATTATTTGGATTTAAATTATACCAATCTACCTTTTTACTTAAAACAGTTATGATCAGTCTTGAAGAAAAAAATTCATGACTAACTTTTAAGACTAGTCTTAAAGTTTTATGCAACCGGCCACAGGTTTTTGTTGGTCAATGGCGTAGTCAATGGCGAAAAATGGGGCGCAAATTAATTTGCTATTTAAATAATGTGGCGCTAAACGTAAAAATGATAATTGAGCAGGGTGGAAACTAGTGAATGTCCATCCATATTTATTTTTCACTCTTTTTAAAGTTACAACAGAAAATACAGGAAATATGTGCACAAAATAAAAAACAAAACAATTTTCAGAACTAAATGTCTTCTTCAGGCATTATTAGTCAGTATGTAGTGTGACCTCTCTTGGCACGAAACACATCTTGAGGAGACTGAAGTCCTGAAGTAATTCAATTAGAATTAGAAATTAGGATTTAAATTCATTTAGGTTTAAGAGATCCTGTAGTTTCCTGCTATTGCTCAAGTAGGAGGGGAGTGTACCCTAAATACTTGACACTTCAGCTTATACTTTTATACTGTTTTTAATACTACATACACATTTCGTGTAGTTTCTGGTTGTATTCTAATAAAGAGACTGAGAAATAATTATATATGATCACTATACAATTGCAAAAAAATTTAAATAAATCTACTGGTAGCATGGTGGCTGTAATGCAGTCTGGGTCATTTTTATACCCTGTTTTGCTTATGGTTTTTGAGAATAATAAGCTTTTTAATGCTGTTATCTTTCCTGCATTATTGTCTAGCTTCTAATGTTGAAATTTGCACCAAACGGTCATAGAGGTTTAAACACACAACCTTTATTTTCAACAAAAGATATGGAAAGCATTTCTCTTATTGCTTAAAAGATGTTTTCAACTATTTCTTGCTGGTCATAAAACATATAGACATGAGAAGCTCATATGCAAAAGCTGCTCATTGCAACCTCCGAAAGCTCTCGGCACGTATTATACGTTCATCTAATGATTACAGTGCATTGAAAATGCGCTGTACTGTTCTTACTGGGCTTTTTATTATTATTATTATTATGTTGGCTTGACAAAGCCAACATACTGTTCTTCGATCTAAGCTTATTATTAGTGGTGCTTGCATTTATGCAAAGCATCACTATTACTATTCCTCAAAGATATTATTATTATGTTGGCTTGAAAAAGCCAACATATTGTTATTGCTTTTAAACTTATTATTATTATTCTTTTTCTGAGACCAAAATTATAAACACTAACTCGTCCTAGAGCTTTCAAGCTACATGCACCAAATTTTCCACGGACCTTCAGACTGGTCTGACGGAGTGTGCTATATCTTTTCTAACTGATGGGACCTTCCGAATTCCTAAACGGGGGGCTCGAACACCCCAAAATTTCCATTGACTTAACATTGAGACACACTTTGACGAGTCATAGCTGTGAGTGAGAAACTTGTAGAAACTTGTGGCTTACCACATTTAAGGAGGCTGACAGGCTCTGTAAGAACATACCTCACAATGGGGTGTTAGCTATACCCCTGGGGTGTAAGAGGCCCCCAAAATTTCCCATTGACTTATAATGGGGCAGGAAACATGCCCATATAAGGGAATGAAAGCGTCCCAGATGGAATATCTTTACTTTAGAGTGTCGTAGAGACATGGGGGTGGGCTCATCTTACTCAGTCATCCAATCAGTCTCTTAGGATCGCCCCAGAGCTATTAAGCCACGCCCCTAGCAACAATTTTGGGTACCTTAGCAACATCTCCCATAGACTACCATTATAAAAAGCCCAGATGGATATCTTTGCACCAGAGTGTCATAGAGACATAGGGGTGGGCTTAATTTACTCAGGCATCCAATCAGTCTTAATAGGATTCTTATTGAGGTATTAAGCCACGCCCCTAGCAACCAAATATGAGCACCCTAGCAACATAACAAACAAAGCCTTATATCTCTGGATCTGAACATCATAGAGACATGGGGGTTGGGTCTTTGGGTCATGTTAGCTTCATGCTAGCTTAATGCTAAGTCATACTAGCTTCATGCTAGTTTCATGCTAGCTTTATGCTAATTTCACAATATATCTTGCTAACTTCATGCTAAATCATGTTAGCTTCATGTTAAATCTTGTTAGCTTCAAGCTAAATAGTGCTAGCTTCATGCTAATCATGTTAGCATCATGTTAATCATGCTAGCTTCATGTTAAATCATGCTAGCTTCATGCTAATCATGTTAACATCATGGTAGCTTCATGTTAATCATGTTAGCCTCATGCTAGCTTCATGCTAATCATGCTAGCCTCATGCTAGCTTCATGCTTATCATGCTAAAATCATGCTAACATCATGCTAGCTTCATGTTAATCATGCTAACATCATGCTAACTTCATGCTAATCATGCTAGAATCATGCTAACTTCATGCTAAACATGCTAATATCATGCTAGCTTCATGCTAGCTTCGTGCTAATCATGCTAACATCATGCTAGCTTCGTGCTAATCATGCTAGCATCATGCAAGCTTCATGCTAATCATGCTAACATCATGCTAGCTTCATGCTAATCATGCTAGCAACATGCTAGCTTTATGCTAGCATTATGCTAGCTTCATGCTAATCATGCTAGCAACATGCTAGCTTTATGCTAGCATTATGCTAGCTTCATGCTAATCATGCTAGCATCATGCTAGCATCACGCTAATCATGCTAGCAACATGCTAGCTTCATGCTAATCATGCTACCATCATGCTAACTTCATGCTAGCTTCATGTTAATCATGCTAGAATCATGCTAGCTTCATGCTAATCATGCTAGAATCATGCTAGCTTCATGTTAATCATGTTAGAATCATGCTAGCTTCATGCTAATCATGCTAACATCATGTTAGCTTCATGCTAATCATGCTAGCAACATGCTAGCTTTATGGTAATCATGCTAGCATCATGCTAATCATGCTAGCAACATGCTAGCTTCATGCTAATCATGCTACCATCATGCTAACTTCATGCTAGCTTCATGCTAATCATGCTAACATCATGCTAGCTTCATGCTAATCATGTTAACATCATGCTAACTTCATGCTAGCTTAATGCTTATCATGTTAGCATCATGCTAGCTTCATGCTAATCATGCTAGCTTCATGCTAATCATGCTAACATCATGTTAGCTTCATGCTAATCATGTTAGCTTCATGCTAATCATGCTAGCATCATGCTAGCTTCATGCTAATCATGCTAGCATCATGCTAGCTTCATGTTAATCATGCTAGCATCATGCTAGCTTCATGCTAATCATGCTAGCAACATGCTAGCTTTATGCTAGCATTATGCTAGCTTCATGCTAATCATGCTAGCAACATGCTAGCTTTATGCTAGCATTATGCTAGCTTCATGTTAATCATGCTAGCATCATGCTAATCATGCTAGCAACATGTTAGCTTCATGCTAATCATGCTACCATCATGCTAACTTCATGCTAGCTTCATGTTAATCATGCTAGAATCATGCTAGCTTCATGCTGATCATGTTAGCATCATGCTAGCTTCATGCTAATCATGCTAGCATCATGCTAGCATTATGTTAATCATGCTAGCATCATGCTAATCATCCTAGCTTCATGTTTATCATGTTGGCATCATGATAAATCATGCTAAATCATGCTACCTTCATACCTAAACATACCAACAGCCAGATAGCCTACTAAACTAAACTTCTGTCAAACCGTTTTAAACGTTCAGGCAACGCTTTTTCAAGCCAACATAAAGTTTGTCTTCAAACTTTAATATCTAGTTATGTTGGCTTGAAAAAGCCAACATATTGTTATTGCTTTTAAACTTATTATTATTATTATTCTTTCTTATCCCCCCAAAATTATAAACACTAACTCGTCCTAGGGCTTTCAAGCTACATGCACCAAATTTTCCACGGACCTTCAGACTGGTCTGACTTAGTGTGCTATATCTTTTCTAACTGATGGGACCTTCCGAATTCCTAAACGGGGGGCTCGAACACCCCAAAATTTCCATTGACTTAACATTGAGACAAACTTTGACGGGTCATAGCTCTGAGTGAGAAACTTGTAGAAACTTGTGGCTTACCACATTTAAGGAGGCTGACAGGCTCTGTAAGAACATACATCACAATGGGGTGTAAGCTATTCCCCTGGGGTGTAAGAGGCCCCCAAAATTTCCCATTGACTTATAATGGGGCAGGAAACATGCCCATATAAGGGAATAAAAGCGTCCCAGATGGAATATCTTTACTTTAGAGTGTCGTAGAGACATGGGGGTGGGCTCATTTTACGCAGTCATCCTTTCAGTCTCTTAGGATCGCCCCAAAGCTATTTAGCCACGCCCCTAGCAACAATTTTGGGTACCCTAGCAACATCTCCCATAGACTACCATTATAAAAAGCCCAGATGGATATCTTTACACCAGAGTGTCATAGAGACATAGGGGTGGGCTCATTTTACTCAGGCATCCAATCAGTCTTAATAGGATTCTTATTGAGGCATTAAGCCACGCCCCTAGCAACCAAATTTGAGCACCCTAGCAACATAATAAACAAAGCCTTATATCTCTTGGTCTGAACATCAAAGAGACATGGGGGTTGGGTCTTTGGGTCATGTTAGCTTCAAGCTAGCTCCATGCTAAGTCATACTAGCTTCATGCTAGTTTCATGCTAGCTTTATGCTAATTTCATAATAAATCTTGCTAACTTCATGTTAAATCTTGTTAGCTGCACGCTAAATAGTGTTAGCGTTATGCTAATCATGTTAGCATCATGCTAATCATGCTAGCTTCACGTTAAATCATGCTAGCTTCATGCTAATCATGCTAACCTCATGCTTACTTCATGCTAATCATGCTAGCCTCATGCTAGCTTCATGCTAATCATGCTAGCATCATGCTAGCTTCATGCTAATCATGTTAACATCATGCTAGCTTCATGCTAATCATGCTAGCATCATGCTAGCTTCATGCTAATCATGCTAGCAACATGCTAGCTTTATGCTAGCATTATGCTAGCTTCATGCTAATCATGCTAGCATCATGCTAGCTTCATGTTAATCATGCTAGCATCATGCTAGCTTCATGCTAATCATGCTAACATCATGCTAGCTTCATGCTAATCATGTTAACATCATGCTAGCTTCATGCTAATCATGCTAGCAACATGCTAGCTTCATGCTAATCATGCTACCATCATGCTAACTTCATGCTAGCTTCATGCTAATCATGCTAGCATCATGCTAGCTTCAAGCTAATCATGCTAATCATGTTAATCATGCTAGCATCATGCTAGCTTCATGCTAA
Source organism: Paramisgurnus dabryanus (assembly GCF_030506205.2). Taxonomy (NCBI): domain Eukaryota; kingdom Metazoa; phylum Chordata; class Actinopteri; order Cypriniformes; family Cobitidae; genus Paramisgurnus; species Paramisgurnus dabryanus. The sequence goes on from NC_133348.1 coordinate 35,717,028, forward strand.
TCATGCTAGCATCATGCTAGCTTCATGCTAATCGTGCTAGCATCATGCTAGCTTCATGCTAATCATGCTAGCATCATGCTAGCTTCATGCTAATCATGCTAGCATCATGCTAGCTTCATGCTAATCATGCTAACATCATGCTAGCTTCATGCTAATCATGCTAACATCATGCTAGCTTCATGCTAATCATGCTAACATCATGCTAGCTTCATGCTAATCATGCTAACATCATGCTAGCATCATGCTAGCTTCATGTTAACATCATGTTAGCTTCATGTTAATCATGCTAACATCATGCTAGCTTCATGCTAATCATGCTAGCTTCATGCTAATCATGCTAGCATCATGCTAGCTTCATGCTAATCATGCTAACATCATGCTAGCTTCATGCTAATCATGCTAACATCATGCTAGCTTCATGCTAATCATGCTAGCATCATGCTAATCATGCTAACTTAATGCTAATCATGCTAGCATCATGCTAGCTTCATGTTAATCATGCTAGCATCATGCTAATCATCCTAGCTTCATGTTTATCATGTTGGCTTCATGATAAATCATGCTAAATCATGCTACCTTCATACCTAAACATACCAACAGCCAGATAGCCTACTAAACTAAACTTCTATCAAACCGTTTTAAACGTTCAGGCTACGCTTTTTCAAGCCAACATAAAGTTTGTCTTCAAACTTTAATATCTAGTTATTATTATTATTCTTTCTTATCCCCCCAAAATTATAAACACTAACTCGTCCTAGGGCTTTCAAGCTACATGCACCAAATTTTTCACAGACCTTCAGACTGGTCTGACTTAGTGTGCTATATCTTTTCTAACTGATGGGACCTTCCGAATTCCTAAACGGGGGGCTCGAACACCCCAAAATTTCCATTGATTTAACATTGAGACAAACTTTGACGGGTCATAGCTGTGAGTGAGAAACTTGTAGAAACTTGTGGCTTACCACATTTAAGGAGGCTGACAGGCTCTATAAGAACATACCTCACAATGGGGTGTTAGCTATACCCCTGGGGTGTAAGAGGCCCCCAAAATTTCCCATTGACTTATAATGGGGCAGGAAACATGCCCATATAAGGGAATAAAAGCGTCCCAGATGGAATATCTTTACTTTAGAGTGTCGTAGAGACATGGGGGTGGGCTCATTTTACTCAGTCATCCAATCAGTCTCTTAGGATCGCCCCAAAGCTATTTAGCCACGCCCCTAGCAACAATTTTGGGTACCCTAGCAACATCTCCCATAGACTACCATTATAAAAAGCCCAGATGGATATCTTTACACCAGAGTGTCATAGAGACATAGGGGTGGCTCATTTTACTCAGGCATCCAATCAGTCTTAATAGGATTCTTATTGAGGCATTAAGCCACGCCCCTAGCAACCAAATTTGAGCACCCTAGCAACATAATAAACAAAGCCTTATATCTCTTGGTCTGAACATCATAGAGACATGGGGGTTGGGTCTTTGGGTCATGTTAGCTTCATGCTAGCTCCATGCTAAGTCATACTAGCTTCATGCTAGTTTCATGCTAGCTTTATGCTAATTTCATAATAAATTTGGCTAACTTCATGCTAAATCATGCTAACTTCATGTTAAATCTTGTTAGCTGCACACTAAATAGTGCTAGCATCATGCTAGCTTCATGCTAATCATGCTAGCATCATGCTAGCTTCATGCTAATCATGCTAGCATCATGCTAGCTTCATACTTAATCATCCTAGCTTCATGCTTATCATGCTAGCATCATGCTAGCTTCATGCTAATCATGCTAGCATCATGCTAGCTTCATGCTAATCATGCTAACATCATGCTAGCTTCATGCAAATCATGCTAGCATCATGCTAGCTTCATGCTAATCATGCTAGCATCATGCTAGCTTCATGCTAATCATGCTAGCATCATGCTAGCTTCATGCTAATCATGCTAGCTTCATGTTAATCATGCTAACATCATGCTAGCTTCATGCTAATCATGCTAGCATCAAGCTAGCTTCATGCTAATCATGCTAGTATCATGCTAGCTTCATGCTAATCATGCTAGCATCATGCTAGCATCATACTAGCTTCATGCTAATCATGCTAATCATGCTAGCATCATTCTAACTTCATGCTAATCATGCTAGCATCATGTTAGCTTCATGCTAATCATGCTAGCTTCATGCTAATCATGCTAGCATCAAGCTAGCTTCATGCTAATCATGCTAGCATCATGCTAGCTTCATGCTAATCATGCTAGCATCATGCTAACATCATACTAGCTTCATGCTAATCATGCTAGCATCAAGCTAGCTTAATGCTAATCATGCTAGCATCATGCTAGCTTCATGCTAATCATGCTAACATCATGCTAGCTTCATGGTAAATCATGCTACCTTCATACTTAAACATACTAACAGCCAGATAGCCTACTAAACTAAACTTATGTCAAACCGTTTTAAACGTTCAGGCTACGCTTTCTCAAGCCAACATAAAGTTTGTCTTCAAACTTTACTATCTAGTTATTATTCTTCTTTTTCTGGACACTTTTTCGGCGCGTAACTCGTCCCGCACGCTTTGTCGTAGACCCATAAATTAGGGCTCAAATCGACCGGATTATTGAGGAGAGGTGTGCTATGACTTTTATAAGCGATCGGGTGCATGATTTCCGAAAGGGGCGCGAAAAACCTCCCGAAAACGTCCCATTGACTTTACATTGCGCCCAACTTTGACGAGTCATAGCTCCGCTCGAGGATTTTGTAGAAACATGTGGGTTACAACATTTGAAGAGGGTGGTAGGCTCTGTAAGAACATGGATCACAATGGGGTGTAAGTTGTACCCCTGGGGTGTAAGAGGTGCCCAAAAGTGCCCCAATGAAAAGTCAATGGGGCAAAATCCCATAGACTTACCATTGCAAAAATTTTGACGGGTCATAGGTCCGAGCCAGGATTTCATAGAAACATGTGGGTTACTAAATTTGAAGGGTGCTAGACTCTGTCAGGACGTCCTCCACAATGGGGTGTAAGGTTACCATAGCAACCATTTTGGGCACCCTAGCAACCAATACCATAGACTGCCATTATAAAATGCCCGGATGGATATCTTTGCACCACAGTGTCATAGAGACATGGGGGTGGGCTCATTTTACTCAGGCATCCAATCAGTCTCTCAGGATCCTTACAGACGTACTAAGCCACGCCCCTAGCAACCACTTTTGAGCACCCTAGCAACATAAAATACAAACAGTTATATCTCGGCATCAGAACATCGTAGAGACACGGGGGTTGGACCGTTTTACTTGTGACTAGGGGTGTAACAATTGGGCACATCATTGGCCACTTCCAAGCCACGCCCCTAGCAACCAAATTTGAGCACCCTAGCAACCGAATAAACAAAGCCTTATATCTCCGCATCAGAACATCGTAGAGACACGGGGTTTGGACCGTTTTACTTGTGACTCGGAGTGTAATCACTGGGCACATCATTGGCCACTCCCAAGCCACGCCCCTAGCAACCAAATACAGTACCCTAGCAACAGAGTAAACAAAGCCTTATATCTCCGCATCAGAACATCGTAGAGACACGGGGGTTGGACCGTTTTACTTGTGACTCGGAGTGTAATCACTGGGCACATCATTGGCCACTCCCAAGCCACGCCCCTAGCAACCAAATACAGTACCCTAGCAACAGAGTTAACAAAGCCTTATATCTCCGCATCAGAACATCGTAGAGACACGGGGGCTGGACCGTTTTACTTGTGACTCGGAGTGTAATCACTGGGCACATCATTGGCCACTCCCAAGCCACGCCCCTAGCAACCAAATACAGTACCCTAGCAACAGAGTAAACAAAGCCTTATATCTCCGCATCAGAACATCGTAGAGACACGGGGGTTGGACCGTTTTACTTGTGACTTGGAATGTAATCACTGGGCACATCATTGGCCACTCCCAAGCCACGCCCCTAGCAACCAAATACAGTACCCTAGCAACAGAGTAAACAAAGCCTTATATCTCCGCATCAGAACATCGTAGAGACACGGGGGTTGGACCGTTTGACTCATGACTCGGAGGGTAATCACTAGTGGATGCAATTTTTTTCCCTAGCAACCAAATACAGTACCCTAGCAACAGAGTAAACAAAGCCTTATATCTCCGCATCAGAACATCGTAGAGACACGGGGGTTGGACCGTTTGACTCGTGACTCGGAGGGTAATCACTAGTGGATGCCATTTTTTTCCCTAGCAACCAAATACAGTACCCTAGCAACAGAGTAAACAAAGCCTTATATCTCCGCATCAGAACATTGTAGAGACACGGGGTTTGGACCGTTTGACTCGTGATTTGGAGGGTAATCACTAGTGGATGTCATTTTTTTCCCTAGCAACCAAATACAGTACCCTAGCAACAGAGTAAACAAAGCCTTATATCTCCGCATCAGAACATCGTAGAGACACGGGGGTTTGACCGCTTGACTCGTGACTCGGAGTGTAATCACTAGTGGATGCCAATTTTCTCCCTAGCAACCAAATACAGTACCCTAGCAACCGAATAAACAAAGCCTTATATCTTCACATCAGAATATCGTAGAGACATGTGGGTTGAATTGTTTTACTTTTGGCTTGGAGTATAATCATGTATTGTCCCCCGAAATTTGCCACGGCAAGCACCACTTCACATTTTCTTCAGGAAATGTACCTATCTAGTTATTATTATTATTATTATTATTATTCTGGTACAAACTTTTTCTCACAGTAACTCCTCCTAGAGCTTTCAAGCTACACCCACAAAACTTTACAGAACTTTTAAGACTGGTACGTAGATTGTTGCTATGACTTTTCTAACTGATGGGACCTACCAAATTCCTAAACGGGGCGCTCAAACACCCCAAATTTTCCATTGACTTAACATTGCGACAAACTTTGACGGGTCATAGCTGCAAGCGAGAAATTTGTAGAAACTTGTGGGTTACCACATTTGAAGAGGCTGGCAGGCTCTGTAAGAACATACATCACATTGGGGTGTAAGTTTCACCCCTGTGGTGTAAGGGGCACCCAAATTTCCCCATAGAGACAGAGCGCCGATATGCAAATTTGAAAACCACGCCCACCGGGGGGGAAAACAATCCAACCGTCTCCATTGACTTTGTATTGCGAGAGGCTGCCTCCTTGTCATTTCTGGTTTATAACAAAAAACAGAATAATGCCTAAAAGCTGCTGTGTGACAATATGTACAGCTAACAAGCCAAAGAACCCAGAAATAAGTTTTTATAAGCTGTCGAGCCGTAAAACCCAGCTTTTAAGGAGAATAAAGTGGATCGCCGACTACGTTTCCCCCTAGTGGACGCAGTTCTACTAATAGAAGTACTATGAAAAGTTGCCTGTTTCCACTTTTGTTTCTTTAAACGCTCGTTTTATGAGGTCGACAGCTTAAAAAAAACTTATTTCTGGGTTTTTTGGCTTTTTAGCTGTACACCTTGCCACACAGCAGCTTTTATGTATTATTCTGTTTTTAATTTTAATCTGTAAATACGTTTTTATAAGCTGTCGACCCCAAAAACGAGCGTTTAAAGACACAAAAATGGAAACAGGCAACTTTTCATAGTAATACTATTAGTAGAACTGCGTCCAATAGGGGGAAACGTAGTCGGCGATCCACTTTATTCTCCTTAAAGACAGGGTTTTACGGCTCGACAGCTTATAAAAACTTATTTCTGGGTTCTTTGGCTTGTTAGCTGTACATATTGTCACACAGCAGTTTTTATGCATTATTCTGTTTTTTGTTATAAGCCAGAAATGACAAGGAGGCAGCCTCTCGCAATACAAAGTCAATGGAGACGGTTGGATTGTTTTCCCCCCCGGTGGGCGTGGTTTTCAGGTTATGACGCGCGGCGCTCTGTCTCTATTGACTTATAATGGGGCAGGGAACATGCCCATATAAGGGAATAAAAGCGTCCCAGGTGGAATATCTTCACTTTAGAGTGTCGTAGAGACATGGGGGTGGGCTCAATTTAGTCAGGCATCCAATCAGTCTCTCAGGATCGCCCCATAGCTATTAAGCCACGCCCCTAGCAACCATTTTTGGGCACCCTAGCAACATATCCCATAGACTGCCATTATAAAATGCCCAGATGGATATCTTTGCAGCACAGTGTCACAGAGACATGGGGGTGGGCTCATTTTACTCAGGCATCCAATCAGTCTCAGAGGATTCTTATTGAGGTATTAAGCCACGCCCCTAGCAACCAAATATGAGCACCCTAGCAACATAATAAACAAAGCCTTATATCTCTGGATCCGAACATCATAGAGACATGGGGGTTGGGTCTTTTGGTCATGTTAGCCTTATGCTAGCTCCATGCTAAGTCATACTAGCTTCATGCTAGTTTCGTGCTAGCTTTATGCTAATTTCATAATAAATCTTGCTAACTTCATGCTAATCATGTTAGCATCATGCTAGCTTCATACTAATTCATGTTAGCATCATGCTAACTTCATGCTAATTCATGTTAGCCGTGCTAGCTTCATGCTAATTCATGTTAGCTTCGTGCTAGCTTCATGCTTATTCATGTTAGCATCGTGCTAGCTTCATGCTAATTCATGTTAGCATCGTGCTAGCTTCATGCTAATTCATGTTAGCATCGTGCTAGCTTCATGCTAATTCATGTTAGCATCGTGCTAGCTTCATGCTAATTCATGTTAGCATCGTGCTAGCTTCATGCTAATTCATGTTAGAGTCGTGCTAACTTCATGCTAATTCATGTTAGCATCGTGCTAGCTTCATGCTAATTCATGTTAGCTTTGTGCTAGCTTCATGCTAATTCATGTTAGCTTCGTGCTAGCTTCATGCTAATTCATGTTAGCATCGTGCTAGCTTCATGCTAATTCATGTAAGCATCGTGCTAGCTTCATGCTAATTCATGTTAGCATCGTGCTAGCTTCATGCTAATTCATGTTAGCATTGTGCTAGCTTCATGCTAATTCATGTTAGCATTGTGCTAGCTTCATGCTAATTCATGTTACCGTCGTGCTAGCTTCATGCTAATTCATGTAACGTCGTGCTAGCTTCATGCTAATTCATGTTAGCGTCGTGCTAGCTTCATGCTAATTCATGTTAGCTTCGTGCTAATCATGCTAGCATCATGCTAGCTTCCTGCTAATCATGCTAGCATCATGCTAGCTTCATGCTAATTCATGTTAGCATCATGCTAGCTTCATGCTAATTCATGTTAGCATCATGCTAGCTTCATGCTAATTCATGTTAGCATCATGCTAGCTTCATGCTAATTCATGTTAGCATCATGCTAGCTTCATGCTAATTCATGTTAGCATCATGCTAGCTTCATGCTTATTCATGTTAGCATCATGCTAGCTTCATGCTTATTCATGTTAGCATCATGCTAGCTTCATGCTAATTCATGTTAGCATCATGCTAGCTTCATGCTAATTCATGTTAGCATCATGCTAGCTTCATGCTAATTCATGTTAACATCATGGTAGCTTCATGCTAATTCATGTTAGCATCATGCTAGCTTCATGCTAATTCATGTTAGCATCATGCTAGCTTCATGCTAATTCATGTTAACATCATGCTAGCTTCATGCTAATTCATGTTAGCATCATGCTAGCTTCATGTTAATTCATGTTAGCATCATGCTAGCTTCATGCTATTTCATGTTAGCACAATGCTAATTCATGTTAGCATCATGCTAACTTCATGCTAATTCATGTTAGCACCATGCTAGCTTCATGTTAATTCATGTTAGCATCATGCTAGCTTCATGCTATTTCATGTTAGCACAATGCTAATTCATGTTAGCATCATGCTAACTTCATGCTAATTCATGTTAGCACCATGCTAGCTTCATGCTAATTCATGTTAACATCATGCTAGCTTCATGATAATTCATGTTAGCATCATGCTAGCTTCATGCTAATTCATGTTAGCATCATGCTACCTTCATGCTAATTCATGTTAACATCATGCTAGCTTCATGATAATTCATGTTAGCATCATGTTAGCTTCATGCTAATTCATGTTAGCATCATGTTAGCTTCATGCTAATTCATGTTAGCATCATGCTAGCTTCATGCTAATTCATGTTAGCATCATGCTAACTTAGTGCTAAACATGCTAACATGGTAACTTTTGGTATCATGTTTACGGAAAGTTATAATACTAAACCAAACTTGTTTTAAATTTCTCTCAATCTGTTTTAAACGTTCAGGCTAGGCTTTGTCAAGCCAACATAAAGTTTGTCTTCAAACTTTTCTATCTAGTTATTATTATTCTTCCAACCAAATTTCCAAAATTAATACGGCTCGAACCGCTTAACTTAGAAACTTCATTCAAACTCTCAAACGTGCGGACTATTCGGGTATAGTGGGCTATGACTTTTATAAGCGATCGGGGGTATGGTCTGTGCCCCAGGGGCGAAAAAGCAGCCGAAAATTCCCATTGACTTAACATGGAGACAAACTTTGACGAGTCGTAGCTCAGACCTAGAATTTCACAGAAACTTGTGACTTGCCACATTTGAAGAGGCTGGCAGGCTCTGTAAGAACATACCTCACAATGGGGTGTAAGTTGTACCCCTGGGGTGTAAGAGGCCCCCAAATTTCCCCATAGACTTATAATGGGGCAGGAATCATGCCCATATAAGGAACTAAAAACGTCCCGGATGGGATATCTTTGCAGCGCAGTGTCGTAGAGACATGGGGGTGGGCTCATTTTACTTAGGCATCCAATCAGTCCCTTAGGATCCTTATTGAGCTATTAAGCCACGCCCCTAGCAACCATTTTGGGCACCCTAGCAACATTTCCCATAGACTGCCATTATAAAATGCCCAGATGGATATCTTTGCAGCACAGTGTCACAGAGACATGGGGGTGGGCTCATTTTACTCAGGCATCCAATCAGTCTCTCACCATCCTTATTGAGGTATTAAGCCACGCCCCTAGCAACCAAATATGAGCAGCCTAGCAACATAATAAACAAAGCCTTATATCTCTGGATCCGGACATCATAGAGACATGGGGGTCGGGTATTTGGGTCATATTAGCTTCATGCTAGCTTCATGCTAAGTCATGCTAGCTTCGTGCTAGTTTCATGCTAGCTTTATGCTAATTTTATAATAAATCTTGCTAACTTAATGTTAAATCATGCTAGCTTCATGTTAAATCTTGTTAGCTTCATGCTAAAGCATGCTAGCTTCATGTTAATCATGCTAGCATCATCTTAATCATGCTAGCATCATGCTAATAATGCTAGGATCATGCTAATTTCATGCTAATTTCATGCTAACTTCATGGTAATCATGTTAGCATCATGCTAGCTTCATGCACATTATGCTAGCTTCATGCTAATCATACTAACATCATGTTAGCTTTATGCTAATCATGATAACATCATGCTAGCTTCATGCTAATCATACTAGCATCGTGCTAGCTTCATGCTAATCATGCTAGCATCGTGCTAGTTTCATGCTAATCATGCTAACATCGTGCTAGCTTCATGCTAATCATGCTAGCATCGTGCTAGCTTCATGCTAATCATGCTAGCATCGTGCTAGCTTCATGCTAGCATCATGCTAATCATGCTAGCATCATGCTAATCATGTTAGCATCATGCTAGCTTCATGCTAATCATGCTAGCATCATGCTAGCTTCATGCTAATCATGTTAGCTTCATGCTAACTTCATGCTAATCATGTTAGCATCATGTTAGCTTCATGCTAATCATGCTAGCATCATGCTAGCTTCATGCTAATCATGCTAGCTTCATGCTAATCATGCTAGCATCATGCTAGCTTCATGCTAATAATGCTAGCATCATGCTAGCTTCATGCTAGTCATGCTAGCTTCATGCTAGCTTCATGCTAATCATGCTAGCATCATGCTAACGTCATGCTAATCATGTTAGCTTCATGCTAGCTTCATGGTAATCATGCTGGTAGCATCATATTTCATCATGATAACTTTTTTAAATCATGCTAGCTTCACACTAAAACATGTCAACAGCCAGGTAAACTACTAGACTAAATTTCTTTTACATTTCTGTCAATCAGCTTTTTGCATTTTCATGCACTGGTAATTCCTTGGGAATTGCATATCTAGTTTTGCTTCAAATCCGCTTAATTTTGGTCTCAGGTCAATCAGAAATACCAGTTTGTTGGCAGAATTTATTTAGAGTCTAATAAAAAACTGCTAATTTACATGACTGTTTCAGCCCCAGTCTGCCTGCCTGTTTCTCCATGTTTCTAGTTCTCATCTTCATGGACTCAATCTTCCAACATCCTCCAATTTCCCTTTCTTGATCAATGATCATCATCATCAATCCTCATCTGTCAGCTATTCCCTCATCAACTCCACAGCAATTATACCTTTTGTTTGTCCTGGTCCGTTCTTGTTTGTGTTTGCCACGTTTATGTTGCTTTAATGTTACTGTGGTGTTACATTGCACATGTTGGGCTCTATCTTACAATGCAGCGCAATGCAGCGCAATGCGCGACTCGAGTGTCTTTCGCTAGTTTCCACCCTAATTTTCACGTTTAGCGCCGCATTGTTTAAATAGCAAATGCATTTGCGCCCCCTTTTGCGCCCATGGGCGTTCTGGTCTGAAAATGAGGTGTGTTCAGGCCACAGGTGTAAAGAACTTGAGTAATTTTACTTGATTACTGTACTTAAGTAATTTACTTGAGTACAGTTAAAAATCAGTACTTTTACTTTTACTTAATTACATTTTTTAAAGAAAAAAAGTACTTTTTACTCCTTACAATTTTATTTACAGTCAAAAAGTACTTCTATTTTAGAGATCTATTTTCGCTTGCTCTATGAAACCAATTGAATTGCGCTGATGGCCAGTTTAATTTAAATGTTATTTATTCTGGAGCCTTTGGACCACACTAAGGAATTGGCCAACAGTTCATCTAATGATGAAGATTTTTTGCCTCTTTGAAACCGACAACACATGAAGTGTGACACGTTTCCTGCTGTTTGCTGCCTCTCTATCAAGACTAATACCTTGTTCATACTGTCAGTCTAAATTTTGGTGCATATCTAATTTGACAGACTCACTGTCCACATTGTGTATCACAACTGTTCAGATCCGATCTGTGCGTCCTGTGGCAATGACGTCGCGCTGGCATGACAATCTGGCTCGACGTCTGACGTGTTTTATGTGACGTGACAGCATGACGTAACCGAAAAGCTATACAAATGCGATCAGGACGGTAAGACTGAAATCAATTTCCGGAAATGCAATTTGAAAAGGATTTCAAACCACCTCTAGATGTAGCCTGAAACTGATTAGAAAAAACAGATTTCATGTGGTTTTTAGCCGTTCACCGTTCTAAATGTGACATCCTAACCCAAAGCCCAAATCTAACCCCAAACCCACGCAAAAATGGTTTAAAAATAGGAAAAACAATTGAGTAATCAATACGTGAAACTGACATGGAAAAGAAAGTCCGTGGTACAGACACGAAAAAATGCGGAGATCCGTGACAATGACACGGATAAATGAGCAAAAAATTATGTGACTATACCACGGAACTTTGTGAGATCATGTTGGAAATTAGGTAGTAGTCTTAGTTTTTTTTTTATGAAATTCAATTAAATACAAACAGTTGTAAAGGATAAAACCTTGTATGTGGTTCATTCACTTCATGTTTTTAGAGAAAGCTTAAAAATGAATCTCTCGTTTTCCTTCTTCTGGGTACTTTTACTTTTTTAATACTCAAGAACAATTTTAATGTGGTACTTTTATACTTTTACTCAAGTATAATTCTGGCCAGATACTTTTACTTTTAATTGAGTAAAATTTAAACTCAGTACTTGTACTTTCACTTGAGTAAAATTTTTGAGTACTTTTTACACCTCTGGTTCAGGCGCATTGTTGGCGCGTTGCTATTTTGAGGCAACTAAAATAGACTACGCCATTGACCAACAAAAACCTGCTCTAAAGTCTAAAGTCAATGTCGCAATATGTTTTATGTTATTTAAAGCAACACTATGTAGTTTTTTTACCTTTAAATAATGTGTCTAAAATTATTTCAGTGATAGAACAACTTTTAACTGGACAAATTGTACTGTTGCTGCAACCTAAGCAGCCTCCTAGCTGCTACAAGGACACTCTGAAAGTGGCGGTGGAGGGTAGGAAACACAGCCCCGCCCCTCCCCCTGCATGCAGAAGAGTGTCTGATACCTGGCACTGTTGCATTTTTCAACCACATGGGGGAGCTGTAAGTCATTTTTACATGGAAACTACATAGTGTTGCTTTAAAGAGCGCATTAGTAAAATGCGCATATAAACGGGAGGACAACGCATGTTTGCTTATCACAAAGTACATGAATGCGCAGCAGCACAAAAATGCTTTTAAATATGAAAGATTAAAGGATTGAATGTAAAAGATTATTATTGAGTCTCTTGGACATAAATGAGGAGTAATTATGAGACGTTAAAGGCGCAAAGAGCTGCTTCACCTGCCGCCTGGTAAGTAAATAAATGCTTTGCTTTAAACAAATGCATCTGTTTTTAAATGTTTCTTTAATGCTACCTCACGGATTTATTGTATATGATGACTCTGTACCTGCGGATATGGTGAGATGAGAAACATTTTTAAGTAATGCTTAAAAAAACTCTTTGCTAAAAAAAAACGCTGTCCAAAGTGCTGAAACATGAGGAGAGCCGTTTGTAAATTCTTTATCTCCTGTTTGTTACAAATAAAGTATTTTTAGAGTACAAACCTTATCTTACATACTTGTAAATTATGTTTTGATGATATTGGATAGCCATACATTTAAAGCAATTAAAAGCCTGCTTTTTTACTTCCATGACTAAAAGAAAACGGGTTTTAAAAGTTTTTAATAAAAAAATAACAATTTCAATACAAGTGAAAAACAACACAATTATTTAACATTAATCTTAAACAGGGGATCTTCTTCCTCCGCTTAGTTTTTCAGTTTACAAAGTCCGTCATCTAAATAGGGATAAGAGATAGCGCCAGCGCAACTTGCCTTTAAAGGGGATGAGAGCTGAGACTCTCATTGGTTTACTGCACGTTACGCCCAAAATACTCCCATTACAATAGGACCAACCCTTTTCGACCATGCGCTCGGCGCACAAACCATTTTTCCCGTAGTTAAATTAGCAAAAGTGGATTCGGACACGCCCATTTAGACGTTGCGCTGTGCGGTTTAGACGATGCGCTTAGATCGTTAAAATAGGGCCCGTTATGTTTGTTCTAAGTATTGTTTATTACATTTCAGTTTATTGTCATCTGTCATCTCATGGTCCCTCCTTTGTCCTCCACCCATAATACTGTAACACAGATGGACTTAGAGAGTTTTGCATCTGCAATTCTGAAATGCTTATTCTGCTTTCTTAAAACCACTGTGTTTCAAATATCTCAAAATCTTCTTTTGACGTAAATATGGACGAGTGACACGGGTGTGCCGTTTTGACTGGCTAGTAAATGTTTATTATGAAATGCAGAAAGACTGACATCATTTGTGCAGTTAGGGGTTGCCATAGCTGGTACAAACCCAAAACATTTGTTTTGATTATAATCTACACAACAGAGCTGAATGTGGATGTTGCTCACGTGTAAACATGATCTGTATCTAAACATCCATCCAGTAAAACCTTTCATAGAAACTGACAGTAAACAATAAATACAATAAATGTTAAAAATGTCATGAATGGACTCCTGCTCTGCTTCGGAATTGCCACCAGAGGGAGCCATTCCCCGAACACTAACTTTGTCCTGGACTGCATTTCCCACAAACCCATGCATGCTCTATCACACCGGCTGTTCGTTACTCATTACTGCCTCACCTGTTTCTCATTATTTCTGCACTATTTAAACGCTGTTCATTGTCTCTATCATTGCAAAGTCTTGTTAGCTGTTTACTGCAATTCTGAGCACTTATATTTCACTCTGGTTTCGATCTCTGCCTGTTCCATTGGATTATCCTGTTCTTGGTTTGCCCTTGTCTGTTTTGTTTGCGTATCTTTGGATTGCCTACATGTGTATGACCTTTTGCCTGTCTCATGGATTAAACCCTTAATAAAACCTGCACTTGGATCCTCAAGTCTCGGAGCAGTCCATTACAGCTCCCATGCCATTGTTTTCTACCATTTGGCTATTGAAATGGAAGTCTGGCACAAAAAGAAAATACGTCACATCACTTACTTCCGCGTATGAAAATAAGGTATATAAATGACATAATAAATTAGGGGTCTGAGTCATACAGTCATCTGGTAGAAACAGAAGCGTGTGTTTACATGTGTAAAAAGTATTGCATGCATGGTTTGTATCATATATCAATTAAAACTGCCTCTGAGTATGACATCACATAAACCCATTCAGAGTTTGGCACCCGAGCAGTGAAGATGTGTGCATATTTGATTAAATTACCTTGAAATGCTTTTACTTACTTATCAGCAAGGGCACCAAACAGCACAGCTCCAACCAGCAGTCCAGACATATAAATAGAAGAGCCTATGTTGTTTAATGTGGCGTTTTCACACACAAGATTCCACTGTAATATAGAATAACAGAGAAATTTTTTTAAAAGCTGCTTCCTGGTAGCTGGTTTGTTGCTGAACTAATACCTAAACTTTGTCATGTCAAAAGCAGGTCTATTAGCTAGTTGTCCAGCATATCATCCATCCAGCTTGAACCAATAGTTTATTTCTGATTAGAAGGTAAATAAATGACAAGTAAATTACCTTGGTTCATATATCATATCTAATGCGTATCAACTACTACACCAAGCTAACATTACGTTGTAAAATTAACGTACACGGTGTTAGCTACAGGTCCTTGAATTCTTGCCGCCAAACCTCTCCGCACAAACCGTCTTTAGTAAACCAAAATATTATTTTATTTAAAATATTATTAAAAATAATGTTTTAATGCACAGCAAACCGCAAAGTTTGTCCGCCAGCTGCCATCAGGCTTTTATTGCATGTGCTAAATGTCAACAAACACTTCCTCATCCCATTATTCCACAGTGCAGCTGACTTTTGCAGCTGGATTAGTAAAAAAATGCGCAGCTCTTTTTGCAGTTAGATCTGTTCGATATCGGATAACATTCTCACCACAAACGAACCACTCCAGGGTTTGTTTAAAACCACACCTCTTCAAGGAGGTCTCGGTCCGCTTTTGGTGCACACCCGAGTTCGATTGCTGCATTCTCACCTGCACAAACGAACCGCACCAAGTGCGATAATGAACTCTAGTACCATTTAACTGATATAAATAAGGCAGGTGAGATAGCACCTTAAAGGGGTCATAGCATGAAAATCAGACTTGTTTCATGTTTCAGTGCTATAATTGGGTCCCCAGGCCCAGTGCTTCAACCTAGAAAATGTAATAAAGATCAAACCAGTAACTTTTGTTTGGGTAAGCCATTTCTGCAAGCGTGTGAAAAATTAGGTTGTTCAGATTTTGGTGAATTGTGTGAATGGTATGGCCACAAAAAAAACGATGCTGTGCTAATTGTGTTTAGAGTTTTGAAAATGTGACTACTGGTTGGACAAACGCTTGTTAGCGACTGAAAAAAACTGTAATAAAAGTAGGGCAAAGGTCTTCAACCCTACACCTAGGGGGCACTATCCTGCAGGGGCTATTTCTCAATAACAAGAATACCAAGTTCTGAATCGCGTCCTTTGTAGTTCGGACATGGCAAGTTCAGACTCAGGGGTACAAACACCCGAGGACAGGAGAACACAGTTTGGTAATATTGCAGATGGAACAGCACAGTAGGACTACTTAAGATCATAATTCAGTCTAACCAATATGTGCAGCACTTGCTATGCTTATTTTAAGGTATTTTTACAATAAAACAAAAAATATAAATTGCAACCCTGCTTGTTTTTGTTTTCATTTGGAAAATATAAATATGTGGTTCAGGCAACATGTGCATACAATGATTAGCTTTAATGTATTTATTACGAAATGAAATATGATAAAAAACACAACCTTTTTAATTTAATAGTACAAAACGTTTTTGTATATGTGATTTAAGTTTTGAAACGTAATATTAACCTCAGTTAAAACAATAATAACAAATAACAGACTTCATATGAATAATGAAGAGAAATAAATAGATAAAACCAAAAATTGGCAATTGAACATACAACCTTACATGGTATATTAATAATGCCCTATTCCCCTACACATGTGTAATTGCTGATACATGCTCATGAATAGGCCAACCAATGTGTATATTTTTTTCTAAATAAAGATTCATAATATTTTGAACATTCAATGAATTGACAGATGCACTTTCATTTACGATTTACTTTAGCTATTTAATTTTTATTACAATTTATTCACTTTAAATAAATTAAAATATATAAGTATAGAATTAACAGGAATTGTAGTTGCTAAACACCACAGGAACAGTCAAAAAATTCTTAACTCATAACTCCAAAGGTTCACCGAACAGGAAGGATGGTGAACTTGCATGTTAGTAAAGGCAGGCACAGAATAAAAAAAGTTCAGTTTTCTGGGGACACCTTAAGGACTTTCAGCCACAAATATTCATTTTCCCAGTCTTTCTTGTAACACCTTCTCTTTTTAATTGATGATGGCGGTGCCTCAGAGTCAGACTCAGTCTCCATTTTTCGTATTGGAAACATCTAAAAGTGTCCCTGATTCTCAACCTGTGGATGTTTTTCATCACTAAATGGGAGTTTGGGAACTTATAAAGCATGTGTATGCACGGATTATTGCACGGTCTTTGACGTGGAAAAGTGTTTAGCGCCATGTCAGGCTCTGAGCAGACTTACGCACTTTTGCTTGTCTGATTGTTGCAAGTTTTTGAAAATATAAGCCATTCTTGCTGCTCGAAATCAGGTTTAAACATTGACAAACGCTCTTTTATATGTCTATGACATTAAAGGTCCCGTTTTTTCTGTGATTTGAAGCTTTGATTGTGTTTACAGTGCGCAATATAACATGAGTTCATGTTTCATGTGTAAAAAAGCGGTATTTATCACACAATTTACTTATCTCTATAGCGCTGTTTTTCTAAAAACGGCTGATTTCTTTCTTCTTCTATGAAGTCTCTCCTTTAGAAATATGTATCGAGTTCTGATAAGATAGCCCATTACTCCTGTTCTAACACTTTTCATATCATCCGGTCACATCCAGCAAATGAAAGTTTCATTGGTCTGTTTCACATTCCTGTGAGCTACACCTCTTCAATGAAACAGTTTAAGATGCCTCACCACAAGGCCCAAAACCAATGTTTGTCCTCCTACTAGTTATTCACTAGTTTTAGGAGCCACACAGTTACACTGCTGGACTGCAACCCAAACTTATGACACTTTCAATGCTTTATTGGATTTGCATTTACTCATTTAGCAGGTGTGAAAGACGCTTTTTATTCAAAGCAATTTGCAAACGAGGAAACTTTAAAATCAGGTAGTAATAAGACCCAATAATAAAAGTAGGGCAAAGGTCTTCAACCCTACACCTAGGGGGCACTATCCTGCAGGGGCTATTTCTCAATAACAAGAATGCAAAGTTCTGAATCGCGTCCTTCGTAGTTCGGACATAGCGTTCAGACTCGGGAGTACAAACACCCGAGGACAGGAGAACACAGTTTGGTAATATTGCAGATGGAACAGCACAGTAGGACCACTTAAGATCATAATTTAGTCTAACCAATATGTGCAGCACTTGCTATGCTTATTTTAAGGTATTTTTACAATAAAACATAATATAAATTGCAACCCTGCTTGTTTTTGTTTTCATTTGGAAAATATAAATATGTGGTTCAGGCAACATGTGCATACAATGATTAGCTTTAATGTATTTATTACGAAATGAAATATGATAAAAAACACAACCTTTTTAATTTAATAGTACAAAACGTTTGTACAACATTAAAGTTAAAAGTACAAGATTATATAGAAAATATATGTGATTTAAGTTTTGAAACTTAATATTAACCTCAGTTAAAACAATAATAACAAATAACAGACTTCATATGAATAATGAAGAGAAATAAATAGATAAAACCAAAAATTGGCAATTGAACATCCAACCTTACATGGTATATTAATAATGCCCTATTCCCCTAAACATGTGTAATTGCTGATGTATGCTCATGAATAGGCCAACCAATGTATATTTTGAACATTCAATGAATTGACAGATGCACTTTCATTTACGATTTACTTTAGCTATTTAATTTTTATTACAATTTATTCACTTTAAATAAATTAAAATATATAAGTATAGAATTAACAGCAATTGTAGTTGCTAAACACCACAGGAACAGTCAAAAAAATTCTTAACTCATAACTCCAAAGGTTCACAGAACGAGAAGGGGGAGGAAGGATGGTGAACTTGCATGT
The DNA here is from genome assembly GCF_030506205.2 of Paramisgurnus dabryanus. NCBI lineage: Eukaryota > Metazoa > Chordata > Actinopteri > Cypriniformes > Cobitidae > Paramisgurnus > Paramisgurnus dabryanus. Next base: position 35,735,396 of record NC_133348.1, read on the forward strand.
TAGTAAAGGCAGGCACAGGAAAAAAAAGTTCAGTGTTCTGGGGACACCTTTAGGACTTTCAGCCACAAATATTCATTTTCCCAGTCTTTCTTGTACCCACACCTTCTCTTTTTTAATTGATGATGGCGGTGCCTCAGAGTCAGACTCAGTCTCCATGTTACAGCCACTGCCATAACATAAAGAGGGTTGTGAAACTAATAGAAGAAAAAAAAATCACAAAACTAAACAGTTCAACGAAAAGATACACATGCTGAAACCAGTAGGGCCAAGCTCAAATCGCGGCAGTGGCAGCTAGTACTGGCACTTCCGGCATTAGTAGTGGCACTTCCGGCATCTGGCTCATTTTGAGGCATCTAGTAGTGGCACTTCCGCGCGGCAGTGGCAGCTAGTGGTGGCACTTCCGGCATCTGGCTCATTTTGAGGCATCTAGTAGTGGCACTTGAGGCATCTGACTTATCTTGTTTGTGGCACCTCCGGCATCTTAAGGCAGCTAATCGTGGCACTTCCGGCATCGGACTCATCTTGAGGCAGCTAGTGGTGGCACCGTGACTTTTTGAGGCAGCTGACAGTTTTTGTGTCATTTTGGGGTAGCACCGCCTCGTATATTTGTACCAGCTGTTTACGCGGTTTTTGTGCTGTCATAATGTTTGCGTACTGGCTGTCAGACGGCCATGTGTGAGTGTGTTGTCATGATTGTGCGCGCACGCTGGCTGACAGTCGTTTATAGGTGCGGGCATTTCGAGATGCCACGGTTACTCTTGAGATGCCACCACTCTGCCCCCCGGAATAGAAATAATAGAATTCTAGTTTTCTCACTTTGTTCATCTTATCTTATTATTTTAGCGGGCAGACTGAGAAACACGTGGCTAAAATATTTTTAATTTATTTAAACAGTATTTTAAAACCAGGAAGCCCCCATCTTTTACTAATCTTACAGTATTGCATTTCTCTTGTCTACCGGTAGGTGCCCCCAAGCACAAACGAGAAACACCGCCTATGCTTTTACTTATTGTGCCCCCTGCAAGTTGTTGATTGTCAATTTTATTTTTAAATATCTTTTTTTGTTCTGCAGATTAGAACTAAATAATACGGAATAATTATGAAATCATTTTCAGTTTTAGTTTAACCCTTCTATTTGAATTTGGTTTTTACACATCATTTAAATATTTTAATTCAAAATTTTTGTTACAATGGAAATTCTATTTTGTTCATTTTGTGCCCAAGAAAAACGGCATGAGAAACAATAGATTAGGGATGTGCCCGAAGCCGAATACGTTATTCAGAAGGGCACGGATAATGGCTTTAAAACGAATAACGAATTCATCCGAATAACAGAAAAAATATTCGGCCAGACATAATCACGTGTTTACTGGAACAGCGCTAAATTATACACCCCTTAAAGCATGTATAATATGTGTGTGAAGTGAATGAGTGCAATCTATAAAATGACATGAATGACATTTTCTGCGTGTCCCTTAGAAACGAGCTGTTTTGGAATTAGTTTTAAAACGCTGCTAATATCAAACTTCTTTTAACCCAACTGTAAAAAATTAGCCTTTTAGTTTTTATTTTATTTTATTTAATTACACAAGACCAGAAAACCTTGATAAAAAGCTGCACTCTGATAATAAAATATTCGTTAATAACTCCGTGTCTCCGTGACTTCGGTCACAGATGATCTTTTAGTTAAAGCAAGCTTCATTGTCAATCTAGGTGAATATACAATAAATAAGTAAATAGATAAAAATATGAAAATGTAACATTTTAAAAGCAAAATTTAAACTGAAGATTATGACATGAATTGCAATTAACATAAAAAATAAAGTAAGTAAATAACAACTGAAACATTTGAATTAAATCTTTCTAATTACCTTATTGTTTAAAATAATTTTGCTTGTTTTGAAACTTAGTCAAAACTGACTTTAAAATAATAGAGCATACTGTTATTTGAAATTTTAAACGAATATCTGATTATTTATTAATTTAGATGAAAATTAATAAGGAAGTTTTTTTAAACAATTCGTTCTGTTCGCGCAAACGGTGTAGGCTATGGACATCGTTAATAATGAGTTCAGCAAGTTTGTAGTAATGCTTATTATGCTTTCGTAAATTCTTGTCAAAAGAATTTGTTTTTGAACTATTCTGTCAGTGCACGTACTTGCGTGTCTGTGTGTTGCGTTTCGGATCTGTCAGTCAACGCGAGTCTTGACGATCTTAATAACTTTTTAACTTAAAACTTATCTCTCTTAATAACTCTTTAAACGTCAAGCAAGTCCTGCATTTTATTTTCAAATTCCGACATGTTTTTAAACCGAAACCAAGATGTCAGACATGACACGCATCTTAGTATTAATAATTTCACTCTCAGAAAACGTATGTTTAATTAATAGATGTTTAAGTATTTGAATCGCTAAACGAGGGATTAATGTAGGCTACTTATTTTTTCTGAAAACATCCCACTCATTTAGACAGAATGGGTCACATATGTAACTGTGCTGAAAGACACAATAAACGCTTAAAGGTGATTGTTACAGATACAAATACAAATACTGACTCCGCTGCACACCCCTACAATAGATTACAATAAATTAAATCAAGACAATAAAATATATAATGTATACTCTATATGCAGTAAAATACATACAATCACAAAATAGAAAATTTTATAAATTGTACAGTTGCTCAATAAACAGTATGAACGAGGAAAACAGTGCACAACGAGTAGCCTATAGGTAACAAGAAATTCGAAAATAACAGGAATGTCACTGTAATAACTAATTGTTATATGATTCTGTGCCGGTATAATTACATATAGTTTTGTTACATTATTTTAATATTTTATATATTCTGTTAATTCATATGACACAAACCTGGACATCGTGGTGGTGAGGAGAATGAGAATGTTTCACTTACAGTACATAAAGTGACAAATACCAAGCATTAGTACACAATGCTCTTTTTGCAACAAATCAATTGTGGATATGAAACATATCTTGGTTGTTTGGTCTGATAAACAAACTGTGATGTTTTTCTTTTACTTATTTTTTAAAAAGTTTTACATTCACAACACAATAACTAAAAAGAATCATTCAAAATTTATTTTGAACATTTATTCACACTAAATCACAGGTGTTAATGTACAGTGCTGCACTGCTGGCCCTGGGGTACATGTGAATCTCCACCCTGTGTGGTCAAAGACAAGTAATAACAGTATGGTATTTTTTATTTGAGAAACCTTATATCAGAACTTGATAAGGTCTTGGTCCCGGCGTTTCCCGTTTGTGCTTGGGGGCACCTACCGGTAGACAAGCGAATTGCAATACTGTAATAATTGGTAAAAGAGGGGGTTTCCTAGTTTTAAAATACCGTTTAAATTAATTAGAAACATTTTAGCCACGTGCTTCTCAGTCTGCCCGCTAAAATAATAAGATGAACAAAGTGAGAAAACTAGAATTATATTATTTCTATTCCGGTGCGCAGAGTGGTGGCATCTCAAGAGTAACCGTGGCATCTCGAAATACCCGCACCTATAAACAGTGGTGTAGTGCAGGGTATACGCAGGTATACGGAGTATACCCACCTCTTTATTTGATGGCATGGGGTATACCCACTTCTACTGGGGGCATAAATTTAGAGTATACCCACTTCTCCAGACACCAATACACCACGACTAAAAACCTAAAAACGACTGTCAGCCAGTGTGCGCGCACATTCATGACAACACACACACGCACACACACGCACCTCGCGTGAATTAAATGAACGCCAGCGAAATGCCATAGTGCCAAGAGTTGTGGCACCTAGTTCCCCATAGTTCCCGAGGCATCTCGAAATGGCCGACTGACAGCCAGCACGACAGCACAAAGACCGCGTAAAACAGCTGGTACAAATATATGACGCTGAAGTGCCACCCCTAAATGACACAAAAACTGTCAGCTGCCTCAAAAAGTCACGGTGCCACCACTAGCTGCCTCAAAATGAGTCCGATGACGGAAGTGCCACGATTAGCTGCCTTAAGATGCCGGAGGTGCCACAAACAAAATAAGTCAGATGCCTCAAGTGCCACTACTAGATGCCTCAAAATGAGCCAGATGCCGGAAGTGCCACTACTGATGCCGGAAGTGCCACTACTAGCTGCCACTGCCGCGATTTGAGCTTGCTGTCTCTCGCTGAAAGGGAAGTGCAGCCAGCGTACACAAAAAGCCCAGGCGATCTATAATCTATGATCATCTTCTAACAACTTTGGAGCAATTCAACAAGCGAATTGAAAGCATTGTTCTGGAGACAAATGCTGATATCTCAAAAGATTGATGCATTGCTTTACACTGTACACTGAAAAAAATAAAATTTAAATAAAATAATAACAATGTAGGAGAAATTAGTCAGGAACAAAATTTGGGGAAAACACACAAAAGAGCAAATCCGTGTCCGGACGGCTGCTCAACCTCCGCCCCCGGAATGTGAGATCTGAGGCAACTTCTTTTTAATATCATAAGGGCCAGTATAACGAGCTTGCAGTGACCCACCGGGCACCGGTAAAAAAACCAAAACTTTGTCACCCGCACTGAAACTCCGCTCTCTGGCTTTCTTGTCAAACCAGGTTTTCATCTTCTCCTGCGCCTTACCAATGTTTTGCTTGGCTAATTCACGAACCTGATGTAAACGTGTATAGAATTGTGAAACATACTCTGGAAGCGTGCTGCTTTTTGAATCGGAGAGCCATTTCTCTTTTAACACCGTTAAAGGACCACGCGGGTTGTGGCCAAAAACCAGTTCTGCGGGACTAAACCCCAGTGATTCTTGTACGACTTCGCGCGAAGCAAAAAGCAACCAAGGAATTCCTTCCTCCCAATCCCTCTTAAGCTCAAAACAGTAAGATCGCAACATAGACTTTAACGTCTGGTGAAATCTCTCCAGTGCCCCCTGACTCTCAGGATGATAGGCAGTGGAGAGATTATGCTTGATACCAAGCCGTTTAAGCACTTGTGAAAACGTACGAGATGTAAAGTTCGTTCCCTGATCACTTTGTATTAGTTTCGGTAAACCAAAAACTGAAAAAAACTTAATGAGTGCCTTAGTGATGGCTCTCGTAGTGATGGAGCGCAAAGGGACTGCTTCAGGAAAACGCGTAGTCGCGCACATAATAGTTAACGGGTATTTATACCCCGACTTTGAACGTGGTAAAGGTCCAACGCAGTCAATTAGTACATGCTCAAACGGCTCCGAAACCATGGGAATGGGAAAAAGCGGTGCAGGTGGAATAATTTGATTAGGCTTTCCCACCATTTGGCAAACATGACAAGTCCGACAAAAATGTGAAACGTCTTTTTTAAGACCGGGCCAATAAAAATTTCTCAAAATCCGGTCATACGTTTTCAGGACACCTAGATGGCCAGCCAGACCGTTATGTGCAACCTTTAAAATCATGTCACGATAACCTACTGGAACTACAATTTGAGTGACAATATTCCAGTCATCAGGAGATTTAGGACACACCCATTTTCTCAACAAGATCTCATTTTTGAGAAAATATGCTTGGGGCGCACTCATGTGCTCCTGCTCCGGTTGAACTAATTCAAACAACGGGGCAAGAGTTAAATCTGATTTTTGCGCCGCTATTAATTTATCGGGACACAGGGATAAATCAACACGATCTTCACCAGCAGTCTTTTCAGCACTCGCAGGATTCAAACTCGTTTTTTCCTGCAAAGAAACGGATAGCAGTTTAGTTAGATCAGGATTTGCAATAAACGTGTCAGATAAATCCACTTCTGCTGACGCGGAACAATCAACAGACTTTGCTATAGAACGAGTAACTGCACACGCAGTGAAAACATCAGGATACTTAAGCGCACAATCATCATTGCTAGCAACGAGCGGTACAGAGACGACTTCGGGTGGTACACTAACACAGCTCCACACACTACTTCCAGCCAAATCATTCCCCAATATGAATGTTACATCGGGAACTGGAAGAGATGAGCGAACACCCACTACCACATCACCCGTCACCAGTTCAGACTGCAAATGGATTTTATGTAACGGAACCTCCATTACTCCCATTTCAATACCCCGCACTAAAGCAGCACTACCCGTGGCAGTCTCTTCAGACAACGGCAACACGTCATTCAGGATAAATGAAAGACTGGCACCCGTATCCCGAAGAATACGAACGGACACAGGCTTAGCCAAGCTGGGAATTAACACTGTCCCATTATGCAGAAAAGGTCCATAACCAGTTTTATTAAGACGAGCATTGCAATCAGACTCGGACGTTATGTAGTCATTTTTCGGAGAGGAATCAACTGAAATCAAGCCAACAGATTCAGTAAGCCTATTTGATTTCTTTTTAAGAACTGGGCAGTTTGCAATTAAATGACCAGGGGTCTTACAATAAAAACAAACCCTATCACCAGTCACAACTGTAGGCTTACTATTGAAAGATTTACGAGGCGACATAACGGGTGGATCAAGAGGAGCTTTATCTCGCGGTTTCTCCTTGAATGTGACTCTGTGTGTTAAAACAAAGTCATCGGCCAAAGTAGCGGCCTTGTAAAGCGTATCTGCTTTTTGCTCATTTATATAAGTAGCGAGAGCTGAAGGTACACAACTTTTAAATTCTTCCATAAGAATTAATTGTCTAACCTCTCAAAATGACAGAAGTATTTTTCAACATCCTTTTCGCAAAACGGAGGAACCATTCTCCTATTTCGACCGACATCAAAATCATCAGAGGCACCGCGAGCTGCCTTAGAATTAAACTCCAATTCCATCCGTTTAATAGCAAACTGATGTTCAAGTTCACGCTTTCGCAGCTCTAATCTAGCGTTTTCTAAGGCCAATTCCTTTTCCTTAATTGCCAGCTCTCTTAATCGAATACTATTTTCAGTTACAGAAGGCTCACTCACTCCCAGATAGCATGCACTACCGGGCCTCATCTGGGCCAACTATGTCACATATGGCTCAGTTCCGGTGGCGTCAAAGGCCATATGGGCCATATCTGGCCCACACACATCAAGCCGTTTTTAGTGTGAGTTGTGGCTTGTTGTGTGTGGGCCAGATACGGCCCATGTGCGACAAGCCGGTTTTAATTTGAGTTGCGGCTTGTTATGTCTGGGCCAGCTACGGCCTGTGTGCAACAAGCCGGGTTTTAATTTGAGTTGCGGCTTGTTATGTGTGGGCCAGATACGGCCTGTGTGCGACAAGCCAATTGTAGTTTGAGTTGTGGATTGTTGTGTGTGGGCCAGATACGGCTGAGTGCGACAACCCGGTTTTAGCGTGAGTTGTGGCTTGTTGTGTTTGGGCCAGTCCTGGCCCTTGTGTGACAAATCGGTTTAGGATGAGTGATGGCTTTTTGTTGTGTGTGGGCCAGATATTACTGGTTTATGGTTATGTTGACATCAGACTGTTTTTATGTGTGTTTCGGTTTATTTATGGGCCAGATATGTAATATGCTGCATGGTTAGCTTATTGGTTTTAAAATGTAAAGGAAGGCAGCTGAATTTTTTCCATTGTAATTTTTCTTCTAGATCTGACAGGGCTAGGCTTCTTCATATTCGGCTCAAATAATTCAACCATATTTATCATAATCAGACAGCTTTGTCTATCAGATCTTCTTGGACTCTGGCACAGAACTCAAAGAATTCTAGGCGACAATTTTTTGATAATCCATTAACACAGGGCTCAACATAAAGGACTGCCCTGTGGCCCGGGGCAAGTGTGAGAGATGTTCGGGCAAGTAAAAAGTATTGTCACTTGCCCGATCGGGCCAGTGCTTCACCCTCAGTCACTAAAATATATTTTCATCAATGTATTTAGCATCTTTGAAGCAGACATTTACTTGGGTAAAACACGATGAAAGAAACTATGCAATATTTAGCACAATTTGCTGTCAGTTTACAGGTAAAGCAGAAAAGTTGGGAGCCTTTTTTTAATTGGAACATATCTGTTTTATATGTATACAATATTTGACTTTTAAATTATTATTTTTAAATATGTGACACTGACATTTTTTATTGGGGCCAGTGAAAATTTTGGCAGGGCAAGTGAAAAATTTGAACCACTGGCCCGACCGGGCCAGTATAAAAAATTATTTGCGTTGAGCCCTGTAACAGAACAGCTTGTTTTAGTCAGCTAAAAATTTTACATTTATGTGCAACATCTGGTGAAAATTTAATGTCAATAACACCTTTAGAAATATATGGTAACTGAGGAAAAATGGTGACGAGTTAAATTTTACCCGCTGCATGTAAATTAACTGCTTGCCCTGCATTAAAGACTTGTAAATGCACAACGCTGAGGCAAAGAACCCCAAACCCCATTTAAAATCCTTTAATGCACAGCAAGTCATTGATTATCCCACTTATTCCACGGTCATTTGCCAAGTTATAGACAAGTTAAAACTAGTTTTGCTCTTTGTAGCTTAAAATTTGATAGAATGGGTAAAAATAACAGTTATTTCCAGGAGCTCCTCTTTTTTGTAAACAACTGATCTGTCTTTTATAAATCTGATATAAAAGACTCTTCTGATATTTGAAGGATGCACACTACTATTCGATAGGTAGGCTACTCAAGTTTAACCAAACTGTTCGTGGACCCCGTTTACTTCCATAGTATTACTTTTCCAATTCCTGCTATAGAAGTGAATGGGATCCAAAGACATTTATGCAGGTTTGTAACAACATGAGGGTGAGTAAATGATGACAGAGTTTTCATTTTTGGGTGAACTATTTAACCTTTTATAGCTTAGCAGAAAAATGTTATGTGACCTTTAAGAATAGGATAAAGTACATCTTTAACAAAAGCAAAGATTAAAAAACAAATTGTAGAATAAATAGAAAGTGCTACAAAACAATACAAAATCGTCCCACTATCACATGCAGATGTGTCACTTTGCAATGGGGCAATGATGAATAGTACACAGAACAACCAAATAAGTTTTTACGATTTATAAACAATTTAAAGATATTTTAAAGTGTTATGTACTGTTCTAATTCCAGAGATGTTTATTTATGTAAATGGTGTGAGGCTTTACCATGTATATAATAGGCCAATGGCTATGCTGTGCACGCGAAACATGTCCTGCCCCTTTAAATCACGAAGGGAGTTACCATGGAAACTGAAGGAGCACGAGGACAGCTAGCTCCGTCTCCCGCGGTTTCTTCGCTGTTTTCAAGTAAGTTTAGTCCATCAAATCACACAAATAATACTAAAACCTGTTGTTGACACGCTTTTGTTATATATTTACCTCATATAAATGGCTTGTGTCTTTGAGAAAAGTTCGTTACCATCCCAACATGTTTCCGCACATGCGGTCGGAACTGTGCTTCCGGTTTCTGTTGGTTTACTTGCTAAACTGATCTCTTGAAAAAATAACTCGTCGAAAATATTTTTTTGTTTCCAATGTAATATACGTGTTGTTAATTTGCTTGTTATAAGCTAGGACTTTGTTGTTATTTTTGCTTAGCAGAGTTTAACGGAAGTTACGTGTTTTCCACAAAAGCCTCTTTACTGTATGTATGTTACTGCTGAAACCGTCTATAAGCGTTAGCTTTTGCTCTTGTTTATGAACGTTTGGGCTTTTGAAAACATAGATGAGAGGTTTCAAAGTCTTTGTTAACGTTGTCAGTGCATGACTGGAAGTAGGCAAATTTATTTAGTCTAAATATGCGATGTACTGTAACGTCTAAACCTTGTTAAATTGCACGGAGTGCTGAAGCTACTAACGTTAGTACGTATGTTTTATCGTATACAAATACAGACATGTTGTTCTCTGATTTCAGGAGTGACAAAAACCCTCTATAATAGAAGAGAAGCTCAAGATTTCAACATTTTCTGAAGGGAGTTGCAGACATGTGTAGAAAACTGCTTTTCAAATTTTCCACATTTATCACAGTTATTTTAAGATGTTGACATCTAAACGTGAGTAGCATTGTGTGAGCAATATTAAATAAGTAAATCTTACACTGCATATTTTATATATTGTTTTCTCTGTGACAGATTGAATGTTATGTTTGTAGATTTGTCCATGCTAATGGCCGAGCAGTAGGGTTGGAACAGACCTGTCAGAAAACATCTCTGAACCATATGACTAGTAAGTAAAACCTCAAACTTATACACTGCTATTCAAAAGTTTAAGCTTGTGATTATTTATTTGACCAAAAATACAGTAAAAACAGAAATGTTGTGAAACATTATCACAAAGTAAATAAGCTGTTTATAATGTGAATATATTGTAAACTGTAATTTATTCTTGTGATTAATGTTGAAATTTTAGCATCATTACTCCAGTCTTCAGTGTCACAATATTCTTCAGAGATCATTCTAATACGCTGATTTGCTGCTCAATTAACATTTCTGATTATCAACAGTTGTGTTGCTTCATGTTTTAGTGTTTTTCAGGATTTTTGGATGAATAGAAAATTAACCCTGGAGAACCCAAGAACCCTTCTCTTAACATTGATTAACATTGGCCAAATTTGACCCGTGGATTCTCCAGGGTTAAAATAATAGTCTATTATAATAGAATAATAGTTCACAGAATAATGAAAATTTCTGCATGATTTAATCCATGTTAATACATATGATCATCTTCTTTCAGACGAGCACAAAGTTATATTAGGGTGCACTTACTTATCATACTTAAACAGACCGAACCGTACCAGAGTACGATTGTCCCCACTCCCCCACTCATCTGCACATATCAGAGTGTTTTACAGTGACAGCTAAAGTTTTACATTTCATACAGGGTTCATATAATGTAGGTACACCCTTAGAAAATGTGTAAAAAAAATCTATGCTATTTATATATCATTAAATAATATAGTGAATGTGTGGAAAGCCCTGAGCACGCAAAAGTGAAACTGAGATTACAGAATTAGCGCTGTCTGCCTCTAAATGCAGTTACTTTACTTTCCCACTCTGAAAGTGAAGTATACCTAAACTTTGAGAGCAAATGACTAGTATGACGGGCCGGTAACTTTAGTAATTTTACATTAATTTAGCTAGTTAGCTATTATTATAATCACAAATACTTTTATAATATATTACTGAATTAAGCCAGTTACACTTAACTATCATTATATGAGTATGAAATTCCTCATCATTACTAAATAAATCTTGGAAGTAAACCATCAAATTTGCTGAAAAAAGTATACATTTCTGAATACACAATACATGTCACATTTGAAACAATCAACTTTACTTATAAAACATCTTACATTTTGAGATTTAAAACAACTGTGAGGTTATCTTACCTTTAAGATGTAATTAATATATAGGATATATGTAGGCCTATGTATGTATGTTTTGAATTATTGAGAAAAACAAAAAGCATTAGGCTTTGCCCTGCGCTCCCCTTTAATTTTAAAACAGAACTGTGTCACAAAAGCTCTGTGCAAGTAGTCCAAGTATTTCAAAGGAACTCTATCAGTTTTACCCCACAGTTTGTCTATATTCCTCTCAAAAATGAGATTTGACTCGTTTCTTCATTTTTCATTAAATTTTACAGATTTCAAAACAATTTATTCTTGAGAGGAGGCACCACAGTTAAAGACAGTGTTTTGAAGAATTTTGAACTTCCTGCTCACAAACTACCTACTTCTCCAGTTAGTCTGACAGGCTATCAATGAGAATGCGGCATTACAGGACACCACTGAAAACTATACCACTAAAAACTGATTATTGGTAAGTCTTTTTGACAATAACTAATGTTATTTATTCATGTTTGGTGTCAGCTAATATGTGTATACCCTATAAATGTTAGATTTTTTTATACTTATTCTCTACCTCACTGTTTACATTTGTCATCGTAGCTGCAGTCAGAAGAAACAGATTAACAGCAACTATCTGCTTGAGACCAAGAGATTGAGCACTGGGTTAAGACATGGTTGCAGCTTGCCACAGACAGAGATGAAGGTCGTTGGGCAAAAGAGAAGATTTAAAGGCATAGCTCACCCAAAAATGGAAACTCATTTACTTACCATCAAGATGTTTCAAACTCTATCAAATGTATTTGTTCAGTTACTGACTGTTATAAATTATACAGGTTTGGAACAACCTTTGGGTGAGCAAAATTACAGTTTTAATTTTAATTAGTGAACTATCCCTATTGTGAGTTTTATAAGTTTATTAAGAAATGTTGAGTATTATATCAGAGTTTTGTATGTAAGGAGATGGTAGTTGTACGTTTGTGTGTTAATATAGATGGTTTCAGTGGCAACAACATAAATCACTTTCATGGCCCAAACTTAACTTCGGGTAGACCTCCACATAGATTCAATAACAACCGAGTATCTCTGGAGCAGTTTTTTTTCTGATAACAAACAAAATAAATAACCAGTAAATAGCCTTAGATCAAATCATAGCTAAAGCATTTCAACCATTACATTGATCTAATGTTACTGGGTAAAATTAAGCTTTACAATTTTAGCTACAGATCTTTGAAAATGTTTGTACGGTATACTGCCCATTTCCAGAAAGGTAATAAAAACAGCGTGCACGCTGCTGACGTGTTATCCTCAGACATGTTTGTGAAGATTGTTTTGTTTATAGTGTGCGTCTCCCTCAGACTGTAAAAAAAGCTTGGGCAAACAAGATAACATGTCAGCAGCGTCACTCCAGTGTTGTGCACGAGGTTCACAACAGACCTGGAAGAGAAGACGATGCTGAATAAAGTCATAATTTCTGTTATTTTTGGACCAAAATTTATTTTCGATGCTTCAACACATTCTAACTGACCCACTGATATCACATGGACTACTTTGATGATGTACAGTATATATTTGATCGTGTATACACATATCTAAAACATCTTAAACTGTTTCCGAAGATGAACGGAGGTGTTACGGGTTTGGAATGACATGAGGGTCATTAATTACATAATTTTCATTTTGGATGAAATAACCCTTTAAGTTTGGCCAGGTGTGTAACTGTGGCAACGCACATGCATCTATGGGTTCCAGTATATCTTACTATATAACATATTAATTTAACTAACATGTTTGACAAATATAATTATGTTTATTTATAAATATTATCTGTATTGGATTTTTTAAATGTTTAATAAAGAAATTTTGACTATATGAGTTTTAGTTTTTTCTTAACTATAGGTTAATTAGCATATAGTAAGAGTAGATGTGTGCCACAGCTTAGAAGACGCTACTGCATGGAATGACAGCAATGACTCAACCTGAGTGCGGTTGCCAGAAGTCAGCCATAACTGGGACGGATATGGGCCACATTTCAGAAATGGCATGGGTCACATCTGGCCCAGATGGCAGTGGAGTGACTGACATCTGGGCCTGATGTGGCCCATGCCATTTCTGAAATGTGGCCCATATCTGGCACGGTTATGGCTGACTTCTGGCAGCGCACTCAGGTTGAGTCATCGCCGTCATTCCACGCGGTATGTGAGCCAGATGAATGTGGGAGATGTGGGCCACATCTGGGCCAGATGTCAATTGCTATCTGGGCTTCCTCCGCAACACTAGCATTTACCAACGACATTTGTAAAATGCCCAAATCAACCAAACCTGCCCGAAGAAATCTCTGCAAATTCTCTTTCAAAGTTTTATATCTAGGAGCAACCTCAATTTTATAAAACTCCGCAATTTGCAATAACTGCTCTTTTGTACAAGATAACAGCAGTTCATCAGATGGAGACTCCCGAAATACATCGACTACGTCTACGGAAGGCATTTACAACCCTCTTACTCACAAAACAACGAAATAATGGCTTCAAAATTAAACCATTAAATTGTTTACACAAACCCCTAAAGTTTTCCTGACTCACTAAACGAACAAACTATGGTCGCTACACAAAATTCACAAATTGTGAGAATTACTAACGAAATTTCCGTGGGAAATAACCAAAAGCGATCCCCAACACACACGTATTTACCCTATTTACATCAAGCTAAATTCCCTAGTCTTCAGTGGCGTTAGGGGCTCGAGGCGGCTTTAAACGCTGAAATCATGAACACCTGTGCACTGATCCCATTAACAAGATCAGCTGCAGGTGAACTGAAGCGTACCCCCACTCCGAATAACCACAAAAAATAACAAAGGCAAAATAACAAAGTGGCAGGTCCCAAAACCTACCCGACGACTAAAATAATAGGGTAAATACTTACATGGGATCTCAGTAGTCATTCACAACCGGAAAACAAAAATTAACGAAGACACGGCTACACTTTTCCTCCCACACTGAACAATCGAATAATATAGGTTTGACGAGCCCCCAATTATGTTACAGCCACTGCCATAACATAAAGAGGGATGACACGAAGGCTCATTTAAATTAGGGGAATTTATTAAAACAATATCAAAAATAATAACAAGGTAGGAGAAATTAGTCAGGAACAAAATTTGGGGAAAACACACAAAAGAGCAAATCCGTGTCCGGACGGCTGCTCAACCTCCGCCCCCGGAATGTGGGATCTGAGGTCGTTATATAGCACTTCTGATGGCCCACAGGTGTAATCAATCTGGTTAAACAGAAACAAAAAACACGTTCCTGCCCCCTAGAGGGCAGACAACTACATGCATACACATTACATGTAACACTCCATTTTTCGAATTGGAAAGCTCACATCTAAAAGTTCCTTTCCAGTGTGTCTGGTATGCACGTGCATTGCTGTGTGTGCACTGCGCTGTCATGAAAACAACAAAAAAGTTGACAACAACCTACTCAGCATTTCAACTGAGGGGTGGGTGTGGCAACAGTAGCGTGCGAGTAACGAGAGAGCCTGAACTGTCAAGTAATGTTCGTTTGGCTGTCTGAGGCTCAAGGATATAGAGCGACCAACTTATTTTGAGCAAACATTGATTATGCATGACACGGTCTCAATATGCGGGACAGATGATTTGGGCTTCAAACACTGTGCGCCCACACGCTACTCGGGACGGGTGGTCACCCTAACTTAAACTCAAATGGCTATCTGGACAATTTTCAATCTGGTTTCCATCAGCATCACAGCACAGAGACAGTGTTCATAAAGATAATAAATGATATTTAATTAAACTCTGATTCAAGTAAAATATATGTGCTGGTGCTACTAGATCTTAGTGCTGCCTTTGACAAGGTAGATCACACCATACTCTTACACAGACTGAAAAACTGAGTAGGGCAATCTGGAATGGTCCTCAAAGGGTTTGTCATACCTGAAAGGGAGAGATTACTATTGGCGCTTTTCCATTGCATAGTACCATTCCATGGTTTAGTTTAGTTTGGGTCGGGTCAGCTCACCTCACTTTTGCGTGGTTAGCTTTTCCATTGAGTTTAGTATCACTTTGCAGTGGGAGGGATAATAGGTGTGTCGTTATATTTGCGCTGCCTACTGCTGTGACATCATACAAGTGAGAGCGTCATTGAATATTCCCATACAGTTATTTATTTCTCAGTCCGCAACAAAATTAAAATTGGCCACCACAAACAGATGTTTGAACATCGCGTTTATCACTACCTCTGTCTCACATGACAGTTTCTGTTCAAACACCCGCGGTGTCAGCTGACGGCGCTCCGCGGAGCTTCATTTAAAGGAACAGTATGTAAGAAATTTATATCAATTAATCATTAAATGGCCCTGAAATGTCACTAGACATTAAGAAATCATTTTCATTTCAAATGTTTATATCACTCACAACAGCGGTCCGGCCAGGATATTCTCATTTAAAAAGTGGAGTTGCAGCCCTCAACTGATGTTTATGTTGTCGTTTGGTATATTGGCCACCAGCTGTGTGATTGCAGTACCAGTTTTAGCCACACGTTTTGTGATTGCAATACCAGTTTTGGCCACAATCCTACATACTGTTCCTTTGCATTTAAGCATATATTATGCTAACGTGCTCATCCTGAATGTTCCGCCACAAACTGCAAGTCTGGAAAAATGTTATGGTGTCCCTGATTCTCAACCTGTGGATGTTTTTCATCGCTAAATGAGAGTTTGGGAACTTATAGCAGAGCACAGATGACAACATGTTTGCTTGAGACAGCGCAAGCTAGCATTGAGGTAAAGCTAATCTTTTACATTATAGCGATGACGTGATGATTCTCTCAGACCAATCAGTGATCTACTGTGTTTTCGTGTCACATTTGGTATCAGCTCGGGTCGCTTGGAACCCCAACCAAGGTGGTCTGAAAAATGTATTGGGTACTACGTACTGCACCCAGTGGAAAAGCTCCGAAAAGTAAGCTGACCCGACCCAAACTAAACCAAACCGTGGGGTACTATGCAATGGAAAAGCGTCATATGTGAACATAGGTAAGCATAAATCTGAGTGGACATCTACACGCCAATTCGCACTGGTCAGACAACTACCAACTCCAACAGACACCAACAGACACCCACATTCTAAAGTCTCATTTACTTTGATCCAACAACTGCCAACAGGGGTTTCACACTGTTCAGACAGACACCAACAGACACGTCTCAATACTGGGCTCAATACTTGCACCGCTTCTCTTTAATTTGTATATGCTCCCACTTGGTCAAATAATAAAAATGATCAAAATTGCTTACCACAGCTATGCAAATGACACCCAGATATACTTTGCCCTTATAATGACTACAGTCCTGTTGAATCAGAATGAGTTTTTATTCGCCTGGGGCCTCATTATAAAGCATGTGTATGCACGGATTTTTGCACGGTCTTTGACAAGGAAAAGTGTTTAGTGCCATGTCAGGCTCTGAGCAGACTTACGCACTTTTGCTTGTCTGATTGTTGCAAGTTTTTGAAAATATAAGCCATTCTTGCTGCTCGAAATCAGGTTTAAACATTGACAAATGCTCTTTTATATGTCTATGACATTAAAGGTCCCGTTCTTTCTGTGTTTTGAAGCTTTGATTGTGTTTACAGTGCGCAATATAACATGAGTTCATGATCATGTGTAAAAAAGCGGTATTTATCACACAATTTACTTATCTCTATAGCGCTGATTTCTTTCTTCTATGAAGTCCTCCTTTAGAAATATGTATCGAGTTCTGATTGTGTAGCTTGTTTAGTGTTTTGTGATTTGATAGCAGCTTAGCTTACCCTTAGCTTAGCTGGCGACTGACGTATTCTTGTGGGCGGAGGTTACTCAAAGAACTGTTCTACTGACAGTTTTTATAAATGAGGCCCCAGGTGTGCACAAGCACACAAGGAATTTGTTGTGGTTTCAGGAGCTCTTGGTACATACATACATATGAAATGAGAACAGAAAGAACAAGTAAAACTAAGAAATCAAGTAATAACAGATAAATAAGTAAAATAAAATAAATAATAATAACAATGTGGTAAAGGGGTTTTTCTTTATCATGGAGAGGATAATGCGATCATCCACCACTGTTATCCTATATAGACATACAGGATTTTTACTGTATGTTGCTGAGCTCACCAGTGTGTTGTTTTTTTAGTCAGGATGTACCAAATGGTTGATCTGGCCACTTCATAAATATTGAGACAGAGGCACATTTTGTGTTATTTTAGCTGTTTACCAAAATGTATTCCAGTTACAGTCATATTATGACTATTGGCTTACAGTGCATCCAAATTGGAAGTGAATTACAGCCATTTTCTATGTAGCTCCCCCTTTTCAAAGGGGTCAAAAGTAATGGGACAGTTGAGCTAAATGTTGTTTTATGGACAGGTATTGTCTATTTGTTAAATAATTTCCTCATGAATGACAGATGTTAAAGGTCTGGAGTTGATTGCCGCACCTATCTTCATGTTTTTTAAAACAGTATTACTTTAAAGTCCTGCTTTGCCCACCTTAACAGACATATACAAATAAAATCGTGGAAAAAGATCAAGTTTTGTTCTGGCAGTACAACCTTTTCAAGAAAAATGACAGTTTAATAATGGCCCATTTAACCTGATGGCCCAATTTAGCTGAGATCACAAGCTAAAGCAGAAGTGAAATTAGAAAAGCATTGCAATAACAAATAAAGTCACATATTTGGCTTGCTGAGAGACCTCACAAACCTGAGCTGTATATGCATATTATATAACAAAATAATCACATTCTCTCAAAAAGAGGCACTTACCTCTGTGACAATAGTACTAAGGAAGACTTCTTTGCTGAACTCCCACCCTCCCTTGCAACTCCCTGAGGTCATTAAGTGCTCATTTATCGGTATGTTGACATCACTATGATTAAGCTGGGACAGTTGCACATCCTGAAAGGTGGGACAGATCTCCTCAGAAGCATTACTGAAATTAAGGCCCACCCATGAGCCACCGCTATCACCCAGTAGCTGGGAAGATTTGCACAGATGTGGGGGCACAGCCCCAGTGAAGACAGTCACCAACATGTGGAATGCCAGGAAGATTTGAGGGAGACAGATCCACACATAAAGTGTTTTCTGGAAGCGTCCAAACCCACCGATCCGGTTCAGGACTTTGTCAAAACTCATCCTGCCTGTTCTTGAAAGCCACTTAACAAATTCTCACGCTGTGTCTGTTCCAATAGATCTAGCTGGGGCCGTGGTTCTTATGATGAATGTATGTCTGTAATGATATTATAATGTGTTATTAAATCTTAGACATGGAATGTCTAGCGTAGGTCTTCAAACACCTGTAGAAGAGAGAAAGAGAAACAGTGCAGGCTGCTACTGAGTCCTCCCCGTTTAGATTGTTTGAAGAAATATAGGGAGGGAAGTGTTGGGAGTAACCCAGATATCTGAAGTTAAAAAGTGAACAGTGGGGGAGTGGCTAGTGAGAATGAAAGGAATGAGCATGTGAAATAGTGGGAGGAGCTTATGCAACAACTAACCTTATTTACTTTAATGCTCTTTCCCTATCAGCATTACAAACTTGACAAGGCCAACATACTGTTGTTGTATCTAAGCTTATTATTATGTTGGTTGAAAAAGCCAACATACTGTTATTGCTATTAAACTTATTATTAGTGGTGCTTGCATTTATGCATAGCATTACTATTACTATTCCTCAAATTCTGGACACTTTTTTGGCACGTAACTCTTCCTGCAGATGATTATTGTCACAGACCCATGAAAGAGGGCTCATTGTGCCCCTGGGGTGTAAGAGGCACCCCAAAATTCCCCATTGACTTATAATGGGACAGGGAACACGCCCATATAAGGGAATAAAACAGTTCGAGATGTGATATCTTCACTTTACAGTGTCGTAGAGACAAGTGGGAGGGCTCATTTTACTAAAGCATCCAATCAATCTCTCAGGATCCCACGCCCCTAGCAACCACTTTTGAGCACCCTAGCAACATAAAATTCAAACAGTTATATCTTAAAATCCAAATGTCATGGCCACATGGGGGATGTTTTATATCATTCATGCTGGCAAGAAGGCTATGGAGCATCATCATTGGCCACTCCCAAGCCACGCCCTAGCAACCAAAGAAAGTACCCTAGCAACCGAATAAACAAAGATTATTTCTTCGCATAAGAACATTGTAGAGACTGGGTGTGCCTCATAAGCCTTGAAAAGTGAAGCCTCTGGCTCTTTGATCGCCCCCTGGTGGCTGGCTGCAGTACAAGCCCTCTCCATTCAAACGAATGGGACTCTGCTCTAAATAAAAAAATAATTTACACTTCCAATAAAAGTTTCCGATAGATGGTTTTGGTCCTTTCAAGTAGTTTTTATCACGCTGGTATATGTTCAAGTCTTCATTATTGTGGTAAGTTTCATTTTAGCATGTAATTTGATGCAATAGAAACGGGGCGTGACGTTATGATTGGCGTGGTTTAATTGGTCGCGCGGGCGTTTGGGTGGAAGTTTGATACCGTGGCTCCGCCTCTGTTTCCACGGACGATTCCTTCTGCGCATGCCTTGGCTCCAAACTGACGTTTTTACGTAACATGGCGGCGACCGTGGTCGGACATTTTTGGCTTCAATTCATTACAATGGTGGGAGGCGAAGTCGCGTCGTCCATCTTTTTTTACAGTCTATGGTAGAGACACTAGGGTTGGACAGTTTGACTCGTGACTCAGAGGGTAATCACTAGTGGGTGCCAGTTTTCTCCTTAGCAACCAAATACAGCACCATAGTAACCGATCCCATAGACTGCCATTATAAAATGCCCAGAAGCATATGTTCGCACCACAATGTCATAGAGACATAGAGGTGGGCTCATTTTATTCAGGCATCCAATCAGTCTTCAGGATCTTTACAGTGGCATTAAGCCACACGCCAGCAACAAAATATGAGCACCCTAGCAACCGAATAAACAAAGCCTTATATCTTCGAATCAGAACATCGTAGAGACAAGGGGGTTGGACTGTTTCACTCGTGACTTGGAATGTAATCACTGGTGGATGTCATTTTTTCCCCTAGCAAGCAAATACAGTAGCCTACCCTAGCAACTGAATTTGGCACTGGATGCCATGTCTCACAAAATGTATGAATAAAAAATAAAATAAAAAATATTTAATAAATAGATAAATAACTTTGTAAGTAAGTAAGTAAATAAATAAAAAGTAAAAAAATAAAACTACAATAAATAAAAGTTACGACCCAGAGAAGCAGGGCAATAACAGGGATGTTTTATTAATGTTTTGTCCGGAGGATCACGTGTAACGGACAGAGAAGACCCGGACGCAATAGACATCTACGATGCCAAGTGGTTTATTATACACAAATACAAGTGCAGGGGTTAAGCGCAGTGAAAGGGGTAGTGGGAACAATATTTACAGTATTCATAGAAAGAGAACACAAACACAGTTGTGAGGGGATAAGGGACAAGAGCAGTGCCACATAAAAAGCAATGAAATACCAATACACACTCTAGCTATACGTAAGCTCTCTAATCTATCTACAAAAAAAAATTATAGATAAATCTTCTGCGTCAGAGATGCCCTTACTAACCTACTCTGGCTAACAAAATCACAAAACGTAAAGCGGGTGGCACACGCTCTTAACCTAGTGTATTTGGCAGTTATATTTATGCCCACAAATGAAAAAATACTATAGTATATTATAATAAAATCACCAAAAATGTAGTACAAATACTCTAGTAAATACTACAGTGTTTTTGAACCATACTACAATAAAGATACTACAGTAAACTGTATTAAAAGCAGAGGTGGAAGTAACGAATTACAACTACTCACGTTACTGTAATTAAGTAGTTTTTTCGTGTACTTGTACTTTTATGAGTAAATTTTTAAGTCTGTAATTTTCCTTGTACTTAAGTACAAATTAAGGTAAGTAATGTACTTCGCTACTTTGAAAATCACATTCGTTACTAATGGTGCGTTCCAGGCAGGTCTTTAAACCCGTGAGTTACGACTTCAAAACCACGACTCACGACCCTATGCGTTCCAGGCAGCCTGTAACAACCTTCTACCGGTGAAAGTGCTCTGGAACGGCAGTCAAACCCGTGACTTCCCACCCGTGAACTCGTACTAGATCGATATACTCCCAGTTCAAAGTCGTGAGTCGTGGTTTTGAAGTCGTGAGTTACGGGTTACAGGTTGCCTGGAACGCAGCATAAGTACTTGTAGAATTTGAATTAAATTAATATTCAAATCTTTGACAGCATTTGGATATCCAATAGAAATAATTGATCGTGGGCGGGCCAATAAAAACCCTTGTATTTGGACCGGAAATCTCTGGAGAGCTATTCAATCGATCCTCGCGCGTCCTTCACTGTGACGTTGTATTTAGTGTTTTAATGTCAAAGAACTTTGGCGTTATGGACGCTGAATTAATTAAAAATTCAGAAGAAATACCGGATGATGAGTGCCTATGGCCGAACCTGGGAGTTGTTCACAAACAGAGGAAGGAAAGGAGACAGCGTGCAAACTTTGTTTGCCATCTGCAGTGATTTCGGCTTACAATACTTCAGCCTCTAAAAGCACATTATGGTAAGAAGTCTTATAACCATATTTATGTGATCGTTTTCGTTTTTAATGTTGGGTGGACCTCACGATAATGTGACTGAAAACATCACTTGAAACATGAGCTTCAGTTACCTAGGTGACGAGCACATAGACCGTAAAAAAAGATTTAGCATTGTAAAATGGCGCTGAAAGTTAAATTTCATGTTATTGTCAACATTATATTATTCATATTGAATCAGTGTTTTAAGCTTATAATAATAAACGGTCTAATAAGGACTCTTTTATCAAATTCGTCTGTTGCCGCGTCCCACTGGCGTAGCAGTGTTACTGCACTGACAGCCTGTCTAAATTACACATATGTCAGTGCTAAATGCTGATAACTTTTGAAATATTAGTAGGGTACTTTTTCAAAGCTTTCTTGTCCAATAATATTTTCTAACTCTTTTCCCTGCTATTGACAAGTTGTCTTGTCAATTAAGAAACATTTTTTTGCATAAAAAACGTGTTTCTGAAGAATTTATGTTAATGTGCAATACCGCAATTGTCCACTAGATAGCGGACTTACCCAATTTATGGATAAACTGAAGCCAAAACGTTATTTACTAATTTTATGTTTGATATTCGTTCTGAATCTGATCTCTAACTAAATTCCTTCACAAAAATGCAATTGTTTCAGCTTTTTGTTAAAAAAATGTGTATTTGTAAAGAAAATACCAATATTTAAGAGTTTATAAGCAGGGAAAAAAATAGGATGAAACGGTTTTTCACTTTTTTTTATTGTTTGTTTGAAAGTAGAGGGTTTGTTCTTTCATTTGATATATTTGTATGTTTATATATTTTTAGAAGAAAATTTTCCTGGAAAGCATTTTGTAAAACTTTTGTGAAAATCATAAAAAATGCTGGCGGGCAACTTTTCGAAAAATGGCTGGTGGGGAATGAGTTATTGTAAAAAAATCTGTTTTTAAATAAAATAACCCAACAAGCTTATTTATGTTGCATCATAATTCATTAATAATAATAACATTAGACCATTTTTATAACTTGATAAAAATTATATGAAGAAACAATATGAAATAATAAAAATAATAATAATAATAATAGCTGCTGTTAAAATCATTTAACATTCTTTAAACAGACAAAATTCCTGTACTATGCGTTTATTCGTATAAAACACAAATTGCCTGATTTTAATCCATTCATATTTCTGATTTCATTCAATGGATTTAATGTTTATTCAATAAATATCACCGGCTAAAAAGTAATTTGTACTTGAGTAGTTTTTAAGAGGGGTACTTTGTACTTTTACTTAAGTACATTTTTAAGACCAGTACTTTTACTTGTAATTGAGTATTATTTTTGCAACTACTTGTACTTGTACTTGAGTACAAATTTTCAGTACTCTTTCCACCTCTGCTTACTTGTTATTTCCTCCAAGTCCTTCTTAGGGATGGGCGGCTTAACTGGAATGCCTTTTGATGACTGGACCCCAGTCACTAAATGACTTGCCATGTATTCTCTTGTATAAAGTCCATGCAGCAACTCATTCACAAATTGTTGTGGGTTGGGGGGAGTACATCTCAATCAGTGCTTTTGTTATCACCTTAGATGAAAATAGATTATTGGAATTATTTTTTAGTTCCTCTATACTTACTATATATGTTTGCACATTATCAGACCATAACACATAATTCGTGGGACAAGCGTATGCCGTACATATTGCAGTATGTATGCATGCAAGCAGCACAGGCTCACTGTGCATTCCACATATGACATGTTTGCAGAGCCGGCGCTACCTATAGGCAGAGTAGGCAAATGCCTAGGGCCTCAAGCTTGGAAGGGGGGCCTCCATAACTGCTAAGTCCATGTGCGCTAGTTCGACAATCACTACTGACAGCAATAGATAAAGTTTTAAGGTGAGTTCAACTATATGTGGCACCGACGCCGCAAGAACCGCAGGCGGATGACTTCAAAGTAACGCGAGAACGATTGATAAGCAGACTCCTTTGTATGATTTCTTGATTTGCTCTCCCAGTGTTTTGATATCATCCACCTGTCGGTTCTTGCAGCGACTCATGAAGTTAAAGAAGCCTAGAAAAACAGCATTCAAATCCCTGCAGCTGACTGACTTTAAGTGACTGAAAGCGGCTATAACTTCTTTTGTTTCATGCTTCGCAAAAGTGTCATGCAAAGACAGTGCAGTACATGATGCAGGTATTTTGAAATAATGCATTTTAAAAATTAACTTGGCTTTGTTCTGTGTCAATGTAATTTCAGGACAGATCAAACTTGAGCGTTGCTGACTCTGTTTAGAGTGTGCACGATAGCATTGCATGGGGAGCTGACTATCAAAATAGTCAAGTTAAAAAAGGTGGAATTTAAAGTCACACAGCAAACAAAACTGGCATTACCTAAAGTAAATTGTCTGTATATTTTGTAAGTCCTCTACACTTTATTTTAGTTTTCAAATCATGAAAGTAGTTTGTCTGTTTAACTTCTAGTGTCAGCTGACTTGTATGGATATTTGAGGTAGCCTATAAAAAGGTATTGCAATCTATGAATATATACATAGTCTCATAGATAACTTTATACTGTATATAGGTTGAGTAAGAGGGACATTCTACTTTATACGCAGCTAAAATAAAAAAAACAATAAAAGTTTTCTAGGAGGTGTTCACCTGTAGTTTTTTACAGTTAGGGTTTTTGCAATGTACTGTTGTCTTTTTAATTTTACTCTTTGGAGATTATCCCAAAAAGGTGGTGTTTTTAATAAATTTGACTGCCTTAAAATGTTTAATACATGTGGTTTTGCATAATTTCTAATTAAATTTTAACATAAAGTTAATCAATTTGTTGATAAAAACATTAAAAGGAAAAGTAATGGGGAAAAACATGTTTAATAACTGAAGTGCTTAAATGATTTCTTAAAGGGTAGAAAAACATGGTCTCATATTATTCTGAAAATTACAGGGGCCTCCAACATAAATTTTGCCTGGGGCCTCCAAATATCTAGAACCGGCCCTGCATGTTTGCAGTGTTAAACTGATTTGTGCTTGTATACCAAACATTTATTTGTTACCACTACATTTAAAACATTTAAAAATTATCCAATTCATAACTTTTGTATAGATTTTTATATTAAGTTGCTCAAGCAAGTGACAAAACACTTAAACATTGGCTATAGACCATTTCAAAAGATGTAAACAACACTGGTCCAGAAGCACTTCCTGTTTCAGTTTTTATACACTAGATAAACGTTGGGATGAAACACAAAAAACAGAACATATAGAACTGAATCAAAAAGTTAAACAATCATCTTAAAGATAATGATATATGTGAACTATATATTTATATATACTAATACAGGAAGTGTTTCTGGACCAGTGTTGTTTACATCTTTTGAAATGGTCTATATATGTAATATATAAAAGCATGCAGGATGATCTCTTTACATATGAACACTTTTGCTTATTAACATGGACAAGGAAAAAAGGGTTAAGCCATATGTACTGCAAATTAAGTATGTGTGAGTTAGGCCTAAGGCTTGAAAGATAAAAGGTATGTTTGCCCATACTGGTTCAGGATCAGGCCCAGTGTCTGTTGATGAAGACAAACTTGGAGCCTCAGGAGTTGACTTGGCTGTAGTGGGACCAGCTAGCACAGGCAGTTCTGATTGAAGAAGACTCTCCAGCTTTTGCACAATGCCTGGTAACACTATTTGAAACAAAAGCAAAATTACTGAGGAGAATACAGGTCCAGTCCGGTCTGGACTGTTATTTATTAACATAAAAGACATAGTTGGTACTCTTACAGCTAAAAAAAGAGCTTTGGTCCTTTTAAAATGTTAAAAGAAGCACAAATGTCCTATGTTTACATGCATGCCTCCAGCAATTGAATAACTCGTATTATACAGCTAAAATAACCTAATAAATGTAATCTGAAGGAGGCACCCTTCAAACCTGACCTGGATCAATTTGCTCATGAAGAAAGAGCCAAACTACCTGTTGAATACTGCAGAAGTCTTATTGAGAGCCAATTCGTATTGAAGTTGTTGTAGTATGCTTGTATGAGTTGGAAGAGGGTTGTGAAAAGCTGGAAATTAAATGGGACACTGAGTGATTGACATGCAGAATTTTAGTTAAGTAAAGCTACTTTAATATGAAACCAAATTATGTTTTTAATTTTAAATGTTTTGGACGATATCCCAACAATTATAAATTAAAATTTTAATGACAAGGACAAATCAATTTAAAACAAATAATGATTTGCAAGGATAAATCATTAACAATAAACATTACAATACAACATATAAAAAAAATGGTCAATTTTGATCGTAATGGTGACTCTGATTTATAAACAAATGATACATGTTAAAATAACCCACATTTTTTTCCACAATAACTTTCAGATGTAAGTAATTGCTACTTACATCTGAAAGTTATTTCGGAAAAAATTTTGGGTTATTTTTCGCTTATAAGGTTTCCAGCAAATTATTACATGTCTATAAACTAAAATTATATTTGACAAACTTAAAAGATTTTGACATGACAAGAATGTCTTAAGCATTTACTTTTCAGTGCTTTTATTGGCAACAAAACATTTTCTGTGGTCTAGGGGTTAGAGCACTAGCTCTACCATCGGGAAGTCCCAGGTTCGAATCTTTCAAGGTACAATGGCCTTCTCCATTGACTAGTAGGGACTTTCTTTTTCCTGATAGAGTTTGTGGACAGCTTCTAACCTGCAAACTCCCTTTTGCCATCACAAAATGAGTAGGTTGATCATTTTATTACTGTTCCCATGGATCCTGAAGCAGTCTTCATAGCTGATGTGGGCTTAAGATTTCTGCTGGACATTTGTTATTAAATTTAAGAAAGAGTCCTGGACATACTATTAGCATACAATACAGCAGATGCTAATAGTCTCTATTGGTTTTGAAAGAAGCAATCAAATCTATTTCAGATCTCATAGTTTGTGGGTTTCCTGCTTAAAATTATTCTTTTCTCTTCCCAAGGCGATTAGATTGATCATTTACTCACTGTTCCTATGGCTACTGAAGCAGCCTTCTTTTCTGGTGTGGGCTTAAGGATTCTGCTGAACATTTGTGTTGACATTTAAGATATAGCCACAAGCTTTAAGTGGCCTTCTCCATTGACAAATAGGCACTAACAGTAGTTTGATCATTTCATCACTGTTCCTATGGCTCCAGAAGCAGATTTCTTAGCTGATGTGGGCTTAAGGTTTCTGCTGGACTTTGTTATTAAATTTAAGAAAGAGTCCTGTACATACTATTAGCATACAATACAGCAGATGCCAACAGTCTTTTGGGGTTTTGAAAGAAGCAATCAAATCTTCTGTAAATCTGATAGTTTGTTGGTTTCTTGCTTGGAAATTTTTTGTCCTTTCCCAAACGAGTATATTGGTCCTTTTATCACTGTTCCTATGGATACTGAAGCAGACTTCTTTTCTGATGTGGGCTTAAGGCTTCTGTTGAAAATATGTTATGAAATTTAAGATAGAGTCCCAAAACATTTAGTTCTTTCAAGCAAAATGTATTCATATATGTGTCAACTTGTGTGGGTGTGACTCTGACTGTACAAGCCACCCAACAGTTTTATCATATACAGCAATACACAGGACCAGTTTTTGGCTGGCAGGTTTCAACACATTCTCTGTGGACTAGGGGTTAGAGGACTAGCTCTACCATCGGGAAGTCCCAGGTTCGAATCCCTCAACGTACAATGGCCTTCTCCATTGACTAGTAGGGACTTTCTTTGCCCTGATAGAGTTTGTGGGCAGCTTCTAGCCTGCAAACTCCCTTTTGCCATCACAAAATGAGTAGGTTGATCATTTTATTACTGTTCCCATGGATCCTGAAGCAGTCTTCATAGCTGATGTGGGCTTAAGATTTCTGCTGGACATTTGTTATTAAATTTAAGAAAGAGTCCTGGACATACTATTAGCATACAATACAGCAGATGCTAATAGTCTCTATTGGTTTTGAAAGAAGCAATCAAATCTATTTCAGATCTCATAGTTTGTGGGTTTCCTGCTTGAAATTGTTGTTTTCTCTTCCCAAGGCGATTAGATTGATCATTTACTCACTGTTCCTATGGCTACTGAAGCAGCCTTCTTTTCTGGTGTGGGCTTAAGGATTCTGCTGAACATTTGTGTTGAAATTTAGGATATAGCCACAAGCTTTAAGTGGCCTTCTCCATTGACAAATAGGCACTAACAGTAGTTTGATCATTTCATCACTGTTCCTATGGCTCCAGAAGCAGATTTCTTAGCTGATGTGGGCTTAAGGTTTCTGCTGGACTTTGTTATTAAATATAAGGAAGAGTCCTGTACATACTATTAGCATACAATACAGCAGATGCCAACAGTCTTTTTGGGTTTTGAAAGAAGCAATCAAATCTTCTGTAGATCTGATAGTTTGTTGGTTTCTTGCTTGGAATTTTTTTGTCCCTTCCCAAACGAGTAGATTGGTCCTTTTATCACTGTTCCTATGGATACTGAAGCAGTCTTCTTTTCTGATGTGGGCTTAAGGCTTCTGCTGAAAATATGTTATGAAATTTAAGATAGAGTCCCAAAACATTTAGTTCTTTCAAGCAAAATGTATTCATATATGTGTCAACTTGTGTGGGAGTGACTCTGACTGTACAAGCCACCCAACAGTTTTATCATATACAGCAATACACAGGACCAGTTTTTGGCTGGCAGGTTTCAACACATTCTCTGTGGTCTAGGGGTTAGAGCACTAGCTCTACCATCGGGAAGTCTCAGGTTCGAATCCCTCAAGGTACAATGGACTTCTCCATTGACTAGTAGGGACTTTCATTGCCCTGATAGAGTTTGTGGGCAGCTTCTAACATGCAAACTCCCTTTTGCCATCACAAAATGAGTAGGTTGATCATTTTTTTTACTCTTCCCATGGATCCTGAAGCAGTCTTCATAGCTGATGTGGGCTTAAGATTTCTGATGGACATTTGTTATTAAATTTAAGAAAGAGTCCTGGACATACTATTAGCATACAATACAGCAGATGCTAATAGTCTCTATTGGTTTTGAAAGAAGCAATCAAATCTATTTCAGATCTCATAGTTTGTGGGTTTCCTGCTTGAAATTGTTGTTTTCTCTTCCCAAGGCGATTAGATTGATCATTTACTCACTGTTCCTATGGCTACTGAAGCAGCCTTCTTTTCTGGTGTGGGCTTAAGGATTCTGCTGAACATTTGTGTTGAAATTTAGGATATAGCCACAAGCTTTAAGTGGCCTTCTCCATTGACAAATAGGCACTAACAGTAGTTTGATCATTTCATCACTGTTCCTATGGCTCCAGAAGCAGATTTCTTAGCTGATGTGGGCTTAAGGTTTCTGCTGGACTTTGTTATTAAATATAAGGAAGAGTCCTGTACATACTATTAGCATACAATACAGCAGATGCCAACAGTCTTTTTGGGTTTTGAAAGAAGCAATCAAATCTTCTGTAGATCTGATAGTTTGTTGGTTTCTTGCTTGGAATTTTTTTGTCCCTTCCCAAAGGAGTAGATTGGTCCTTTTATCACTGTTCCTATGGATACTGAAGCAGTCTTCTTTTCTGATGTGAGCTTAAGGCTTCTGCTGAAAATATGTTATGAAATTTAAGATAGAGTCCCAAAACATTTAGTTCTTTCAAGCAAAATGTATTCATATATGTGTCAACTTGTGTGGGAGTGACTCTGACTGTACAAGCCACCCAACAGTTTTATCATATACAGCAATACACAGGACCACTTTTTGGCTGGCAGGTTTCAACACATTCTCTGTGGTCTAGGGGTTAGAGCACTAGCTCTACCATCGGGAAGTCTCAGGTTCGAATCCCTCAAGGTACAATGGACTTCTCCATTGACTAGTAGGGACTTTCATTGCCCTGATAGAGTTTGTGGGCAGCTTCTAACATGCAAACTCCCTTTTGCCATCACAAAATGAGTAGGTTGATCATTTTTTTTACTGTTCCCATGGATCCTGAAGCAGTCTTCATAGCTGATGTGGGCTTAAGATTTCTGATGGACATTTGTTATTAAATTTAAGAAAGAGTCCTGGACATACTATTAGCATACAATACAGCAGATGCTAATAGTCTCTATTGGTTTTGAAAGAAGCAATCAAATCTATTTCAGATCTCATAGTTTGTGGGTTTCCTGCTTAAAATTGTTCTTTTCTCTTCCCAAGGCGATTAGATTGATCATTTACTCACTGTTCCTATGGCTACTGAAGCAGCCTTCTTTTCTGGTGTGGGCTTAAGGATTCTTCTGAACATTTGTGTTGAAATTTAAGATACAGCCACAAGCTTTAAGTGGCCTTCTCCATTGACAAATAGGCACTAACAGTAGTTTGATCATTTCATCACTGTTCCCATGGCTCCAGAAGCAGATTTCTTAGCTGATGTGGGCTTAAGGTTTCTGCTGGACTTTGTTATTAAATTTAAGGAAGAGTCCTGTACATACTATTAGCATACAATACAGCAGATGCCAAAAGTCTTTTTGGGATTTGAAAGAAGCAATCAAATCTTCTGTAGATCTGATAGTTTGTTGGTTTCTTGCTTGGAATTTTTTGTCCCTTCCCAAACGAGTAGATTGGTCCTTTTATCACTGTTCCTATGGCTACTGAAGCAGCCTTCTTTTCTGGTGTGGGCTTAAGGATTCTTCTGAACATTTGTGTTGAAATTTAAGATATACCCACAAGCTTTAATTGGCCTTCTCCATTGACAAATAGGCACTAACAGTATGGCAAGCCGTTTTAACTTTTATTCATTGTTTTCTTGATATCAACAATTCAATTTTCACTACTTAAAATTGTAATTCTTGATATCAGATATTACATTTCTACTAGTATCAATGGCAATTCTTGATATCAACAATTACATTCCCACTAGTAACAATGTTAATTCTTGATATCAGCTATTTAATTCTTGATATCAACAATTACATTTCCACTAGTAACAATTCAATTCTTGATATCAACAATTAAGTTATTGATATCTGTAATTGTATTTTCACTAGTGAAATGTCACCATAGGTTGCCATTCAAATTCAATTGTTGATATCAAGAATTACATTTTCACTAGTAACAATGTTAATTCTTGATATCAACAATTCGATTCTTGATATCAAGAATTCAATTGTTGATATCAAGAATTGAATTGTTGATATCAAGAATTACATTACCACTAGTAACAATGTTAATTCTTGATATCAACAATTCGATTTTTGATATCAAGAATTCAATTCTTGATATCAACAATCGAGTTCTTGATATCAAGAATTCAATTGTTACTAGTTAAAATGTTGAGTCTTGATATCAATAATTCGATTGTCACTAGTGACAATTTTAATTTCTGATATCATGAATGGGATTGTTACTAGTAAGAAAGCCATTTTAGATATCTGAAATGATATTGATATCAGAAATACAATTTCAGATAACAGAAATTAACATTGTTACTAGTGACAATCGAATTATTGATATCAAGAATTAACATTTTAACTAGTAACAATTGAATTCTTGATATCAAGAACTCGATTGTTGATATCAATAATTTAATTCTTGATATCAAGAATTCAATTATTGTTATCAACAATTAACATTGTTACTAGTGGAAATGTAATTCTTAATATCAAGAATTGAATTTGAATGGCAGCCTATGGTGATATTTCACTTGTGAAAATACAATTACATATATCAAGAATTTAATTGTTGATATCAAGAATTGAATTGTTGATATGAAGAATTAAATTGTTGATATGAAGAATTACCATTGTTACTAGTGGAAATGTAATTGTTGATACCAAGAATTGCCATTGTTACTAGTAGAAATGTAATTTCTGATGTCAATAATGAAAATTTTAACTAGTGAAAACTGAATTGTGGATATCAAGAACACAACGAATAAAAGTTAAAACGGCTTGCCATACTAACAGTAGTTTGATCATTTCATCACTGTTCCTATGGCTCCAGAAGCAGATTTCTTAGCTGATGTGGGCTTAAGGTTTCTGCTGGACTTTGTTATTAAATTTAAGGAAGAGTCCTGTACATACTATTAGCATACAATACAGCAGATGCCAACAGTCTTTTTGGGTTTTGAAAGAAGCAATCAAATCTTCTGTAGATCTGATAGTTTGTTGGTTTCTTGCTTGGAATATTTTTGTCCCTTCCCAAACGAGTAGATTGGTCCTTTTATCACTGTTCCTATGGATACTGAAGCAGTCTTCTTTTCTGATGTGGGCTTAAGGCTTCTGCTGAAAATATGTTATGAAATTTAAGATAGAGTCCCAAAACATTTAGTTCTTTCAAGCAAAATGTATTCATATATGTGTCAACTTGTGTGGGTGTGACTCTGACTGTACAAGCCACCCAACAGTTTTATCATATACAGCAATACACAGGACCAGTTTTTGGCTGGCAGGTTTCAACACATTCTCTGTGGTCTAGGGGTTAGAGCACTAGCTCTACCATCGGGAAGTCCCAGGTTTGAATCCCTCAAGGTACAATGGACTTCTCCATTGACTAGTAGGGACTTTCATTGCCCTGATAGAGTTTGTGGGCAGCTTCTAGCATGCAAACTCCCTTTTGCCATCACAAAATGAGTAGGTTGATCATTTTTTTACTGTTCCCATGGATCCTGAAGCAGTCTTCATAGCTGATGTGGGCTTAAGATTTTTGATGGACATTTGTTATTAAATTTAAGAAAGAGTCCTGGACATACTATTAGCATACAATAAAGCAGATGCTAATAGTCTCTATTGGTTTTGAAAGAAACAATCAATTCAGATCTCATAGTTTGTGGGTTTCCTGCTTAAAATTGTTCTTTTCTCTTCCAAGGCGATTAGATTGATCATTTACTCACTGTTCCTATGGCTACTGAAGCAGCCTTCTTTTCTGGTGTGGGCTTAAGGATTCTTCTGAACATTTGTGTTGAAATTTAAGATATACCCACAAGCTTTAATTGGCCTTCTCCATTGACAAATAGGCACTAACAGTAGTTTGATCATTTCATCACTGTTCCTATGGCTCCAGAAGCAGATTTCTTAGCTGATGTGGGCTTAAGGTTTCTGCTGGACTTTGTAATTAAATAAAAGGAAGAGTCCTGTACATACTATTAGCATACAATACAGCAGATGCCAACAGTCTTTTTGGGTTTTGAAAGAAGCAATCAAATCTTCTGTAGATCTGATAGTTTGTTCGTTTCTTGCTTGGAATTTTTTTGTCCCTTCCCAAACGAGTAGATTGGTCCTTTTATCACTGTTCCTATGGACACTGAAGCAGTCTTCTTTCTTGATGTGGGCTTAAGGCTTCTGCTGAAAATATGTTATGAAATTTAAGATAGAGTCCCAAAACATTTAGTTCTTTCAAGCAAAATGTATTCATATATGTGTCAACTTGTGTGGGGGTGACTCTGACTGTACAAGCCACCCAACAGTTTTATCATATACAGCAATACACAGGACCAGTTTTTGGCTGGCAGGTTTCAACACCTTCTCTGTGGTCAAGGGGTTAGAGCACTAGCTCTACCATCGGGAAGTCTCAGGTTCGAATCCCTCAAGGTACAATGGACTTCTCCATGGACTAGTAGGGACTTTCATTGCCCTGATAGAGTTTGTGGGCAGCTTCTAACATGCAAACTCCCTTTTGCCATCACAAAATGAGTAGGTTGATCATTTTATTACTGTTCCCATGGATCCTGAAGCAGTCTTCATAGCTGATGTGGGCTTAAGATTTCTGCTGGACATTTGTTATTAAATTTAAGAAAGAGTCCTGGACATACTATAAGCATACAATACAGCAGATGCTAATAGTCTCTATTGGTTTTGAAAGAAACAATCAAATCTATTTCAGATCTCATAGTTTGTGGGTTTCCTGCTTAAAATTATTCTTTTCTCTTCCCAAGGCGATTAGATTGATCATTTACTCACTGTTCCTATGGCTACTGAAGCAGCCTTCTTTTCTGGTGTGGGCTTAAGGATTCTTCTGAACATTTGTGTTGAAATTTAAGATACAGCCACAAGCTTTAAGTGGCCTTCTCCATTGACAAATAGGCACTAACAGTAGTTTGATCATTTCATCACTGTTCCCATGGCTCCAGAAGCAGATTTCTTAGCTGATGTGGGCTTAAGGTTTCTGCTGGACTTTGTTATTAAATTTAAGGAAGAGTCCTGTACATAGTATTAGCATACAATACAGCAGATGCCAACAGTCTTTTTGGGTTTTGAAAGAAGCAATCAAATCTTCTGTAGATCTGATAGTTTGTTGGTTTCTTGCTTGGAAATTTTTTTGTCCCTTCCCAAACGAGTAGATTGGTCCTTTTATCACTGTTCCTATGGATACTGAAGCAGTCTTCTTTTCTGATGCGGGCTTAAGGCTTCTGCTGAAAATATGTTATGAAATTTAAGATAGAGTCCCAAAATATTTAGTGCTTTCAAGCAAAATGTATTCATATATGTGTCAACTTGTGTGGGTGTGACTCTGACTGTACAAGCCACCCAACAGTTTTATCATATACAGCAATACACAGGACCAGTTTTTGGCTGGCAGGTTTCAACACATTCTCTGTGGTCTAGGGGTTAGACCACTAGCTCTACAATCGGGAAGTCCCAGGTTTGAATCCCTCAAGGTACAATGGCCTTCTCCATTGACTAGTAGGGACTTTCATCGCCCTGATAGAGTTTGTGGGCAGCTTCTAGCCTGCTAACTCCCTTTTGCCATTACAAAATGAGTAGGTTGATCATTTTATTACTGTTCCCATGGATCCTGAAGCAGTCTTCATAGCTGATGTGGGCTTAAGATTTCTGCTGGACATTTGTTATTAAATTTAAGAAAGAGTCCTGGACATACTATTAGCATACATTAAAACAGATGCTAATAGTCTCTATTGGTTTTGAAAGAAACAATCAAATCTATTTCAGATCTCATAGTTTGTGGGTTTCCTGCTTAACACTCTGGGGTCGGCTGCGGCGCGGGCGCCGCAAACTCTTTCTTTTTTGATCACTCCCCAAAGAGACTTAGATAACTCTGCTGATTTTTGACATACAGATATGATTTATACATAATTTAAAACGTAAAATTGTCTAGTTTTTTTCTGTCCACTCCCAATAAAAACAGCATGTTGTGCTTTTCGCAAAATTAAGAAAATAAACATGATGCGCGTTTTGTTCTCTCTCCCTCAGTGAAGTCCTTTCAGAAACACGTCAGAAAAATGAACTGTCACTTAACGAATATTTGTCATATAAACAAAAGATAAATGTCTACATAATGCTTGGAATGTCTGCTTTTGGAAGATGTAAGTGAAATCGAAAACAAATATTGTAATTCGTTGTTAACTGTATTAGAAGAGAGAGATGTACCGTCTTTCTTCTGTTGCTTCATTATCTATAATGAGCCACGCCCCGCTCCATTGAAGAAAAGAGCAGAGATCATCCATATTCATTAGTCAACCCCACAGTCAATGGACATTCCATTCCGTCTCTGCAGCCAGCCATTCACTGCTGTGTTGAGTTTTAATCCGAGTGCTGGAAACATGACATCTACTTGTTTACTCGTGACTGTAACTAAAGTTATCTCCAGACGTGAGTGTGACTCCATCGACGTCCAAACGCACACACAAACACAATGCCTCATATTTGAAGCGCTTTGTGGTATCATTATAAAAGATGCGATTGCACACATCACATACTTGTTTACTCGCGCCTAAATCTCCAGACAGACGCGAGTGTGTGTGCTTCGTCAGTGTGACGGGATCGATGTCCGACATATAAATCCTTATTTACTTGCGGATGTGTGTCAGTTTCTCCAGACGCGAGTGTTTTCTTTGTCTTCCGTCAAACAGCTGAGGCGACGGGAACGCACATACACAAACACGCGAGTCAGGAAACTCGACGCGCTTTTTGGTATTCTTATAAAATACGCGATTGCAAACAGTACAATCCTTATTTATTTGCGTCATATCTCCGCACAGCAAGTTTATTAAACACAGGATCACTCGCATGTGCACACATTCACTGCTTTCATGATCAACACGTGAGGTAATGGCGGCGGCTGTAAACAAACATTGATAAGTTTATCACGCGTGTCCCTGGTTGTGTTTCTACTATAATGATTACAAAAACACAAATAGGAGTCCAGACAACGATAGGCAGTTGTTCTTTTGAGCTTTTTACTGCACAAAAGTAAACCTCTCGCTGGCCAACCAAACACTAACCCTGTGTTGAAGTGTGTTCATTTTACGATGGCCAAACAGTATCTTTACCAGGATTAGGCTACCATGGATTTTAAAAGGTAACTTATACTTGTGAAATGAATAGAAAATATTTCAATAGAAATATATATATATATATATATATATATATATATATATATATATATATATATATATATATATATATATATATATATACAGTATCTTTACCAGGATTAGGCTACCATGGATTTTAAAAGGTAACTTATACTTGTGAAATGAATAGAAAATATTTCAATAGAAATATATATATATATATATATATATATATATATATATATATATATATATATATATATATATATATATATATATATATATATATAATGTGTGTGTGTATTTACATTATGTTGAAAAGGAAACCTTATCATGGTTTTACTACAGAGGTAGTTACATTCCTGTTGAACATCCCCACAAGGCTCATTATTCAATTCTTTTGTCTCTCAGCTGTCAATCACTGATTATTCAGGAGCTTTCCCGCCTCCACGCATACAGCCTCTCTCAAGCAAAAGTGTCTTAGAAATTGTAAATCAATATCTTGCTTTATGTGATTGAGTAGGCCATATGATTTTCACATCATTTTGAAGAAAAAACTCTAGACTACTAGATCCAGTTTGGAAAGTCTTGGGAAACATGTTAAGAATGAGTTTTGTGGAGTTATATCAGTGACTTAAAAATTTTGCTTTTTCAAAAACCACGCATAAACATTTTTCTCTCAAAAATACAAACATGTACATACATGTTGATCATATAATATTGTAGCCCAGTTTGTGCTGAACACAGTGTTATGAGACTTTTGCCATTAATATGTTTTTAAGCAACTGAAAAAAGCACAAATGTCAGTGCATGTCAAAACTTCCCCAGGGCCCTAAAAACCCCTTAGACCCCAGAGGGTTAAAATTGTTATTTTCTCTTCCCAAGGCAATTAGATTGATCATTTACTCACTGTTCCTATGGCTACTGAAGCAGCCTTCTTTTCTGGTGTGGGCTTAAGGATTCTTCTGAACATTTGTGTTGAAATTTAAGATATAGCCACAAGCTTTAAGTGGCCTTCTCCATTGACAAATAGGCACTAACAGTAGATTGATAATTTCATCACTGTTCCTATGGCTCCAGAAGCAGATTTCTTAGCTGATGTGGGCTTAAGGTTTCTGCTGGACTTTGTTATTAAATTTAAGGAAGAGTCCTGTACATACTATTAGCTTACAATACAGCAGATGCCAACAGTCTTTTTGGGTTTTGAAAGAAGCAATCAAATCTTCTGTAGATCTGATAGTTTGTTGGTTTCTTGCTTGGAATTTTTTTGTACCTTCCCAAACGAGTAGATTGGTCCTTTTATCACTGTTCCTATGGATACTGAAGCAGTCTTCTTTTCTGATGTGGGCTTAAGGTTTCTGCTGGACTTTGTTATGAAATTTAAGATAGAGTCCCAAAACATTTAGTGCTTTCAAGCAAAATGTATTCATGTATGTGTCAACTTGTGTGGGTGTGACTCTGACTGTACAAGCCACCCAACAGTTTTATCATATACAGCAATACACAGGACCAGTTTTTGGCTGGCAGGTTTCAACACCTTCTCTGTGGTCTAGGGGTTAGAGCACTAGCTCTACCATCGGGAAGTCCCAGGTTCGAATCCCTCAACGTACAATGGCCTTCTCCATTGACTAGTAGGGACTTTCTTTGCCCTGATAGAGTTTGTGGGCAGCTTCTAGCCTGCAAACTCCCTTTTGCCATCACAAAATGAGTAGGTTGATCATTTTATTACTGTTCCCATGGATCCTGAAGCAGTCTTCATAGCTGATGTGGGCTTAAGATTTCTGCTGGACATTTGTTATTAAATTTAAGAAAGAGTCCTGGACATACTATTAGCATACAATACAGCAGATGCTAATAGTCTCTATTGGTTTTGAAAGAAACAATCAAATCTATTTCAGATTTCATAGTTTGTGGG
Organism: Paramisgurnus dabryanus; assembly: GCF_030506205.2. Lineage (NCBI taxonomy): Eukaryota > Metazoa > Chordata > Actinopteri > Cypriniformes > Cobitidae > Paramisgurnus > Paramisgurnus dabryanus. The sequence continues at coordinate 35,773,413 of NC_133348.1, forward strand.
TTTCCTGCTTAAAATTATTCTTTTCTCTTCCCAAGGCGATTAGATTGATCATTTACTCACTGTTCTGCAGCCTTCTTTTCTGGTTTGGGCTTAAGGATTCTTCTGAACATTTGTGTTGAAATTTAAGATATAGCCACAAGCTTTAAGTGGCCTTCTCCATTGACAAATAGGCACTAACAGTAGATTGATCATTTCATCACTGTTCCCATGGCTCCAGAAGCAGATTTCTTAGCTGATGTGGGCTTAAGGTTTCTGCTGGACTTTGTTATTAAATTTAAGGAAGAGTCCTGTACATACTATTAGCTTACAATACAGCAGATGCCAACAGTCTTTTTTGGTTTTGAAAGAAGCAATCAAATCTTCTGTAGATCTGATAGTTTGTTGGTTTCTTGCTTGGAATTTTTTTGTCCTTTCCCAAACGAGTAGATTGGTCCTTTTATCACTGTTCCTATGGATACTGAAGCAGTCTTCTTTTCTGATGTGGGCTTAAGGCTTCTGCTGAAAATATGTTATGAAATTTAAGATAGAGTCCCAAAACATTTAGTTCTTTCAAGCAAAATGTATTCATATATGTGTCAACTTGTGTGGGTGTGACTCTGACTGTACAAGCCACCCAACAGTTTTATCATATACAGCAATACACAGGACCAGTTTTTGGCTGGCAGGTTTCAATACATTCTCTGTGGTCTAGGGGTTAGAGCACTAGCTCTACCATAGGGAAGTCCCAGGTTCGAATCCCTCAAGGTACAATGGACTTCTCCATTGACTAGTAGGGACTTTCATTGCCCTGATAGAGTTTGTGGGCAGCTTCTAGCCTGCAAACTCCCTTTTGCCATCACAAAATGAGTAGGTTGATCATTTTTTACTGTTCCCATGGATCCTGAAGCAGTCTTCATAGCTGATGTGGGCTTAAGATTTCTAATGGACATTTGTTATTAAATTTAAGAAAGAGTCCTGGACATACTATTAGCATACAATACAGCAGATGCTAATAGTCTCTATTGGTTTTGAAAGAAGCAATCAAATCTATTTCAGATCTCATAGTTTGTGGGTTTCCTGCTTAAAATTGTTCTTTTCTCTTCCCAAGGCGATTAGATTGATCATTTACTCCTTGTTCCTATGGCTACTGAAGCAGCCTTCTTTTCTGGTGTGGGCTTAAGGATTCTTCTGAACATTTGTGTTGAAATTTAAGATATAGCCACAAGCTTTAATTGGCCTTCTCCATTGACAAATAGGCACTAACAGTAGTTTGATCATTTCATCACTGTTCCTATGGCTCCAGAAGCAGATTTCTTAGCTGATGTGGGCTTAAGGTTTCTGCTGGACATTTGTTATTAAATTTAAGAAAGAGTCCTGGACATACTATTAGCATACAATACAGCAGATGCTAATAGTCTCTATTGGTTTTGAAAGAAACAATCAAATCTATTTCAGATCTCATAGTTTGTGGGTTTCCTGCTTAAAATTATTATTTTCTCTTCCCAAGGCGATTAGATTGATCATTTACTCACTGTTCCTATGGCTACTGAAGCAGCCTTCTTTTCTGGTGTGGGCTTAAGGATTCTTCTGAACATTTGTGTTGAAATTTAAGATATAGCCACAAGCTTTAATTGGCCTTCTCCATTGACAAATAGGCACTAACAGTAGTTTGATCATTTCATCACTGTTCCTATGGCTCCAGAAGCAGATTTCTTAGCTGATGTGGGCTTAAGGTTTCTGCTGGACTTTGTTATTAAATTTAGTGAAGAGTCCTGTACATACTATTAGCATACAATACAGCAAATGCCAACAGTCTTTTTGGGTTTTGAAAGAAGCAATCAAATCTTCTGTAGATCTGATAGTTTGTTGGTTTCTTGCTTGGAATTTTTTTGTACCTTCCCAAACGAGTAGATTGGTCCTTTTATCACTGTTCCTATGGATACTGAAGCAGTCTTCTTTTCTGATGTGGGCTTAAGGTTTCTGCTGGACTTTGTTATGAAATTTAAGATAGAGTCCCAAAACATTTAGTGCTTTCAAGCAAAATGTATTCATGTATGTGTCAACTTGTGTGGGTGTGACTCTGACTGTACAAGCCACCCAACAGTTTTATCATATACAGCAATACACAGGACCAGTTTTTGGCTGGCAGGTTTCAACACATTCTCTGTGGTCTAGGGGTTAGAGCACTAGCTCTACCATCGGGAAGTCCCAGGTTTGAATCCCTCAAGGTACAATGGCCTTCTCCATGGACTAGTAGGGACTTTCATTGCCCTGATAGAGTTTGTGGGCAGCTTCTAGCCTGCAAACTCCCTTTTGCCATCACAAAATGAGTAGGTTGATCATTTTATTACTGTTCCCATGGATCCTGAAGCAGTCTTCATAGCTGATGTGGGCTTAAGATTTCTGCTGGACATTTGTTATTTAAATTAAGAAAGAGTCCTGGACATACTATTAGCATACAATACAGCAGATGCTAATAGTCTCTATTGGTTTTGAAAGAAACAATCAAATCTATTTCAGATCTCATAGTTTGTGGGTTTCCTGCTTAAAATTATTCTTTTCTCTTCCCAAGGCGATTAGATTGATCATTTACTCACTGTTCCTATGGCTACTGAAGCAGCCTTCTTTTCTGGTGTGGGCTTAAGGATTCTTCTGAACATTTGTGTTGAAATTTAAGATATAGCCACAAGCTTTAAGTGGCCTTCTCCATTGACAAATAGGCACTAACAGTAGATTGATCATTTCATCACTGTTCCCATGGCTCCAGAAGCAGATTTCTTAGCTGATGTGGGCTTAAGGTTTCTGCTGGACTTTGTTATTAAATTTAAGGAAGAGTCCTGTACATACTATTAGCTTACAATACAGCAGATGCCAACAGTCTTTTTTGGTTTTGAAAGAAGCAATCAAATCTTCTGTAGATCTGATAGTTTGTTGGTTTCTTGCTTGGAATTTTTTTGTCCTTTCCCAAACGAGTAGATTGGTCCTTTTATCACTGTTCCTATGGATACTGAAGCAGTCTTCTTTTCTGATGTGGGCTTAAGGCTTCTGCTGAAAATATGTTATGAAATTTAAGATAGAGTCCCAAAACATTTAGTTCTTTCAAGCAAAATGTATTCATATATGTGTCAACTTGTGTGGGTGTGACTCTGACTGTACAAGCCACCCAACAGTTTTATCATATACAGCAATACACAGGACCAGTTTTTGGCTGGCAGGTTTCAATACATTTTCTGTGGTCTAGGGGTTAGAGCACTAGCTCTACCATAGGGAAGTCCCAGGTTCGAATCCCTCAAGGTACAATGGCCTTCTCCATTGACTAGTAGGGACTTTATTTGCCCTGATAGAGTTTGTGGGCAGCTTCTAGCCTGCAAACTCCCTTTTGCCATCACAAAATGAGTAGGTTGATCATTTTATTACTGTTACCATGGATCCTGAAGCCGTCTTCATAGCTGATGTGGGCTTAAGATTTCTAATGGACATTTGTTATTAAATTTAAGAAAGAGTCCTGGACATACTATTAGCATACAATACAGCAGATGCTAATAGTCTCTATTGGTTTTGAAAGAAACAATCAAATCTATTTCAGATCTCATAGTTTGTGGGTTTCCTGCTTAAAATTATTCTTTTCTCTTCCCAAGGCGATTAGATTGATCATTTACTCACTGTTCCTATGGCTACTGAAGCAGCCTTCTTTTCTGGTGTGGGCTTAAGGATTCTTCTGAACATTTGTGTTGAAATTTAAGATATAGCCACAAGCTTTAATTGGCCTTCTCCATTGACAAATAGGCACTAACAGTAGTTTGATCATTTCATCACTGTTCCTATGGCTCCAGAAGCAGATTTCTTAGCTGATGTGGGCTTAAGGTTTCTGCTGGACTTTGTTATGAAATTTAAGATAGAGTCCCAAAACATTTAGTTCTTTCAAGCAAAATGTATTCATGTATGTGTCAACTTGTGTGGGTGTGACTCTGACTGTACAAGCCACCCAACAGTTTTATCATATATAGCAATACACAGGACCAGTTTTTGGCTGATAGGTTTCAAAACATTTTCTGTGGTCTAGGGGTTAGAGCACTAGCTCTACCATCGGGAAGTCCCAGGTTCGAATCCCTCAAGGTACAATGGCCTTCTCCATTGACTAGTAGGGACTTTCTTTGCCCTGATAGAGTTTGTGGGCAGCTTCTAACCTGCAAACTCCCTTTTGCCATCACAAAATGAGTAGGTTGATCATTTTATTACTGTTACCATGGATCCTGAAGCAGTCTTCATAGCTGATGTGGGCTTAAGATTTCTAATGGACATTTGTTATTAAATTTAAGAAAGAGTCCTGGACATACTACTAGCATACAATACAGCAGATGCTAATAGTCTCTATTGGTTTTGAAAGAAACAATCAAATCTATTTCAGATCTCATAGTTTGTGGGTTTCCTGCTTAAAATTATTCTTTTCTCTTCCCAAGGCGATTAGATTGATCATTTACTCACTGTTCCTATGGCTACTGAAGCAGCCTTCTTTTCTGGTGTGGGCTTAAGGATTCTTCTGAACATTTGTGTTGAAATTTAAGATATAGCCACAAGCTGCAATTGGCCTTCTCCATTGACAAATAGGCACTAACAGTAGTTTGATCATTTCATCACTGTTCCTATGGCTCCAGAAGCAGATTTCTTAGCTGATGTGGGCTTAAGGTTTCTGCTGGACTTTGTTATTAAATTTAGTGAAGAGTCCTGTACATACTATTAGCATACAATACAGCAGATGCCAACAGTCTTTTTGGGTTTTGAAAGAAGCAATCAAATCTTCTGTAGATCTGATAGTTTGTTGGTTTCTTGCTTGGAATTGTTTTGTACCTTCCCAAACGAGTAGATTGGTCCTTTTATCACTGTTCCTATGGATACTGAAGCAGTCTTCTTTTCTGATGTGGGCTTAAGGTTTCTGCTGGACTTTGTTATGAAATTTAAGATAGAGTCCCAAAACATTTAGTGCTTTCAAGCAAAATGTATTCATGTATGTGTCAACTTGTGTGGGTGTGACTCTGACTGTACAAGCCACCCAACAGTTTTATCATATACAGCAATACACAGGACCAGTTTTTGGCTGGCAGGTTTCAACACCTTCTCTGTGGTCTAGGGGTTAGAGCACTAGCTCTACCATCGGGAAGTCCCAGGTTCGAATCCCTCAACGTACAATGGCCTTCTCCATTGACTAGTAGGGACTTTCTTTGCCCTGATAGAGTTTGTGGGCAGCTTCTAGCCTGCAAACTCCCTTTTGCCATCACAAAATGAGTAGGTTGATCATTTTATTACTGTTCCCATGGATCCTGAAGCAGTCTTCATAGCTGATGTGGGCTTAAGATTTCTGCTGGACATTTGTTATTAAATTTAAGAAAGAGTCCTGGACATACTATTAGCATACAATACAGCAGATGCTAATAGTCTCTATTGGTTTTGAAAGAAACAATCAAATCTATTTCAGATTTCATAGTTTGTGGGTTTCCTGCTTAAAATTATTCTTTTCTCTTCCCAAGGCGATTAGATTGATCATTTACTCACTGTTCTGCAGCCTTCTTTTCTGGTGTGGGCTTAAGGATTCTTCTGAACATTTGTGTTGAAATTTAAGATATAGCCACAAGCTTTAAGTGGCCTTCTCCATTGACAAATAGGCACTAACAGTAGATTGATCATTTCATCACTGTTCCCATGGCTCCAGAAGCAGATTTCTTAGCTGATGTGGGCTTAAGGTTTCTGCTGGACTTTGTTATTAAATTTAAGGAAGAGTCCTGTACATACTATTAGCTTACAATACAGCAGATGCCAACAGTCTTTTTTGGTTTTGAAAGAAGCAATCAAATCTTCTGTAGATCTGATAGTTTGTTGGTTTCTTGCTTGGAATTTTTTTGTCCTTTCCCAAACGAGTAGATTGGTCCTTTTATCACTGTTCCTATGGATACTGAAGCAGTCTTCTTTTCTGATGTGGGCTTAAGGCTTCTGCTGAAAATATGTTATGAAATTTAAGATAGAGTCCCAAAACATTTAGTTCTTTCAAGCAAAATGTATTCATATATGTGTCAACTTGTGTGGGTGTGACTCTGACTGTACAAGCCACCCAACAGTTTTATCATATACAGCAATACACAGGACCAGTTTTTGGCTGGCAGGTTTCAATACATTCTCTGTGGTCTAGGGGTTAGAGCACTAGCTCTACCATAGGGAAGTCCCAGGTTCGAATCCCTCAAGGTACAATGGACTTCTCCATTGACTAGTAGGGACTTTCATTGCCCTGATAGAGTTTGTGGGCAGCTTCTAGCCTGCAAACTCCCTTTTGCCATCACAAAATGAGTAGGTTGATCATTTTTTACTGTTCCCATGGATCCTGAAGCAGTCTTCATAGCTGATGTGGGCTTAAGATTTCTAATGGACATTTGTTATTAAATTTAAGAAAGAGTCCTGGACATACTATTAGCATACAATACAGCAGATGCTAATAGTCTCTATTGGTTTTGAAAGAAGCAATCAAATCTATTTCAGATCTCATAGTTTGTGGGTTTCCTGCTTAAAATTGTTCTTTTCTCTTCCCAAGGCGATTAGATTGATCATTTACTCCTTGTTCCTATGGCTACTGAAGCAGCCTTCTTTTCTGGTGTGGGCTTAAGGATTCTTCTGAACATTTGTGTTGAAATTTAAGATATAGCCACAAGCTTTAATTGGCCTTCTCCATTGACAAATAGGCACTAACAGTAGTTTGATCATTTCATCACTGTTCCTATGGCTCCAGAAGCAGATTTCTTAGCTGATGTGGGCTTAAGGTTTCTGCTGGACATTTGTTATTAAATTTAAGAAAGAGTCCTGGACATACTATTAGCATACAATACAGCAGATGCTAATAGTCTCTATTGGTTTTGAAAGAAACAATCAAATCTATTTCAGATCTCATAGTTTGTGGGTTTCCTGCTTAAAATTATTATTTTCTCTTCCCAAGGCGATTAGATTGATCATTTACTCACTGTTCCTATGGCTACTGAAGCAGCCTTCTTTTCTGGTGTGGGCTTAAGGATTCTTCTGAACATTTGTGTTGAAATTTAAGATATAGCCACAAGCTTTAATTGGCCTTCTCCATTGACAAATAGGCACTAACAGTAGTTTGATCATTTCATCACTGTTCCTATGGCTCCAGAAGCAGATTTCTTAGCTGATGTGGGCTTAAGGTTTCTGCTGGACTTTGTTATTAAATTTAGTGAAGAGTCCTGTACATACTATTAGCATACAATACAGCAAATGCCAACAGTCTTTTTGGGTTTTGAAAGAAGCAATCAAATCTTCTGTAGATCTGATAGTTTGTTGGTTTCTTGCTTGGAATTTTTTTGTACCTTCCCAAACGAGTAGATTGGTCCTTTTATCACTGTTCCTATGGATACTGAAGCAGTCTTCTTTTCTGATGTGGGCTTAAGGTTTCTGCTGGACTTTGTTATGAAATTTAAGATAGAGTCCCAAAACATTTAGTGCTTTCAAGCAAAATGTATTCATGTATGTGTCAACTTGTGTGGGTGTGACTCTGACTGTACAAGCCACCCAACAGTTTTATCATATACAGCAATACACAGGACCAGTTTTTGGCTGGCAGGTTTCAACACATTCTCTGTGGTCTAGGGGTTAGAGCACTAGCTCTACCATCGGGAAGTCCCAGGTTTGAATCCCTCAAGGTACAATGGCCTTCTCCATGGACTAGTAGGGACTTTCATTGCCCTGATAGAGTTTGTGGGCAGCTTCTAGCCTGCAAACTCCCTTTTGCCATCACAAAATGAGTAGGTTGATCATTTTATTACTGTTCCCATGGATCCTGAAGCAGTCTTCATAGCTGATGTGGGCTTAAGATTTCTGCTGGACATTTGTTATTTAAATTAAGAAAGAGTCCTGGACATACTATTAGCATACAATACAGCAGATGCTAATAGTCTCTATTGGTTTTGAAAGAAACAATCAAATCTATTTCAGATCTCATAGTTTGTGGGTTTCCTGCTTAAAATTATTCTTTTCTCTTCCCAAGGCGATTAGATTGATCATTTACTCACTGTTCCTATGGCTACTGAAGCAGCCTTCTTTTCTGGTGTGGGCTTAAGGATTCTTCTGAACATTTGTGTTGAAATTTAAGATATAGCCACAAGCTTTAAGTGGCCTTCTCCATTGACAAATAGGCACTAACAGTAGATTGATCATTTCATCACTGTTCCCATGGCTCCAGAAGCAGATTTCTTAGCTGATGTGGGCTTAAGGTTTCTGCTGGACTTTGTTATTAAATTTAAGGAAGAGTCCTGTACATACTATTAGCTTACAATACAGCAGATGCCAACAGTCTTTTTTGGTTTTGAAAGAAGCAATCAAATCTTCTGTAGATCTGATAGTTTGTTGGTTTCTTGCTTGGAATTTTTTTGTCCTTTCCCAAACGAGTAGATTGGTCCTTTTATCACTGTTCCTATGGATACTGAAGCAGTCTTCTTTTCTGATGTGGGCTTAAGGCTTCTGCTGAAAATATGTTATGAAATTTAAGATAGAGTCCCAAAACATTTAGTTCTTTCAAGCAAAATGTATTCATATATGTGTCAACTTGTGTGGGTGTGACTCTGACTGTACAAGCCACCCAACAGTTTTATCATATACAGCAATACACAGGACCAGTTTTTGGCTGGCAGGTTTCAATACATTTTCTGTGGTCTAGGGGTTAGAGCACTAGCTCTACCATAGGGAAGTCCCAGGTTCGAATCCCTCAAGGTACAATGGCCTTCTCCATTGACTAGTAGGGACTTTATTTGCCCTGATAGAGTTTGTGGGCAGCTTCTAGCCTGCAAACTCCCTTTTGCCATCACAAAATGAGTAGGTTGATCATTTTATTACTGTTACCATGGATCCTGAAGCCGTCTTCATAGCTGATGTGGGCTTAAGATTTCTAATGGACATTTGTTATTAAATTTAAGAAAGAGTCCTGGACATACTATTAGCATACAATACAGCAGATGCTAATAGTCTCTATTGGTTTTGAAAGAAACAATCAAATCTATTTCAGATCTCATAGTTTGTGGGTTTCCTGCTTAAAATTATTCTTTTCTCTTCCCAAGGCGATTAGATTGATCATTTACTCACTGTTCCTATGGCTACTGAAGCAGCCTTCTTTTCTGGTGTGGGCTTAAGGATTCTTCTGAACATTTGTGTTGAAATTTAAGATATAGCCACAAGCTTTAATTGGCCTTCTCCATTGACAAATAGGCACTAACAGTAGTTTGATCATTTCATCACTGTTCCTATGGCTCCAGAAGCAGATTTCTTAGCTGATGTGGGCTTAAGGTTTTTGCTGGACTTTGTTATTAAATTTAGTGAAGAGTCCTGTACATACTATTAGCATACAATACAGCAGATGCCAACAGTCTTTTTGGGTTTTGAAAGAAGCAATCAAATCTTCTGTAGATCTGATAGTTTGTTGGTTTCTTGCTTGGAATTTTTTTGTCCCTTCCCAAACGAGTAGATTGGTCCTTTTATCACTGTTCCTATGGATACTGAAGCAGTCTTCTTTTCTGATGTGGGCTTAAGGCTTCTGCTGAAAATATGTTATGAAATTTAAGATAGAGTCCCAAAACATTTAGTGCTTTCAAGCAAAATGTATTCATATATGTGTCTACTTGTGTGGGTGTGACTCTGACTGTACAAGCCACCCAACAGTTTTATCATATACAGCAATACACAGGACCAGTTTTTGGCTGGCAGGTTTCAGCACATTCTCTGTAGTCTAGGGGTTAGAGCACTAGCTCTACCGTCTGGAAATCCCAGGTTCGAATCCCTCAAGGTACAATGGCCTTCTCCATTGACTAGTAGGGACTTTCTTTGCCCTGATAGAGTTTGTGGGCAGCTTCTAGCCTGCAAACTCCCTTTTGCCATCACAAAATGAGTAGGTTGATCATTTTATTACTGTTCCCATGGCCTTCTCAATTGACTAGTAGGGACTTTCTTTGCCCTGATAGAGTTTGTGGGCAGCTTCTAGCCTGCAAACTCCCTTTTGTCATCACAAAATGAGTAGGTTGATCATTTTATTACTGTTCCCATGGATCCTGAAGCAGTCTTCATAGCTGATGTGGGCTTAAGATTTCTAATGGACATTTGTTATTAAATTTAAGAAAGAGTCCTGGAAATACTATTAGATCTGATAGTTTGTTGGTTTCTTGCTTGGAATTTTTCTTGTCCCTTCCCAAACGAGTAGATTGGTCCTTTTATCACTGTTCCTATGGATACTGAAGCAGTCTTCTTTTCTGATGTGGGCTTAAGGATTCTGCTGAACATTTGTGTTGAAAATTAAGATATAGTCACACGCTTTAAGTGGCCTTCTCCATTGACAAATAGGCACTAACAGTAGTTTGATCATTTCATCACTGTTCCTTTGGCTCCAGAAGCAGATTTCTTAGCTGATGTGGGCTTAAGGTTTCTGCTGGACATTTGTTATTAAATTTAAGAAAGAGTCCTGTACATATTATTAGCATACAATACAGCAGATGCCAACAGTCTTTTTGGGTTTTGAAAGAAGCAATCAAATCTTCTTTAGACCTGATAGTTTGTTGGTTTCTTGCTTGGAATTTTTCTTGTCCCTTCCTCAAGCCTCATCAGATCAGGTCATAAGCAAGGCGTATTACCCGTGGTGTTGTGGTAAGTGTGGCTCTGCGTAGGTTGCACCAGAGTCGTATAATAATAGAGTTACGACACTCACATAGACGTCCGTTGTAAGAATGGAATGCGGAAGTAACAGCGTTTCATGTAGTGACCGGTAGTGACGCATAGTTCCAAACGCAGCACTGAAGCCCATTCATTTCAATGGCACCTGCTGGTAAATCGATGAAATTACCGTTTCTCTTTACATTTTCGGACATTTCATTAATATAGTCAACAGTGATATTTTATGAACTCTGCTGTAGGTAATGATTATCGTTAATAATAACTAGTAAAAATTTTATATTTTAATGAGTTGTGTATAATGTGTGAATAATATAGATTTAATGGTTTAATATTTTATTACTGGTGGCCATCTACTTTATACTTATCTTTTTTATATATTATGAGTAACACTAGGGGGCAACAGCGACAAGCTAAATGCCTTATAAGAAAGTCACACTGCTTCACAATGCTGCTATGTGTTTCTTGTGTTTGGTAAGTAATACGAGTGATGTATCCTCGAAAATCATGTATAATTATATTAACATTTAATGTGTACTATAAATACAATTAAATATGAATTTAGTGTGTTTCTGTTATGCTTGACTGTTACAAATAACCGCGTTGGCGATCTTTTTTTGTAATTTTAATATAGTAAAAGTGTAGGAATTATGTTTTTAGCAGATTGATAGCCATTTATATAGCCATATTTTGCTACAAAAATAAAAGATAAACTGTGTTGCTGTAGTTGGTATAGATAACCACAGTTATCTTTGGGTCACAATTAACTGTTTATAACTGATTTACTGTATTTCCATCACTCCCTAGTAAAAAAACGTTATAAACATAGTAAGTATAGTGATCAATTCCCATTACAAGCTTATATTTACCTAAAATAGCTCAAAACCTATGCAAACAGATTGACAGCCCTGCTTGGTTTGGAACTGTAGAACGTTACATGAACCACGTGACCGCGCGACGGCGAGATCAAAGCGTTTCGTAACTCTGTTATTATACGACTCTGGGTTGCACTATACAAGCTCTAGTCTCCATATGTATACATACAATTGCTCACATTAGTTTTCTCCCAAAGCAGGTTAGTTAGCTAGCTAGTTCTACGTTTTTTTATTCACCTCCAAAAGGGTTGTCTTACAGGAGACTGCTTTGGTGATAGAGTCCATCCTTGCTGAGTACCGGGGACCAGCCGGCCTTGACATTGATGGCATTCACCTGTTTAAGTCACCAGAGGCAGTCGATGCTCACTGGGCAGTGGCCAGCAAGCACCTCAGTTGCATGCAGGTGGGTTAATGACTTTGCGGTCATTGTGTGTCAAAACCAAACTTCAAACTTGTATATGGCAACATATCAAAAGGACACCAGGATAAATAAGTTGTAATATGTTGTGTGTTGCAGGATCCCCCTGGCATACCGCTGTATGTGTCTGTGAAGGTGGTGGTGATGAACGGTGTCCGACTGAACAAACAGAGGTGCCGGCGAGGCAGCAACTCTCTGGAGGGGTTGGACGCCCACCTGTTTAACGTCGTCCCTTCACAGCAATGTGGGAAAATGCCATTTCAAGTGAGATATTAAAACATAATATATTTAAAGCTTTATTACAGACACATGTTCACAGGCACATCATACATTTAATTTAAAAAGGAAAGTGTCAATGATAGTTTCAATGATACATTTTATTTCACAGCTCCAGTCATCTCTTGTACACAATAACAGTCAAAATAGAATTTCTTTTCAGGTATACTTGGTGTCCTTTGCCGTGCAGTGGAACCACCGCATGGCATCGCTCCGTGTCGCTGGTGGTCATGGCCGGCAGACGTCGTGCTTGGATGCGTAGCAGATCCAACACATCAACCAGCAGGCCGAGGTTCTCTTCGGCAAGGAGCACGTCCTGGAGCCCAACTTTGCTGCACCAATGCCGATCCCCGAAGCGTATGAGCACTCCAACGAGGAGGAGCTCCTTGGTGTTGAGTACGCCATGTGCCAGTCCACCAGCTTCACTGCCAGGGACTACTACGTGCAGAAAGGTACAGGACTTGATCACACACTTAAACAATGATGACAAACCTGGTGCAAAAAAACTATTGTTGTGTAGACATGTTTGTGATTAATACAATTACATATTTGCAGTTGAGGAAGAGCATTCGCGTGAGGAGGAGTCGTCGTCGGCGGCGGCTGAGCAGGGAGACAACGAGACGGCGGACGAGGGTCTCGGCATGTCTTCTGATACAGAGGAGGACCCGATAGACAGAGTCTGTGCGAAGCACGTTGTCCTCACCGAGGCAGAACAGGCAGAAGAGGAGGACAGTCCTGCCCTGCAAGATGTGCTGAAGAGCCATCTGCATCTGCCAGGGATAGAGGAAGTGGAGGCACTGGCCTTGCTCCTCCTAGAACTGGCCGACAACAGCGACCACCACCTGGTGCCGGCTGACCTCAGGCAGAAGATTGCCGCCAACTCTCTCCATGACCACGACAAGACTGCTGCCCGTTTCGTGAAGCGGTATGATTCCAGGTGGGGCTACACCTTGTTCGGTCGGTGCCTTGGGGCAGACTCTCCCGAAACCAGAGCAGCCCAGAAGATCAAGTTTGGCTGCATGAGGTATGCTCAGGCGGCAACGGTGACCGAGGACAGTCGCCTGCTCTACCTCCTCCTTAAGATGCTGAAGAACAGAGCGCCAGCCAATCAGCTCACCTCCCCCAGAAAGGTCACGGCTTCTTTGAAAAGACAGTACAAGAGGATTGCGGACCGAGTCCGAGACGACCCCATCCTCGGCGGTCTCGCCATTCCACTGCCCAACTTGAACGCCAAATCCATCTCAAACTTCACTGCCAGGGAGGAGAAGGAAAAGGCCAACTACGGGGCGATGGTACTGCCGACGGTAACGCCTCACTTGAAAGTGCTGTCAGATGCATCGTTCCCGGAAGCTCCTGCGCTGCCAACACCACTCCCACCGCCAGACCGGCCTCAGGTCCAGTACCAGCACATTCATCACAAGGCTGGAAAAAGGCGTGGTGAGAAGCGGAGGTAAGTTGTCATAAGCACTTTGTTTCACTGTGGAAAGCAAATAGCACACACGTCATATCAATACTCATTACATGTTTATTTTATATTTCCAGATTATTTGTTGAAGAGCCAGAGTGTGTGCCTCCTGCGAACCGGCCCGTTCTGTCCAAGGCGTCGTCCTCCTCCACTCGGCCAAAGCCTAATGCGCCTATTCCCGCTCTGCCAAAGCCTGCTGCACCCACCTTTGGATCACCCCCTGTGTCGGCAGCACCCATACTGCTGGTTCTTCCCGCACAGCCACAGGCTCCCTCCATTCTGTTTCGTGGGCCATCGTGCAGCCAGAGCTTTGTACCTCCTGCACCAACAGTTAAGGCATTCATGCCGAACAAGTCCTTGCTGCCATGTGGGGCTTGCCACCTGCCTAATTGTGGTGGACAAAAGGTACACACCTTCCAAGGACAAAGTGGCTGGAAGCCCCCAGAAAATATTTTCCTACTGTCCATTCACTAGGAAATCCACCACCTCTGGGTTTGACAATGTGGTGTACGATAGCTTTGAACATTTTAAAAGTGTGGTGGATGCGGAGTTGGAAAAGAGTAGAACTGTGTAAATAGATGTAAATAACTTTGTAAATAACTTATTTGTGTGATGCCATTTCTCCTGTGCCATCTGTGGGAGAGAGAAAGAGGCTTGTTTGTTTGTTTGTATTTTAAAGGTTAAAGTTGTTCAGAGTTTTGAAAAAGTACTTTACACTGTTTTTTAAAGGGCGGTGAATTTGTCGATTTTATTGTTTTATACTGTTGCCTGATGTATACTTATGATGTCCGCGTGGTTTTTACATTCAAAAACATCAAAAACAATAAGTAATAGGCTATTTTGTAACATGGATTAGTGGCTCTCTGGAGAAATGGTTCGTTTGAAGGGGCGGGCCGCATTGAAGACCTGGACGTAAACACCCACTGCTATGATTGGACAGCTTCATTCCCCGTCATTACATGTGGGCAAATGTTTTAAAAACATTCATGTGATAAAAATAGCAGCCGAACACAAATATGTTTGAGCCACAAAAGATTCTGGGTGCTAAATATGATACACATAAATGACAATACGTATATTAAAGTAGAAACAAAACTCGACCTGACTAAATTACCGTATACAACACAGTAAGCGCGCATCAGAATCTAAACTGCGGCTAATAAATCCTTATCAATAACTTTGTATATTTCGATTGTGCTTGTGAGGTTGCTTTTACATTCACGTTATGTTAAATACCACAGTTATATGAAAAAAATAAGCTTTGTTGAGTGTTTGACCTTTCAAACGTAACTCGCCTAAATTACCGTATACAACACAGTAAACGGGCATCAGAATCTAAACTGCGGCTGATAAATCCTTCCTTATAACTAACTTTGTATATTTCTACCTTTAAATTACAGTCGTATTGTTAAGTGTTGTACCTTTATTAATCGTTTAATGTTTTAAGTAAATTAAAACAGTCAAACAAACGTGTTTAGACACGGATGTTACAACAGGACATATCAAGCGATCTCTTCTAACAAAGCAATAGTGAAACGCAGTAACTTAAATAAAGTAAAATGTCTTACTGTGTATAATGCTGTGTCATTGTTGTCAGATCCAATATAAGTGGTGCTTTTAATCACAGTCTCTCTGCAAATCCAGCATCGACTTCTTTACAAATGAATCCGTGTACACAAAGTTAACAAACACTCCCCACACGAGCTGGAACTTCTTCAAAAGCAAACTTTTTCCAGGCATTTAATGTTATGTTCCAAGCCTCCGAATTAAAGTATTTAGCTTCTGTGTTGTTCCCACGCGGTTCTTCCACAACCGAAATGCGTTTCCATGGATAGTCTATCATAAAAGACCACCGTGTCAAAATAAAAGTCTCTCAGAAAACATGTATTTAAAAGTCATTTTGGTTACATTTGTCAATCTTTAAAGACATATTTACTTGTTGAGACACACGTGTGTCATGCGAAGCTGTGGGCGGGGCTACAAAAGTGGTCCTTGTATTTGGCTATGGGGAGGTGCTTCAATTCTACTTTGACGTCATAGATTTCCGAATTCCACACTGGCTTGTTTTACTGGCTTGGTGCCAAAAACTGTTATATTTCAGTAGCACGGACGTTTTCAGTTCTGAAACTTGCAGGATGTTCATTTAAGTATGATGACCTCTTATATAACAAATTATCAAGTTAAAAATTGAGTATTTGATTCACCGCTCCTTTAAAGTGTAAAGTTGTTTAAAGTTTTTAAAAAGTACTTTACACTGTTTTTTAAAGTGTAAAGTTGTTTAAAGTTTTTAAAAAGATAATCTATTTATTTATATAGTTAAAAAAATGCACTTCACAGTTTTACTTAAGAATGATCTTGTGTTTGTTTTTATTATTATTTATGATGCTGTTAGTGCACTTTGTAGTATCTTTTTTATACAAACATGTTCTGGCCTATGTTTAATATCAACAGTGGTGTCAAAAGTATTCATATTCATTACTCAAGTAGAAGTATAGATAATAGGGTTTAAAAAGACTTTTGTAGAAGTTGAAGTATCAACTCAAGCTTTTTACTCAAGTAAAAGTGAAAAAGTACTGGTTTCAAAACTACTTAAAGTATAAAAGTAAAAGTAATGTAAGGAAAAAAATGTCATTAGAGAAAAAAGCCTAGGCCGCACCACAGGGGCCTTTTGTGCACTACCCTATCTCCTCTAAAAAATGTTTCTAAAGGCCATAATAATTATAGTGTTATATTAAAAATGTTAATGTTAAAAAATTTGGGATGCACTAGGGCCAGGGGTAGGCAACGTCAGTCCTGGAGTGTCGGTGTCCTGCAGATTTTAGCTCCAACCTTTATAAAAACCTTGGTAACCTGTAGTTTCAGGTGACTTTTTAGACCTTTATTAGTTTGTTCAGGTCTGCTTGATTAGACCTGGAGCTAAACACTGCAGGACATCGGCACTCCATGTTGCCTAAGCCTGCACTACGCTATCTGTTTCAACCACAAACGGTATATGCCCATTAAAAATGAACGCATTTCAATACAATGCAAACAAATACATTAAAGCAGTGGTTCTCAAACTTGGGGTCGCAAATGGTGCCAGGGGCCCCAGTTTTATAATATTTTATGAAATACATTACTTTATTATAAATTCTGTGTAATTAAACCTCAGAAAAAGTAAGGCTACTAAACAAAAGCAATACATTGTATAATTTAATATGTTTTGTTAAATTCAAATTGTAAGTTTTAGAATGTTTATGTCATACATTTTATTTGGGGGGGGGGCCGCGAAGGAATCCACTGTACACAAGGAAGGCCGCAAAAAAAATGTTTGATAACAACTGCATTAAAGAACCATATATGTGTACTACTTAGCATTAACATGTGTTCCATAGAGAGGAAGATATGATGACTAGTTGCCTATAAATATTGTAATGGTGCAAAAAGTCAAACTTCAGAGCAGTGAAGCTGGTGGCCAAACTTTTACAGTGGTGCCCTCTTTAGTTAAAAAACAACAAAATCACAAACTATAGTATGTGTGAGGATAGAAATATGCTATTGTTATCATTTATTATTGTATTTTGACAGCAACACAAACTACAAATATGCAATTATATATTATAGCCTATATTCCTGCATCTGTAATCGTGTAGCTAATGGACTTTAGTATACTTTACTTTAGTCAGTATAAATCCAAGCAATTTTGGAGAATTACTAAATGTCTTTCTTGTAAGTAAATTAAAAGTCAGGTTTAAGGAAACAGCTGATGTATATTAACAAAAGCAAAGTTTGTAGGCTATGTATGGTTATGTGTTTCATTGATTTAACACTCAAGCATTCAGCTAAGTAGGTTTTGTTAATGCAAATAAAATTTAGGGCAGTTATTAGCATATACAAAACAAAAATGTCTTTAGCATAGATATCTTTGCCATGCTTCAAAACGCAACGCAGCACAATGTCATTTAAGTTGAACAACTGAAGTTATATTATATAAATTGGTATTGTTAATACACTATTTAAATCACACAGATGAGTTGGTGTCAGCAGCCAGCTATACATTTACACAGGCTTGTGAATGTGAACTGACCTGAAAGTGATGCGCGAGTTTTATTTCGTACTTTTCCATTTGAAGACAGTATGCCGCGTTTTGTTACTGTACGAACGGATGGCGGATGATATCAAAGCATCGCGAGAGCAAACTGCTCCGCATGCTTTCTAATCGCTCTCGCGGTTCTTTTATGTTTATCTTTGCAGTGTTATCGAACAAACTTTTGATCATCTGCAGTCAGCTGGGGGGCGGGGATTGCGTCCAAACCAATAGAGAGTCGGAATGGTGTATGTTTATACTTCTCATCCAACCACAATCGCATTCATCTGGATGATGCAATTTATCAAGATAGGTTTTTTAACGATGACAAGCCGGAATGTAAGAAAAAAAAGAAAACAAGCCGAAATTAATAGAAGTAACGAGGCGATTTTTAAAATGTAAGGAGTAGAAAGTACAGATAATTGCGTGAAAATGTAAGGAGTAAAAGTAAAAAGTCGTCTGAAAAATAATTACTCCAGTAAAGTATAGATACCCAAAATATCTACTTAAGTAAGGTAACGAAGTATTTGTACTTCATTACTTGACACCTCTGAATATCAAGGCCAATCTACCTCATTCATTTTAACCTCAATCAGTTCTGATCTAACACAATCAGTTTACATACCCTTTAGTGGTTGTTCATGTTCAGATAATCTGTTTTTGTCATGCATGTTGTTTGTTTGTCTTTGTCAGCTTCATGTCTTTGTAATGTTTGGATGTATTTGTCTGCTTATGTTTAACAAAAGTTTTCCAAAGAAAACACACAAAAATTTAACAGACAGGAATGGCTTGAGCCTTTATTTGTTGATTGGTAACCTGAGTTTTTGGAGTATGTCGTTTGCTTGCTTAATCGCATGTGGCAATTTGAAAAAATAAAGAAAAAAAGAAAAAAAAATAGCACCTTATGTTTTGAATGGATGCACAGTATTTGTTTATTTCCGCTTTTTTGAGAATGGATGACGTGCTATAGTCACGTGGTGAAGGAAAGGAGATTAAAGGGAGTGTGACGAGCCCGGAAGTACTGCGTCTAAGAAGTGTTTGTGTTTACCTGGTGTGAGTGTTTGGCCTGCTGTGGGAGGATGGACGGCGTTTGGTCAGAAGTGCTTGTTGTTAATACCGGAGCGAGCGACACGGAGCTTTGCTCAGATTCTCAGATTCCCGGATCGACAGCTTATGAGCTAAACTATCGACCGAATGAAATTCGCCGACTTTGTGTGTCCCAGAGGTTCCTTACACTCCACTACAGTGAGATTCATCACAGCAAAACTTGGGTTAGTGTCCGCACTTCTTCCTTATCCACGCTCATTCATCCACCACTACACACGCACATCATAACATGCACACACTATTCACATCTGCACATTCAAGCGTGGTTGTTTTTCTTATGTGTTAATCCTTATTTTCTACTGTCATGATTTGCATGTAAATGTGATGTTTATATGTGAAATGCACTTAATATTTACGTAATGTTTATTTTCTTTTTTATGTACAACCTGTCTGGCGCCCGAACATTTTGTTTTTTTTATATTATAAATTTACCTTGGCCGGTCTACCTAGGTGTGTGAAAGCCGCCCATCACGTGATCAAACGGTGGCACAGTGGTAGTGTGTTAGGCAGCGGTGGGGTAGACCCGGGTTCAAAACCCAACTAGGCCAAAGTTTTTTTTATAAAGTAAATTGAGTTTAGGCGACCACCGTTACAGAGTGGCGCCCGAACAGGGACTTGGAACTTAAAGACTTGAACTTAAACACTTACTCTTCAAAGAGAGACTTTAACACATGAATTTGAAAATTTAACCTTGAATGTGGGATTTTTGAGCAAGCTTTGAAATGCTTGTGGTTTGTTGAATATAAGGGAAAAACCATTGAAACGTTGAATTGGGAAATGTTTGCAATGTCTGAAATGAAACTTTGAATACATGTGGTTTTGTGGATTTTTGTTATTTTGAGGGAAAATTGTGATTAAGTGGTACAGAAAAAAAAAACCAAATGCTTATTTTGCCTGTGAAAATTGGGGTGTAGATTTTTGTGTGTGACAATTAAGGGATAGTTTCTTTAGGGTAAAATACTGTGTCTGACCATTTGAAAAAATACCTTGTGTTTTGTGGAAACTGTGGTGTAAAGAAAAACTGGCACACCCACATTTACTGATTTACATTTACATTTATTGATTTTCTCCCCAACATTTTGGTTAACACACACACACAACAAACATGGCTGCAACTCCTCCTTCCCCATCTACCTTTGTGGAAATGGAATCTCCACCAGACATCTCCACTCCAGTATGGAGACCTGCCCAGCAACCATTGCTACCTCCCCCAAGACCTCTTACTCTTACCCCTGCATTTTATAATATTTCAACACCACATGGCTCAGCCTTTCCAAGAACTCATGTGCATATGTCTCCTCCTGCTCCAACTGGTGGTGCTTCTGTGCAAACGCACACCTGGGTATCTCAAGTGGATGATATGCAACTATGTAGCACATCAGGAGCTGAAACCCCTTCTTCAGTGTCTCAGCATGCTTTGCCAAATACCCTGCCAACTCCAGGAAGAGAAATACAACAGGTCACAACTCATTTACAAGGGAATTGGAATACCTTAATTGATTGTATAAAGGAACAACATAAGTCAGTGAGTGAACTTACCAAGGTAGTGAAGGCTGCTGCTTCTCACCACAAGAGCCAGATTGTTGATCTTGCTACACAAGTGGAGGACAATAGAAGACAGATCTTCACTCTGTTTTCCACTGCCAGGCAACAAGAGGAGTCTGAACTAGATAACCTGACGAAGGCCATGAAACAGATGATCACAGATGAATTCCAGAAGGTGGAATCTACATTAGTGTCCGAGGTATGCTTCATGATTGATCAGCTACAGTCAGAGGTTCAGCAGAACATTAAAGCTGTTCTACAAGCGTTTCAAACCAGTCAAGATCATCTAACCTCAGAACTCCAACAAAGTGTTACTCAAACTGACAAATTGGTCATTGATGTAAAAGAACTAACCGGTAAAGTTGAAAAAGTTTTTCAAAGTGTCAAGAAGACAAGTGAGGAGCAACTGAAGTCCAGTGTATCAGTACCACCAGTGCCTAGTTCTACCGTTTCAGCATCTCCGCCATCTGATTCCACTCCTGTAACTGGGGTGTCTGCTCCAGCTTCTCTTCCAGCACCTATGGTTAAAAGTGACCACATTAAATTAACCTTTCCTACTTTTGGAAGGCCTTCTGTTGATGCAGACCCACTATTATATCTCACCAAATGTCAAGATTTTTTGGCCCTTCATCCCCTACCAGATGCAGATATTTTGGCTACTTTTCGTACTGTCTTATACGGAACAGCACGAGACTGGTGGGAAGTAAGTCCAACAAACATAACTACCTGGAATGGTTTTGAGGCTGCATTCTTAACTGCTTTCCTTTCTGAGGACTATGAGGACGAGCTAGCAGAACGTGTTCGTACTAAAGTTCAAGGAGACACAGAAACAATTAGAGATTTTTCCTTTTCCTACAGAGCTCTCTGCAAAAGATGGAAGGCAGACTTAACTGAAGGTGAAATTGTTAAAATGATACTGAAGAATATAAAGCCGTACCTCGCCAGCCAACTACGTAGCTGAGTGACTACAGTGGAAGAACTGGTTAAACTGGGTCACCAGCTCGAGAAAGACTTTGAGCAACAGCTTCGCTATGAAGACCGTATAGGCATTAAACAGTCCTCACCCTCACAAAGACCTCCTTTAAATCGGCCTACTGAAAGAATGCCAGTTCAGTGTTGGAGATGTAGAGGACAGCATCCACCAGGTAAATGTCCCCATTATACCTCTCCACAGTCACCTCAGACGTCTGGTTCACAGTACCCCAACAGTGGAAAGCATCATCATCACTCTAAATCAAGTGGTCAACCTTCCAATAGCTCTGTTGCTGCAACGAAAGCACATCCCCAATCAGCCAACAAGAAAACCCCCTCCTAAATACAGTCTAACGAAAAAGTGATTATACCTCAACAACTAATTGTACCCATCCGTATTGATGCCTGGGCGGGTAAGGCTATTGTGGATACTGGTGCAAGCTATACCCTGATCAATGAGAACCTTATGAGGCAGTTTATCTCATTAGACCAACTCCAACCATGGTCCCTTGGTCCTCTTTACCTGGCAAATGGGAAAGCAGAGGTTCCATTAGGATGGTTCAATACTACCATACATCTTCATAGTCAGTCCTTTACTATACCTGCTGCCGTTCTTTCAACCCACGCCCTAGCTTATGCTGTGGTCCTGGGTTTGGATTTCATCTTCTTCAGTGGTCTGCAAATCAATGTGATTGACCAAAAATATTCTTTCAAGATTGCCCCTTCTGAAGACTATCCTTTTCAACTAGGAAATGCAAGTGTTCCACCCGTTGTTGACTCACAACCCTGGAAAGAAAGACCACAACTCAAGGGAAACAAACAAAGCCTTTCTCTATTAACTGCTGTTCCTCCATCAGGTCCTCTGCTGTCTTTACAACCTGATATTTCAACTGATGAGGCATTAATCAGAAATGCAGTGGATGCAGCGCACTTACCTCCAGATGGGAAGCAGAGATTGCTTCATATTCTTTCAAGTAACCCTCAAGTGTGTACACTCCGTACAGGACAGGGTTATTATAGTTTTAAAAAAAATATTAGTTTTTATTTTGTTTTGTAATGTGTTATTTTATTTCAGTTTAGTTTTAGTTATTTTTAGTGGTGCATAAATAGTTTTGATTTCGTTTCTATTTTTCAAAAATCATTACTTTTAGTTTTTATTTAGTTTTAGTATAGTTTTAGTCTTTAGCATAATATCATGGTTGTGTACATACACCTTGCCAAATCTGGAAATGTTGAAAATACGATGAGAATAAGAGGATTTAAAAAAAGTTTTGTTTATTTAGTACTATCAATCAAAGGCCGGGACAAATACCACACCAACCAACACTCTAAATTCTGTTGTGTTATTTGGGTAAATATAATATACATGTATAAATATACATGTTTGGTTATAAATAATCATATGCTGGGTTGTTAACACAAACATGAGTTAAAACAACCCAGCATTGCATTGAAACAACCCAGCATATGTTTATTTCAGCACAGTAAATTTATTTCAGCACATCTTACTTGTACAAACTTATGTCTGTGCACAACAACTGAAAATCAATGCAAAGTTTAATGTTCTGCCTATGAGTGTCCATTTCTGTACCAGAAGAGATCGCTGTACTAACATAAAATGCTTATTTGTTGACTAAATATTAATATATAATATTATTTGTTGATTATCCGCAAAGGCATATAATAGTTTCAGATTAGTTAAGCGGACATTCTGTATCATAGCAACCAAAAAGCGTCAGCTAACACTGCCAAGCAAGTGGTTGGTGTTAGCGTTTTCAGGCATATTTAACGTTTTAATGCTTCCGTGTAGAGATAATTAAGCCTTTTTCAGTTATTGTAATGGTTTGCCAGCAGAAACAAATTGTCTTACTAAACTAGCCGTTAGCAACAAGATGATGTTTTCTGAACCGAACTGTTGGCTCGGGGGCAGGGATCCAGTGCCCTGACAGCGTCATACACATCACGTGACGCTGCTGTGCAGGTCAGGAGCTCTAATAGACTGCCACCTATTGGTCATTAATGATTCAGCAACGTCTGCTCATTTGCTTATGATCCGGTAATATGGGTGACTCTGTGTTCAACTGCTGATCCAATAACATTTAAAAAACGAAAACGCAAGTTTTGTTTTCCTAAATTATAGTTAGTTTTAGTTAGTTTTACAGGTCCACATTATAGTTTAGTTTTAGTTTTTTTTAGAAACCTTCGTTTTTATTTTATTTCAGTTAACGAAAATGTTTTTTCACTAATAGTTTCAGTTTTCGTGATAGTTTTCGTTTACGATAATAACCCTGGTACAGGACAGACTGATGTTCTACAACACCACATTTACTCCACATGTCAGGTACCAATTAAACAAAGACCCTATCGACTCTCCCTAGTTAAGCAACTTGCAATGGAAAAGCAGCTTGATGAAATGTTGAGCCAAGGAATAATTGAGCCATCTCACTCTAGTTGGGCTTCACCTGTGGTCTTAGTACCTAAAAAAGACGGCAAATTAAGATTCTGCGTGGATTATCGAAAAGTTAACTCTGTCACAGAAAGCGACGCTTACCCTCTTCCCAATATCACTGAAATCTTGGAATCACTCTCAGGAGCAGCAATTTTCTCCACCATTGACCTAAACAGTGGATACTGGCAGGTGGCAATGGATCCTGACTGTAAGGCCAAAACTGCTTTTATCACTTCTGCAGGTATATATGAATTCAATGTTATGCCATTTGGTCTTAAGAATGCTCTAGCAACATTCCAGAGACTGATGGAGATAGTCCTGGGAGAGTCCAAGAGGAAAATATGCTTTGTCTACATTGACGACATTATCATTTACTCGCACTTCCACAACATACAAACAGTTCTCTACAGATTAGAAGCTGCTGGTCTAACAATTAATTTGAAGAAGAGCAAGTTTTGTCTTCAAGAACTTGGCTTTCTAGGACATGTTGTCAGCGTTCAGGGAATTACAGCAGACCCAAGCAAAACACAAGCCATTCAAACCTACCCTGTGCCTAAGAATGTGAAGGATGTTCAGAGGTTTCTTGGATTGGCGGGGTGGTACCATCGTTTTGTCCCAAATTTCTCAAGAATAGCCGAACCCCTAAACTCACTGAAAAAGAAAGGACATTGATTTGAATGGACAACATCATGCCAACAGGCCTTTGAACAGTTAAAAGCTTGCCTTACCACACCTCCTATCCTTGGCCATCCCGACTTTCAGCTTCCCTTCATTGTATATACGGATGCCAGTGATACTGGTTTAGGAGCCATCCTGGCACAACGTAAAGACCTGGACAAAGAAGAGGTAATTGCTTATGCTAGTAGAACCCTAACTGGGGCTGAACTAAACTACACCGCAACTGAGAAAGAATGTCTGGCAGTTGTGTGGGCCCTGGAAAAATGGCAACATTACCTAGAATACAAACTCTTTACAGATGTCACTGACCATTCTGCACTCCAATGGGTCATGAATTCTACCAAAACCACCAGCCATCTCATCCGTTGGGTCCTGCGATTACAAAAATTTGATTTTGTCATCGAGTACAGGAAAGGGAAACTCAATGTGGCCCCTGATGCTCTATCTAGGTCATCTACACCCATCTCCAGCTGTAACTTGTATGCAGGCAACAAAGATACAGAACTGCCGTGGTCTGATGTTGACTTGTGGAAGGAGCAGCAGGAAGACCCTGATATTATGAAACTCATGCAAGCATTATCGGAAAATTGTGCCGATCTGAAGGATCAATATGAAATAATAGAGGGAAAACTGTATCAAAAGACATACCTGTCGAACAACCAGCTGCACTACAGAGTTTACATTCCCAGCAGTCTCAGATCCTCATTCCTGCAACACTACCATTCCAGCCCTCTAAGTGGTCATGGAGGGATCTTCAAGACTTATAAGAGGCTCCAGAATGTGGCTTTCTGGCCGGGCATGTGGTCTGACGTGAAACGTCATGTAAGAGCGTGCACAACCTGTCAAACATTGAAAAGTGATACTCAAAAACCTGCTGGGAAACTGCAACAAATCACTACGAGTCGACCAAACCAAATGCTGGGAGTCGACATTATGGGTCCTTTGCCACGGAGTACCAGCCAAAACGAATACTTACTTGTTTTTGTCGATTACTACTCTCGATGGGTGGAATTGTTCCCAATGCGAAGTGCTACTGCCCTGAATATTGCCACTATCTTCAGAAAAGAAATTCTGACTCGATGGGGTGTACCAGATTTCATCATCTCAGACAGGGGTGTCCAATTTGTTTCTTCTGTCTTCAGAGAGCTGTGTGAGAATTGGAGCATTACTCCCAAATTAACTACTGCTTACCACCCACAAACCAATCTAACAGAGAGAATTAATCGCAACCTCAAGACCATGATGGCTGCCTATGTGGAAGACAACCACAAAAAATGGGACCAGTTCTTACCTGAATTCCGTTTTGCTTTAAATTCAGCTGTCCAAGAAACTATTGGACTAATGCCTGCAGAACTCCAACTTGGCAGAAAACTCCAAGGTCCTATGGACAAAATCCTGCATAACACTAATTTGACTCCAGATGCTGATTCCTATAATGTATTTCATCATCTTCATCAACTCCAACAGCAAGCCAAAGAAAACAGTGTGAAAGCCAAGAAGAGACAACTGAGAAATTATAACAACAAAAGGAGAGACTTAACATTCCAAGACAAAGATCGTGTATGGTTACGTAACTTCCCTCAGTCTAGTGCATTACGTAATTTTTCTGCAAAATTAGCACCGAAATGGAAGGGGCCTTACCGTATTGTGCAGCAACTGGGTCCGGTGAATTATCGAATAGCCCTGGAAGACACCGGAGAGGATGTACGTACAGCACATGTCTGTAACTTAAAAATGTGCTTTCCTACAGCTGAGGAGTTGGAGTCTCAGGAAAAGGACAAACTTTGCCAGTTGATTCAAGACACCTCTGATGAGGAGTTCCTAGGTTTCTAACCTATTTGTTTTTGAGTTTTTTTTATGTTGTTTTTTGTTGTTTTTCGTCCAACCATAGGTTGTTTTTTTCCAGTGGGGGAGAGTGTGGCAATCTGAAAAAATAAAGAAAAAAAGGAAAAAAAACAGCACCTTATGTTTTGAATGGATGCACAGTATTTGTTTATTTCCGCTTTTTTGAGAATGGATGACGTGCTATAGTCACGTGGTGAAGGAAAGGAGATAAAAGGGAGTGTGACGAGCCCGGAAGTACTGCGTCTAAGAAGTGTTTGTGTTTACCTGGTGTGAGTGTTTGGCCTGCTGTGGGAGGACGGACGGCGTTTGGTCAGAAGTGCTTGTTGTTAATACTAGAGCGAGCGACACGGAGCTTTGCTCAGATTCTCAGATTCCCGGATCGACAGCTTATGAGCTAAACTATCGACCGAATGAGATTCGCCGAC
This sequence comes from Paramisgurnus dabryanus, assembly GCF_030506205.2. Lineage (NCBI taxonomy): Eukaryota > Metazoa > Chordata > Actinopteri > Cypriniformes > Cobitidae > Paramisgurnus > Paramisgurnus dabryanus. The sequence continues at coordinate 35,800,217 of NC_133348.1, forward strand.
TTTGTGTGTCCCAGAGGTTCCTTACACTCCACTACAGTGAGATTCATCACAGCAAAACTTGGGTTAGTGTCCGTACTTCTTCCTTATCCACGCTCATTCATCCACCACTACACACGCACATCATAACATGCACACACTATTCACATCTGCACATTCAAGCGTGGTTGTTTTTCTTATGTGTTAATCCTTATTTTCTACTGTCATGATTTGCAAGTAAATGTGATGTTTATATGTGAAATGCACTTAATATGTACGTAATGTTTCTTTTCTTTTTTATGTACAATGTATGAATGATGTGGGACACGAATCTGCCAGTTCGGAAACGAACCAGAGACGCGGTCACTACAGGATTGTGAAGACGTGTTTTTTGTGTTTTTTTTATGAATGATCCAATAAACTGAATTGATGTGGACTGCTATTGAGACTTTGTTTTTTGTGTGGTAACGGATGGTTTCTGGGATTTACCTAACTCTTTCACTTTGACGGGGTTAAACCTGTCTGGCGCCCGAACATTTTGTTTTTTATATATTATAAATTTACCTTGGCCAGTCTACCTTGGTGCGTGAAAGCTGCCCATCACGTGACCAAACGGTGGCGCAGCGGTGCGTTAGGCCGCCGTGTGGTAGACCAGGGTTCAAAACCCGCCTAGGCCAAAGTTTTTTTTATAAAGTAAATTGAGTTTAGGCGACCACCGTTACACGCATTAAACATGATTTGTAAAATGTAAACTACATAAAAAGTGAATTATACTGTTTTGAATGTCCGTGTATGAGCATGAGTGGAACTGAAGAGGCTTACAGCATCTGTTTTTACACGAATAAAGTTCAACATAAGCATATATTACTTAAATACCAATGTTGTGGGGTCTACGTTTTTTATCCATTTTATTTTGATGAAGATGACACAATATAACATCGTGACTACATGAAAAGAGCTTTAACTGTTATAAAAATACAGATTTGTGAGCATTTGTGGAACTGAGGGCGTGAAAATACACACGAAACACACGTGATTGTTGTCATGGTGAATCCGACCAATCTTGAAACAGCTGTGTCGTCATTACAGCCCGTGCAGCTCCTCTTCGCGAGCTGCGCTGGCTAACTCAGGCGGCTGATCTCGAATCGCTCTCGCGGTACTTAAAAACCACATGACACATTCACGTGCCTGCAGCGCCAGCTTAAGTCGGACAAAGTTACTAACCGGTATGCACTGCTTCAAGTCAGCCGCCAATCGGCCTGCACAGCGTTGCATGAAGTCGAACACACCTATATTACAGTTTTTCTGAATTGCTAAAACACTTAACTTCAATCTCTGAACCAAATTCATAGTGGCCTAAACACATCTGTCAAATCATGCACTCGTTTTGCAAAATTCTAAACACAAACTTCTCACTAAAACACACATTTCACACTGCAATGCACTTGTTTTATAAATGCTAAACACAGGCAGGCAAAAGTTGAACACAACTACAACACTGTTATCATTGAGTAAACACAACAACTCAAAATTCTACACACTTTTATCTATTGGTATTTTTTACCAATTGTGTGAATTGGAAACAGTCTGAGAGGTAGATGAAGAGTATGAGGAAGAAAAAGACACCAGAGACGATGCAATTGGCAAAATTTGCAGTTGGTTTGCTGACTTTTTACAAAATACAAGTGCTGCTTACAGTCATTTTGAAAACGTACTATTACTTGCAGTACTTACAGTAAAGTATTCGCTATATTCACTGAACTAAACTTGTGATTACAGTAATAGAGATTTTTAACAGTATTTGTCAAGTGTGTTGTTATGTACAATAAACATGTATTTTTCTGTAAGCAGATCTCCTGGATGTTGTGTTTTCCATTTTTTAAGGTAGTGTCTAATGGATGCTTGTAGTGTTTTATATTATAGACTTATTTGTGTATGATTTGAAAGCTTAGTTTGATTTTGAGTACAAGTGAAATGGTTTTGAAGGAATTGTTTGATTTTGCTGGAAGAGTCAGGGGTTCTGTGAATTTTGTTTAAAATTGGGATTTGTGTTTAAGGTTTTGAGAAAATGAGTGATGGTTTCAAAAAATGTGTTTTAACAATTCAGAAAAACTGTAATGCCCACGTGTAGGCATAGTGGACGTCACGTGACATTCATACCTGACCCCTTCTCCCAACGAACAAACAAACAAGACAGCCGAGGGGGGAAAGTAACAAACAAGAGGACAGCGGAGAAAACAAGGCGTGCCGAAGCTTTACAAAACACAAACAATAATGAACAGAGACAACATGAGCGAAAGAACAAAGAGGGTACATTATTTCAGCGAAAAAAAGCTGGCTACCGGGATGGCGAGTGGGATCACATCAGTCCGTGTAACGGGATTGGTGAATGTATGAATGATGTCATTGGGATTCCCCAGAAAGACCCAATGAACGGATTTGAGAAGAATGCAGGTACGGATCGCTGGAAAGAGACAGAAAACACCCAATACACACACAGGAACGTAACAATAAATATCAATAAATAATTAAACAGAAAAAAATAAATTAATAAATAAATCGAAAATTTAATATATAAAAATATATAAATTAATAATAAATGATTGTGTAAATGAAATAAATAAATAAATATATCAAGTAAAACACACACAGGAACTTAACAATAAATATCAATAAATAATTAAACAGAAAAAATTTAAATTAATAAATAAATCGAAAATTTAATAAATAAAAATATATAAATTAATAATAAATGATTGTGTAAATGAAATAAATAAATAAATATATCAAGTAAAAAAATGAAAAAAAGTTTATAGATCACCAGCATACCAGCACCAAAACACAACATATGCTGGTATGACCAGCATGGGATGCTGGTGCTAATGCTGGTTTAGCTGGTGCTAATGCTGGTTTGATGCTGGTTTAGCTGGTGCTAATGCTGGTTTGATGCTGGTTTAGCTGGTGTTCACTAGCAAACCAGCACCAAAACACAACATATGCTGGTCTTGCTGGTATGCTGTTTTTTTCAGCAGGGAGGCTTCCCGTTTGAATTTAATAAAGGATTTAAAGATTTTATTGTGCCATATTTAATGGTCCTTAATCAGTATAGGGTGAACAAATGTTTTCCAGACTATTTCTCTAAAGCAATAATTTCAGTAATATACAAGAAAGGTAAGGATCAGATTAAATGTACCTCCTGTAACACATTGTATGTGTTATACATATATGAGGTTATGAGGACATCTAGTGGCCTTCTGATACATTAACGTCCACTTGTGTATGTTTTATTACTGAAAGTTAGTTAAATAAAGTTATGTGTTATGGAGCAGCAGTGTTCGTTTGTCTGTCTAAAGAACAGAACAGCTCCTAAAGGGCCATTTTACTTTATAGTGTGGATTATACATTTGCTACTAAAACGGTAGTTAAAAGATTAGAAACTAGACTCTCCCTCGAAGTAGAACTACGCTTGGGCACCATAGACATTAAAAAACGTAAACGAGACTTGGTCGCTATTTTGTATGTTAACGGCGCCGCCATATTGGTCCGGACAAGAGTGTCAAAACACATAAAATTGAATCTGAAAGCTGCGCTTCTTGTGGATGAAAAACACAATAACGTCTACATTTCTCAACCGATCTCGACAGAAGCTCCCCAGTTCACTTCTATGGGGCTGTTTACACTTGGTATTAAGATGTGTTTTCATCGATCGGATCACAAGTGGACGAGAGAGACACATTGCGTTTACACCTGGTATTTAAATCCGTCTCTTTTGTCCACTTTCGACCGCATCTGTCCTGAATACTGTGAGGGGGTGGTCTGTGAGACGGGGGGCGAGTCTCTCTGCTGTCATTCAAACGCGAGCGGGAGTAATTATGAGTTTATATGGACGCGAACTTATATTATGTCGGAGCCCGCTGCTTGTTTAGTAAGTAAACATGCTGCACAGTGTTTTGTACGTTTATTTGTTGGAGCTTTCTCTGAATTTTCAGCGCAATTGATGAAATAGGATCGCGCAACTTTCACACGCTTTCAACCCGAAACTACGGAGAACACCCCGCAGTAGTTTTATCAATGAAAGGCTAAAAATAGCGCTGTTCACCGTATGTTCACGGCAGAAGTCAAAAAAGACGTAAAATTAGTGTTTAATACCTCAGATTAGATAAATGGGCGGAGAGAAGGCGGTCGCATGTGGCTGTTTGAACGCATTCAACCACATTGCGTTCCGCAACTCCACAGCGATCCGATCGAAAGTGGTTTCGACTACCTCTGAATGTGGTTGAAAGTGGTCGAAAGTGGACGCGTTCAAAACGTTTTGAACACCGTTTACACCTGGCATTAACGTCGTCCACTTGTGATCCGATCGACGAAAACGCATGTTAATGCCAAGTGTAAACAGCCTCTATGTGTTTATTGCGGCACTTTTGACCGGACCAATGTGGAGACACTGTTGACATCGGAGCACTGGGCCACAACCTTCAATACGTCATCAACTAGCGACATCTAAATTCAACTGGCGGCGCGAAGCTATCTGCCTACTATTTCTATGGCAACGTCTAAAACACAGGCAAGAAATCCACATTAGGAGACTTTAATGTTTCGAATGTTGTGAATTATAAAGATGACACAGTCCATAGTAGTTCAAGGTAAGTTTGTTATTGTCATAATAACTAACGCTACAGCTAATTTTTTTGGCTAATGTTGCTGTGCACTCATTTCAGACCCGTGCAAATAGTCCTAGAGATAACTTATTTAAAAACAAACAAACATGGTTTTCATTTCTTCATTAACTTTAAAATGTCTCTTCCTACCTCATGTCGATGTTTTGTGTTTTAACACAGTTGGTCAGTGCGGGAATCAGGTGGGTTGCCGCTTCTGGGACCTTGCGCTAAGAGAACACGCACACGTCAATCAAGTAATGTCTTGCACATGTCAACATCGACGCACTGTCCAAATACCGTTTTTGACAGTTTTCATCAATACAGTAACCAAGTCTTATTGTGTTTGTTTCTGCAGAAAGGAGTTTATGATGAGGCAATCAGCAGCTTCTTTAGAAACGACGATTCAAGGTAATCTGTCGATCTTATTTTTTTTAGTTTGTCCACATGTCCTCCTATCCTCGCTTATCCATGTGAGAATTGAGTATGTGTGGTGTTTTTTTAGGAGAGCTGATGGAGCTAACTATACAGGGGGCAGAATCACCGCTCTAAAGGCCAGGGTGAGCATCTTGCTGTGTGATGTACATTGGACTTGGAGACAAAACTGTATTAAAATGAAAAATGTGGATAGAAACACATTTTAATATAAGTTTTAATTCAACTTGTTGGTTGTCCATGTATCAATGTGTGTATCTGCAGGCTGTTTTAGTAGACATGGAGGAGGGAGTTCTGGGAGAGATTTTGCAGGGGCCGTTGCGTCAGCTTTTCAGCAGCACACAGCTTATAAGTGATGTCTCTGGTTCAGGAAATAACTGGTAAGAGTTAAACTCTGCATGGTATTTGTCATGTTAGCATCTACATACTTAACAGTCTTACTACGGGGTTATCCTTCAGAAGGCAAGTACTCAGTCTTTGAAGGTCGTAACCTCTGAAGTCCAAAAAGAGAACTGACATGAGATAGTCTAGCCTTCAGAGGACCCATAAGTTGCCTCAACTGCTACATACACATTTATGAATCTATATTCAGGGCTGTCAAGTCTAGCATTTCATTTGGTTCACATGACACACCTTGTATTTCTCACGCTGAGTAGTAGTAGATAACTTTTCCTGCTATATACAATAAATGGACGAGGCACAGGCATACACAGGGCAGTTCTGTCGATCTCAGCTGTTTTAAGTTTTTTAGGTGTGCTCAAGTTTATGCAGCGTCGCAAGGAGTTGACATAAGATTACAGTGAGAAATCTTGTGGAGGCGGCTGATTTCAAATCGCTCTTGTGTTACTCTGATGTCATCCACTTGTGGTTTCTTGCAGCGCTGCATGAAGTCGTACACACCTATTAATGCATCCTACCAGGCAATCAAAAAGAAATTATAATTTGTTCTTTCTGGTCAAATTGCATCCCACTGCAAGCACGTTTGTTACTATAGGCAACATGGATTTCACAAAATGTAAGTTGGAAAAGCAAGATCCAATGCGAAAGAGATAACCTTAAGTGTTTTGATTTTACGATTCCTGGATGAAAACACTTGCCTTTGATCAAAGACACTGAGAGATGATTTTTGAGGAATAAAACCAAATTCGTGGAAAATTATTGTTGATTCAGTCGAAAACTCTCAAACAGCTTTGCAACCAGAAGCTTTAGCTTACCTGAAACTAAGAAAAGTACTAGATAGGATTCCTGAAATGAATGAAAGGAGTAGAGATGGATTTCATTGTTATTGCCCTTTCATCAAGGCATCAAATGTCAACAAACACAACACAAAAGACCATAAGCTGAAATGTATAGCCTACTCTCTCACACACAGAGGAGCTTAATATACACGCTTACAGCAAGTTCTGCAATACTGTATATGTACAGTATGTCCAGGTGAAAAAGTACACTTCTGTGATGATGTACTTAAATTGGTCTATTTTCATGTACTAATTTCTTCTAAAATCTTCTTTAGTTCCTTAGTACATTAATATAAACTAAAATATGCTCAAAACTGTTTAGGTATCACTTGTAGTAAATTTGAACCTTTGTATGAAAGATGGGTAACTTTACAAGTTTACTACAAGTGGTATACATTTTTGTAATACTACAGAGATAGTATGTTAAAAGCACATTTCAGTTCATATTCATTGCATCTCAAAATAGATGCAAGATTATCTTAAGTACTAAAGTTTTGGAAGTACAAAACTAGTGTGTGAGAATAGAGCACATTAAAGGAATAGTTCACCTAAAAATAGGGGGAAAGTGAAAGTATAACCTTCTTTCACTGTATGTGGAGTCACATGCCTCCTTTCCATATGGATCACGGATCAACAGCGATTCGTACCGCTACTTTCAAAAGTGCATCTGAAACAATACGGAAGATGCTGTATCGATGCATGCATCGTCAGGCATTCGTGACGATGTATCGTCGTATCGATATTTTGACACAGCACTACTGTATAACAGCTTAAAGTAATGTTAAAAAGTTTCTGTAGGTCGTGTAAACTTGGCAGTAAAGCTCATTTCGAATTTGACCTTTAGGGCAGTCGGGCACCATACATACGGCTCAGCCTACAGAGAGCAGATTGTGGATCAAGTCCGCAGGGCAGCAGAACAGTGTGATTGCCTTCAGTGTTTCTTTCTCATTCACTCCATGGGAGGAGGTGAGTTCTTGTTGTGCATGCAAATGATCTCAGTGATGTTGTTGACTTTCATTCTGGCTGCTATCTAAGAGTACTGTATATTTGTGTGTTTAGGAACAGGTTCAGGTTTAGGGACATTTGTGTTGAAGCTTCTTGAAGAGGAGTTCCCAGAGGTCTATAGGATAGTGACTTCTGTCTACCCGACAGCAGAAGATGATGTGATCACCTCTCCCTACAACAGCGTGCTGGCCATGAAAGAGCTGACAGAGCACGCAGACTGTGTTCTGCCTGTTGATAACCAAGTATGTAGATATACTGTAATTTACTATGGAGATGAACAATAAATGAGTCCAAGTTAACTTTATTCCATGTGAAAATTTAACACAGTTGGTATTAGTAGTTACATGTTCAAAACCATTTTATTCTGTCTTGCACTGCAGTAAGATACAACCCATCAAAAAAGATATATCTTAAAGCTACTTTAAACAGTTTGGTACAGTTTTTGAAAACATTAAAAAGCCATACCCTACGTCCACAATCGCATACCTGGACAGTACGTACTGAATTAGAGTACCTAATCATTGACCAATAAAACAGTACTTTCTTTATAAAAAGGGGAGAACCAAGATATAACTAAAACCAAGGAACAGGACCGGAGCACACGTTTTAATTGATGTTAATTATTTTAATAAATACAGAATGACTTAGGTTTCGATGCCCCTGCGTCTTCTTCAGAGTCAATGACAAACTATGGACAGATTTTAAAGGGGGGTTCAATGGTATTTCAAGCATTCGGACTTATTAACACAGTTATAGAGTTGTTTCCTCATGCTAAATGTAGGCAAAGTGTCAAAAAAGCAGTTGGACATGTTACAGAGTATCTCTGTGCCGAATGCACTTCACCAGGGTTCGTACAAGTTTAGGAAAGTTTTTTTCGATTACTGGTCCAACTGACGTTTCAGGGGTTTTCTATACGTATCACTTCTTTATATGGGCACTTCCCCTAGAAAACCCCACCCACCCGTCAATCAGCGGGAGACACTAGAGCTTGCAAACAGCTTATCACGCCACTCAGCTTTGTTTAATTTCAAAAGTCAACAATGGCACGAAAGATGAAGTGTGTTTTTGGATGTAAGGAGAAGACATCCAGCCTTATGAAAACGATGGATATAGTATATATCTGGGGTAGCAGCGGAGTTTTGCGTGTGTGTTTGATGCGGTAAATTTTCCCATCCGGGTCACGAGTTGCACGTGGTTAGGGGTGTGACGGTCATTATATAACCGTGAGACCGACGGTTATAGTTGAACACCGTCATTAGAACTCTATAACCGCCAAAACCGTGTTATTAAAATATTTTTTTAAACATTTTGTATCATAAAGAATGTTTAAATTCTAATAAAAAACAACTGTTAACAGTCTGTGTTACACGCCCCCTCACGTTCTCAAGCAGTGAAAAATACAGAGCGGAGCAGACACTGACAACGCGCTCACATACAGGACAGACCAGGTTTACTGTCGGTTACTTTTGAGATTAAACATATTAAACAAAGTCTCACCTTTCAAATCATCTCTTCCTTCTAGTTAATTTATAGCATCAAATAAACATGAATGACCATGATAAGGAATGTTGTTTTAACCGCGGAAAGGCGTCAGTACACTCCGCTTTTCAAGTTCAAATCCTCCCGTGCTAATCTACTAACTCTCTTGAACGCACATTCACTTCTAGTTGTCTTGCTGTTAATTTTAAAGAAACGTAGAGCAAGTAGCTAATCAGTGTCTAGTTTATTCAAACGCCGGGTGAGCACTGTGCAGCGCGTCTGCGGAGAGTGTTTGCTGCGCGTGGCCATTGTGCTTTTACACCGGCTGCGTTTAACAACAATCTCAAGTTCACATTACTTTCTTTTACCTGCATTTATGAGCAAAACCTCTTCAATATGCTTTTAATCCACATTGTTTTCGTGCTGTTCTGGTCTGTGTAATGACAGATATATAGACACAATTACAGACATAAAAAGCCCAATGCACAAATCTGTTTCTCTGAAGATTATTAAGATAGATGATAGATAGAGGATTAATTTATGCTGGGCAGAGAGTGACAGCGCAGTCTTCTGGCAACAGTGTGTTTTTTTAAAAAATATTTCATTGCTTTCTGTTAAATTGTTCAAAGTTATTACTGTTTAAAACACATTTGGCATCAAATTCATGATTTTATGGTAAAATGACACTTTCCCGTCAATCCACGAGCATTTAAACGAGCAAAACGCCCCCTACCGACGGTTATGTGACGAACCGTCACATTTGACTCACGTCATAACCGTCATCACCAATTCTGAAACCGGCACACCCCTACACGTGGTAAGTAAGACTTCTGTCATATGTTGGAAATAGACGCGTGCATTTTATATAAATGACACGAACATGTAGTGAATCATAAGTTAAAACAGTGTTGTATAGTGTTGCATGACTCATACTCGCTCCTCCCGCGGTATAACTCCTCCTTCTTCATTTTTTCGTACGTTATCGGAAAGATTCGGTAAAGCTAATCTTTCTTTTATAAATCTGATTAAGCTAAAGACTCTTCAGAGATATAAAGGATGTCATACTACTCTATAGGCACTCCAGATCAGAATCAGAAATGCAGAAACAGCGTGTGTTAAGTGAGCTTTAAAGAGTCAAAAAGAACAAACATTGGCCACTGGCCTAAGTGGGTTTTGTACAGTAATTACCCAATCCTATGTAGGCACTCAGGTGTGGACAAAAGAAAATATATATATATATATATATATATATATATATATATATATATATATATATATATATATATATATATATATATATATATATATATATATATATATATATATATATATGTGTGTATATATATGTGTATATATATATTTATTTATTTATTTATTTAAATGTACATAAAAACCTACTGTTTGGGGTGATGGCTGTCTGCTCTAAGGGGAATATTTCTACTTGGAGGTTTGCGATAAATCAAAGTTTCTAAACCTCCTTGGGAATTTTTATAAATAGTCAAGTCCAAGAAATTAATTTTGTGTAAGGAGTGAAATACTGTAAATCTCAAGAAAGATGTGCTAGAGTTAATATTGGCCATAAATTTATCAAGTTCAGCCGAAGTCCTCGTCCAAATAAAGAAAACATCATCAATATATATTTTCTAAAGAGGGATTTTAGGAAGAAATAGATTGTTCACAGGGTTATCAATAAATCTTGCTTCCCATATGGCCATTACTAGGCATGCGTACTACGCTCTGTGACCTCTGACTCCTCCTCTTGGGGCACAAGAGGGTCGATCACCCCAAAAAATTGATAAAAAATATTTCTATTGGACAATTTTTACGTCTTAGAAGAAATTGCAGCAGCAAAGCTGAGTTCGAGTGAGGGATATTAGAAATGATAGAGCGCTTTTGTAGTAGGGGCTATACTGATAGAGATATCACTGCAGCCTATGAACGAGCCAGATCGATGCAACGATCACATCTTTTGGTTAAAACCAAACGTGCCTCTAGACTTTGCTTCTCCACAGAGTTCTCTCATATTGGTGGAGAAATAAAACATGTCATTAAGAAACACTGGCATAACTTGCAGAGGGATCCAGCTCTTAAAGATATATGCGCTGAATCGCCGCTTATTACTTTCAAGCGCCCTTGCTCACTTAGAGATAGGTTGGTTTACACGACCATGAGCCCTCCACCAAAACCTTTGTGGTTGCCGGCTCCTGTACCCACTGTTCTAATTCAAATGACACAAATCAATTTATCCATCCTCAGTTAGGCAAAAAAATACATGATTAATTCATTTATTAACTGTAACACTACTCATGTGATTTATATTTTGGTGTATGTAGATCGGACTAAACGTTCACTTAACCTACGCATCGCAGAACACAAAGCAGCAATTCGGAATTCCGTGCATAGTGTATGCATAAATACAAAATACTGTGCATTCCATACCTTCAATAGTCTATTAAATAAATAACTGGTTTAAAAACAACGTTCTATCCACTGATCTATATAAATGACTGGATTGCGCATAGAACGCTTGACGTAACTGCGTGACGTGAAGCCAGCGCAGAGTTCGAGCCGCCATCTTGGTATACCCAACCGGCAGAGAGCGCCATTGACTTCCATTCAAAATCATGATTAAAATTTACCCCCTTTACAGCGTATCAGTTACACAAGGTTAATTTTTAGGATATGTGTACGTTAATTATTTGTTAATTCTGGTGTTATTTGCAATGTTTATGTTTTAATCGGGCAGGATAATGGATTTATAAAAAACCGTTAAGGTGAGTGTGTCTGTTGCATTTGTTAATGACACGGGTATAAATAAAGTTTTTTTTGACATTCAGCTACACTGTGACGGTCAGCGTTATTTCTTTAAATAAGTTTAGATAACATAATTACAAAACTAGCAAATTATTGCATGAACATACGGTACAAAGCATGATTATTTATATAGATTTCAGAATGAGCACGTTTATTGTCATTAATACTAAATATGCTGCGGTCTGTCTGCTGATCTGATACTGTAATAAAGATGAATTTATAATAACTGATTAAAACGCAAAATGTACAACTTTCAGTAAATAACTATTTACATGCTTTGGACGTTTGTGTTGTAATAATGTACAGGGTAAGTTCACATATAAAAACGAAGACGAGTAAAGTGATGTTTTATCATTAAAATCTGATAACGTCCATTGATTTAATAGAACGTTTGGGTATACCAACATGGCGGCGCGGTGGCTTCACAAGTGTGACGTCATGCGCAATCCAGTCATTTATAAAGATCAGTGGTTCTATCTATCAAGACTTAATCTGTTGTTATCTTCTGGGAATTTTCACTTTAACACTAACTTTAACTTGCCCATATTTTAAAACTGTGGCGAGCATTTAGTTAAAAGCTATAGTGAGTGGCAAATTTCTGCAAATTTTTATATTCCAAGAACAATATAAACTGAAAAACATGTATACCGTGAAATATACCGTTACAGTGAAGTAAAATAACTCATTCCATGAAATGGATTTTTGGCCCCTATGGGTAATATGAATTTATTTTGGACACACTACATCCGGCATGTGGAAACATCACGTGAAATATGTGGTCATTGCATTTTGTTTTTTCATGGTGGGCACACTTCATGAAGTGAGAAACTGTCCGTTTCTCAATCCGATCGCATATTATGCAGGCTTCATACGTAAATAAGCCTGGTTTATTTATTTAACTGAGCATTACATTTGCAAGTCATGAGCCTATTACAACAATTTACAAATAACTAAGAATAATAGTTTAAACAAAGTTTATAATTGTTAATACACGGTATTCTGAAATAAGACAGTCTTAATGACATATGCAGCCTACAAATGCCACCTTTGGAGGCTGCAGCCTTTAGATTAAAATAAACCGCCACAGACTGAACAGACTAATTTGAAATAGACCAATACAAGTTCAGTCAAGGCCAAGGACAACAAAACAGTTACCTCACGCCTATGATATAATGAGTCTTCAGTTCCACCAACAACACAATAACAACAATACATACCGAGTAGCAATAAAACAAACGTGATCTGTAGCATATAAAAGTGTAGCTTACCTTAAAATAATCGCAGTGGATCACAGGAGTTAAATCTCATAAGAACTCAATCTTTCCTCTCATGTTGATTTTTTTAACAATTTAAGTTTTTGACAATTTAAGTGCCATATTAGTTCCTCTCCTTTGACCAAGCACAAAAAAATCTAAATTCAGGAAAGGGCTTATGGGTATTCCTCACAGTGTTTTGTACTAATAATTGTATACGATTTTGTGGGTTAATAATTTAAGTATAAACATTAAATAAGATGTTTCATTTATGGGTCCTAAATGCAAATTTTAGGTAGTGGTTGGTGATAGCTGTTTAGATAGCATTAGGACAGGGGTGGGCATTCCTGGAGGGCCACTGTCCTGCAAAGTTTAGCTCCAACCCTAATCAAACACACCTGAATGTCATTTCCAAGTAATCCTACAGCCTTTGATTAGGATTTTCAGGTGTGTTTGATTAGGGTTGGAGCTAAACTTTGCAGGACAGTGGCCCTCCAGGACCAGGAATGCCCACCCCTGCATTAGGGCTTACAGTGTACCATCATTCCTTGCACAAAGGTTAAAAACATCTTGGAATAAACTTTTGTACTTTTATGGTACATTTATGGTACTTCTATGATGTTTTCAGTTGTGATGATGACTGGAAAGCGGTGACTTTATTGTGGATCAACCAGTTACCTATTTAGAAAGTATCTTTTTGCTGTTTTTTTTTTTATTAAATATATGCAATTTTGAGTAAAAAATATGTATTTAATTACCTGGAAACATGGAATTAAATAAGTTCAAGGTGTGTGGAGTCTGTATTAATTATTTCTGCTTTAACTGTCTTTTGTAGTCACTTGTGGATATTGTTGGTAAGATACAGCATATGTCCTACACTGGTAAACCAGGCTGTGTCATCAAGAAGAACTGTACCATCATTTCTGGACAGGGAGGGGTGGTAAAGGTCGAGAAGCCTTTTGATGCCATGAACAACATTGTAGCCAACCTTCTTCTTAATATTACTAGGTACTAAATGTAATGTTCAAACAGTTGAGACCTGCTTTTTATAAATAAAGGTATGCGAATAAAGTGAAAATAGTAAGAATAGACTCATAGTTCTTGTTATAAACACAAGAATAAAGTCGACATTACAATAATAAAATTGGGATATTTGCAAATAAAGTAAAAATTATGAAAAAAGAGTTGTATCAATATTAGATTAAAATACTTTAAGAAAAGTCATAATTTTGGCAGTAATGCATTTGGAGTGATGTTAATTACAGATCTGTGTACTACATACCAAAATGTAAGACTTCCTTGTTCACATTATTCTTAACACACTGATGTCAAAAGTTAATTCAAGTATTACTCACGACTTCTTCTAAGGTTTAGATTAAATTAGGATCAGGCCATAGTTAAATAAGAACTTATACATAGATTTTATTAAATAGACATTACTTGTAGTGTGCATCTTCAGATAAAGCAATGGCATTTTTATAAGACAGCTCAAACATGCATTTAGTCCAGGACTAAATCCTTGTCCTTGTTTGTGAAACCGGGCTTCAGAATATTAAGACTTCAATCTTGTATTGCAACAACTTCATTTTGTCATTTTTACTTTATTCTCGAAATATTATGACTTCATTATTGTTTTTGTTTTTTTTTAATTGTTTGAGTGGCTCTAACATTTTATTCAGACTTTTTCTCAAAAAGCTTGTGAGTGAAAACTCACATTATAATATATTTAATCTCAAGATGTTTTTACTTGTGTATTTTTGCTTGGCTCTACTCCTCTCCCATATTCCTGTATTTTGTGAGGTTCATGCTTTACAGTTAATATGTTGTTGTTTATCTTATAAATAATATTTTCATCTCTTGCAGCTCAGCACGATTTGAGGGCTCTCTCAACATGGATTTGAATGAGATAGCCATGAACCTGGTACCATTTCCACAGCTACATTATCTAGTGTCCAGTCTTACTCCTCTCTACACACTTGCAGATGTTAATATACCAACATGCAGGTTGGCCACTATATATTTGCATTTATTTTAAGTGTTAGCTAGTATGTTAAAATGCTTATTAATACCTACCATATATACTGTGCCATTACTAGCTGTTCTTGGTGCACTTTAAAGAGCAACTATCATTTGATTTATGATTTTACATTTCCTTTGGTGTGTAAGTGTGTATTAGTACATGTTAACAATATGCAAAAGGTAAAAACCCCATTGTAAACGATGACGCAAGTTATCATCTCCAACTTCAATCTCTTTTGTTGTACTACAACAAACACACGGATTGTAGGCAACAGTTTATTTCCTGGGATTAGTGATGTAGACAAGACCGACATTATCATAATTCCTCGCTTCGGACTCAGCCTGTAAGTTAACTCCTGTTAGCATTGCGTTGTGAGCGAATCTTTCAAACATGATAAGGGGCGTCACGTTTCTGGCTGACGTCAGAAGTATTCCAGCCAATCACAACGTACAGATTAGCTGGCCAATCAGGGACACACAGCTTTTCAGATCAATGAGTTTTGTACAAAATCAGAGCGTTTGAGGAAAGCAGTATATCTGGAGCTACAAAATGTACGGTATGTGGAAAATAATGGTTTTTTTTTTACTATAAACCAGGTGAACACATTGCATTATACCAAATACACCAAATAACGTTGTTTTTTTAGCAATGAAATGGGTGCACTTTAAACAAAATTAAAATGTTTAGTTTAGATCTGTCCTCTTCTGATCTAATGACCCAATGTGTTCACAGGGCCAATCTTTTTGCTGTTCTTTGTGTTGTAGGCTGGATCAGATGTTCTCAGATGCATTCAGTAAGGAACATCAGCTGATCAGAGCTGACCCCAAACACAATCTTTATCTAGCTTGTGCTCTAATGTTGCGTGGAAACGTTCAGCTCTCTGACCTGCGGAGGAACATTGAGCGGTTTGTCAGTTCTTTCTTTTTTATGGTCTGTACAAATTGTTGTGCAGTGGTTGTACTTATTTTATTCTAGATTATCAGCTGCAAGTAATTATAATGCCATTTTGAATAATCTGTATTATGTATCATCCAAAAAAAAACTCATAAATCTGTTTATGACTTAGAGCAGGGCTGTCCAAACTCAGTCCTGGAGAGCCAGTGTCCTGCAGAGTTTAGCTTAGTCTGCCTAGTAAGACCTTGATTAGCTGGATTAGATGCGTTTGATTAGGGTTGAAGCAAAACTCTGCAGAGACACCGGCCCTCCAGGAGCATGATTGGACATACACAGTAGTTCAATGATCAAAGGACCTTGGTGTTTGGCTAAATGTGGTAGGTCACTTGCGGGGGAATTTTCACTTTAAAAATTACAGACATGGTCGATTAGCATGAAATTAAGATCACAGACAACCTCCGCAATTATAACAAATGACTAGAGGTCACCAGGCAATACTAATTTTGTTTGAATAGAGTGTAAGCTGTACATTGTAACAGATTTAATACTCTCCATTTATAAATTATTTAAACTGCTGGGCCACCTGAGCGCTTACTTTATATTTCAAAGGCTTATTATTATGGTTTAGTTTGTCACTGTAATGTAAACAATGTTAGAAATGTTATACATAACGTTCTTTCTTATAGACAGTTTCAGCAGTAACAACGTAAACAAGCGGCTTTCGTGGAAAACACATAACTTCTGGTAAACTCCGCTAAGAATAAATAACAACAAAGTCCTTTTAAAGTAGTTTATTTTTATACCAAGCAAAATAACCAACACGTAGATTACCTAGGAAGCCAAAACATTTGTTATTTTTGACGAGGTATTTGTTCAAGAGTTCAATTTAGCAACTGGTACTCAGACCATTAAACAAACAGAAACAGAAGTACATTTGCGACCAGACGTGAATCGCATCACCCCACATGGGTCCGAGGAAAACGTCTATACCTGAAACTCAAACCATTATCAGATGCTCCCTCCACCGTTTATATTTTTAAATAATAAATTAATATCATAAACGTGCGACTAGTGGACTAATTGTGAAAATGAACAACGACTAGTCGCATAGGAAAATCTTTGGTCGAGGGCAGCCCTAAATCATTCTGATTGATAAATTCGATCATAGCGTTTACATGAAAACTTAATAATGGGATCGGATTGATGTGCGTGTTTATATGGCACAAGCTTAAAATCAAATGTGATAATTTGACGTGCACACATGAAATAGCTATGTCTATTTTATGTCATAATTAATAAACGACAAGCACACAGACTTCACCCCTTGCTGCAGAGACCCTTCACGAGAGTAAGTCCACAGTCCACAGTTTTCCTTTGCTGGCAATGCTGTGTTAAGTCGAACACACACGTTTATGGATCAGAATATAAATCATGGATTGGACGGACGACGCTGTCTTGTACCACTTCATAGATGATTAGAAGGAGATAAAATTTCACTTCCAGTGACACTTTTTCAACAACACAAGCTCGTGTTCTTTACGTTATATGTTATTATGCCAATTCTACGGCATTGCACATGTGCAGAACGCCTCAGTTTTAGTTATCATTTTACAGTTTACATGTCCTTTTGAGCAGATTACAAAAGGTATAAACTAGGGCTGGGTATTGGCAAGGGCCTCGCGATACGATTCGTATCACGGTACGGTACGTTACAATATGTTGCATGCTGCGATACATTGCAATAGAGCTGAATGTTTTTTTTTTTTTTGGGGCTTATGAATTTTGTAAACTTAAAGTAACACATGACATCACTGTTATCACAGATTCACATTCATGTTGTTTACACGGAGATGACAAGGTGCCTTTTTCAAAAACGTGCACTTTGAAACCCGTCATCTTCATTTTCAGGACTCCAAAGTGTCGTTGGTCTTTGGGCCTGAGGAGGAAGCTAATCCAAAATAATAGTAAATTTTTTTTGCCATGTCAAAGATCAGAATAACATCATAATTTCTCTCTGTTTATCTTAGTCTGAAGCCCACCCTACCATTTGTCCCATGGAATCAGGAGGGCTGGAAGACTAGCCTGTGTTCTGTCCCTCCTGTGGGTCACACACACTCTCTACTGACATTGGCCAACAACACTTGTGTCAAGTCCACCTTTGGTGATTTAAGGGAGCGTTTTCTGAAGCTCTACCGTAAAAAGGTATGTCCCTAAACAGTTTAAATCTTAGTAGACTTGAACAACGAAGAAGATATATTCTGATGGCATTTGTTGTGCCTCCTCTAGGCCCACCTGCATCATTATCTAGCAGTGGATGGCATGGAGTCAGCTGGATTTAGTGAGGCATTGTCATGTCTCTCAGCCCTTATAGAGGACTACACTCACCTGGAAAGCCCTCTTATGCCCAACGCCCCCAGACTCTCCATCGCCACATGAATGTGTGTATATTTGTAAGGCAACGTGAACAAATGTTTCTGTATTTGTTTATACATTTCATATAAAAAATGTTTATATAAATTATACATTTTCATATTTTTGTAACATCTAACATTTAAAATGTTTTCAGAAACAATTCTATGAAATGACTTTAACAGTCAGTGGGCCCTATCTTGCACCCAGCGCAATTGACTTTGTCAGTGACGCATGTATCATTCATATTTTGCACCGGCGCACAGCGGGTTTTTCCCTCTACAGACGCACGTCGGCAAACTATTGAATGAACTTGCGCTCCCTGGGCAGTTCAGCGCAAAAAAGAGGCGTGTTCCGGCGCAAACCATCCCTGATGCTATTTTGCAGTTTCAAAAACCAATTGCGCCACTGACCAGAAAAAAAAGTTTAAAGTCAGTTGCGTGTTGTTCATTATGCTATTTTAAGGGCGCATGCTTGACCATAATGTATAGCGTGCACAACGCGCGCACATCTACACAGATGCAACAGTTATTTTTGCAAATCATAAATTGTTACAATAAAAAATATTAACACATGAGATAAGGGGAATCATAGTGGTGAGCATTGTCGTGATAGTTTTTATTTATTGTGTGGCTGCGTTAAAAAATTATCATGCAAATAACGATTAAAATATTTTCATACGTTTTTGTGTGGCTGTATTACGTTTATTTTATGTAAATAATAATTAAAATGTTTTCATAAGAAACCTTAAAGTATATGAACTTGATTTGTAAGTGTTCTTTGGGGTTGGACCTTGCTTGCGTTTCTTGGGTCCGATTTCAAAGCCCCCAAACCCTTTCAGCTGTGAGGGTGGACGCAGATCTGTGTAGAGGCAGATCCACCTCCCGTTACACGGCGTGGCCGATTTATGCTGGCAAGCTTGGGATTCCCCCGTCTCCTGACATCATTGTAGCGCTTGGCTGATGAGACTGTGGCTATTTCCTCTCACGCCTGTTTAACCTACGCTGATTTGGGCGGGTTTCTCCTATCCCCATACAAAACAACTTCTCTGTCTTTGACTGCTCTTACAAGAACGTGGGTCTCCTCGGCTGTGAACCGCTCCTGGCGTGTGCCTGGTAAATCCGTCATAATAAAAGCAACCCGCCATGGAACTTGCGCCCTTGCGTTTAAAGGGAATGTTGGATAGCGTTCTGATTGGTTTATTTGATGTTACGCCCAAACCACACCTATGAATAATAAACCAACTTCAGACCAACCCCTTATTGATTTGCGCCCGGCGCAAGAGTTATTTCTCACGCCGGGAAAATAGCAACAGCGCCCAAGATCCGCCCACAAACTCACTTGCGCGTTGCGCTTCGCACTTGCGTTTCAGATCGTTAAAATAGGGCCCAGTATGTTTTTGATGTAAAATGTCTCCTGCGTTATATCTGAAAGAAATACGGTAAAACTTTAAAAAGGTTGTTAACAATTAGTTTATGCATTAGCTAACATGACCTAACAATGAACAATACTTCTACACCATTGATTAATTTTTGCCATTCACTAATGCATTTATAACATCAAGTGCTGTAACTGTTAACATTAATTAACGCACCATGAACTAAAATGAATAACTGTATTAGACATTAAAAAGAATGAATACATCCTGAAAAACAATATTTGTTCATGTTACTTAATGCATGTCGGTGCCAGTGTGCGTATTCTCATAGAAAACAATGTGTTCAATTTCGTCCGGTGTGCGACCCCCCCCCCCCCCCCCCCCCTTAAGACTCCTCAGACATCAGTTCTCCTTCCTATTTGATTTTCTCTGTATATGTTGAAGTTTGGTATCATTGTTTTTGCTTATGAAACGTAACAATCTTCTTAGCAAGGTAAATAATGTATCTGCTCCAACTTTCTCAGTTGAGCTTAATCAGAAGTTTTAGTTTCTGATTTAAGGAGTGCTTGTTTTGATATATTTATAACCTCAGATATGCTGCATTTACCCACTTCCATTTTAAGACACTTTTGATGTTCTTTGTAAATAAAGAGACATAAGTCAAAACAATCATTCATATACGTTATGCCTTTTAAAATTATAAAAAAAATATCATGTCAAATTCCACTTCTGCATAGGGCCGATAACGATTCCTGTGTCTGGAATCGAAATAATCGATTCCAAGAATCGATTCCTCTCTGTTATTTTCTATTCTTTTTTATACCAGCACTGTATCTAACATTGTCGCATCTTACCGTGCCACACGGCGAGAAGCTCTCTAACGTTACACTATGACTTTTGCAAATCCATTTGTCCTTCATTTTAGATGTATTGTGAGTCCTGCTTGGTTATAAATATAATGTGGCCTTCACTGGATTTGTCACGTCGTGTTTTCTGCATCATGTGTAGACAGTAGACACAGTGTAAAGACGAGGAATATGTTCACCAGATTCTATTTACACACACACACACACACGTACTACACGTATGTGGATAGATAGATTTTTATTTATTTGTGGTACATATATTTCATCCAGTATCATAAAACTATAGCTAAAATCCCTGTTAAATTCTAAAAGCATTTTGTTCAGGAACAGACTCATGCACACTTTACACATACAAACTTTTTAGGCCTTTACACATATAAAAGTGCACCAGACTACTGATGTTGACCTTGGAGGCATTTTTCTTCGCGTGAGCTTGATTTATTGTTGTTGTTGATGGAGTTAAACTTCTTGTCCTAAACTACAACAAGTAGCCTAAGATCAAACCCCACCCAGCAACCGATTCTAAATATTTCATTGAAGTCAGTCATTGCCTACACACAATGCTGAAATAATCATCCTGCCCTTACCATACTCTGTCACGAATAAATTCATTTATTTAGTATGAACTTTATTTCTTTACAGGTGACGTGATTGTGTTGACAAATTAAATCGGCTACATTTGCGTAAAAAATATTAAGGAGAAGTCGATTTCCCTTAATGGAATCGTTTTCTACCTTTGGAATCGACTCTCAATTCCTAACACCTTGGAATCGAGGAATCAATTCTTTTTAGTACTGTTTTCCCATTGAATTAGAAGTTGTTCTACACTCTGTTTTCTACATCTGAAAACACTTGCCCTTACAGTTTTGTTGTTTTTTAGTAATCTAATGCTCCCCCCCCCCCAAAAAAAAGACTTCTGAACTCTTAATCTCTATTGACCAATATTGCACTTTAGTAATTCTACTCTTCTACTAAAAGTTATATTATATACTCCTCCATATGCACACTTTGCATACTGTGTAATTGGCACATTGTTTTGTATATTATGGATTATTATTTATATACATACACAACATCATTTACATATTGTAAGTTGATATGTGTACAGATATTTGCAAATCAGTTGTGTATATCTGATGTCTAATGTAATATTGTCTCAAATCGGTCTACATTTCCCACTACTTTCAAAACTGCTATGTTGACTTTCACGACCTACTGTTGCACTTGTGTATAGTTGCATAAGTTGTGTTTAAATGTGCAATCTAAATAAATGAAGAAAAAAAATCGCATTTTACATTTTTATTTTGTGCCACCATACTTACTCGTGTAACTACTCATGTAACAGTCCTTAAATAGGGAAAACAGGAAAGTGTTTGGTTGCTTCTTAATTCATCCCTGTTTTAAGCAGGGATTCCATGGCAATGTAGTTTTCTTTTAAGTGACAGGGAGTTTTGGTAATGTAAAACTTTATCCAAATGAGCAGCATTTCAAATAAACAATATCCTGTAAGATATTCAAGTATACACAAAATTGATAACTTAATGCGCCATGAAAGCGTTTTCACCATTTTACATGTTTTTGTCTTATCAAATCTGATATCTTATTTTTACTAGCAATATATCCCATTTGTGATTCTCATGTAAAGCTATGCAATACAAAGTATGGCCATTAGGCAGGGACAGCCAGCAATACATTTAATTAGAAACCAATACCAATCAAACGCTGTATGTTTAAAGGGATAGTTCACCCAAAAATGAAAATTCTGTCATTTACCCACTCTCATGTTGTTCTAAACCCAAGTCAATGAGTACCATCAACTGTGTGGTCACCAAAAATTATAAAAAAAACCTTTTGTGTTCAAAAGAATAACATCATACAGGTTTTAAACAACATTGTTTCATTTTGGTTGAACAATCCCTTTAAGACCCAGTTTGGCAGACAAGGCTTAAGTCTAGTCCTAGACTAAATGAGCTGTCTTAATGAAAAACAACTTGCCGTTGCCAATGGAGGCCTCTTGTGCAAAAGTGATAACCAAAGATCATGCCAAACTTCATGCCAAAGTGAAGCAATGTAATGCTGTGACTACAGTATGTGTGGGATGAAGGTTATACAACAGGATATCGTGGCCAAGAAGGAACACTTACTTATAACCAGCATTACATTAACTTGAAATCTCCAGCAATTAAAACACTGTAACGCACCTTTTACCAGAAGTATAAATTATTTTAAATGTACTATTTTCGTTTTTTTATATCAGTTACTTTGTGTATACTTCTGTCAGCACAACCTTCACTGTTAGAAATAAGGGTTCCCTTATGTACCCTTTAGGGACAGATATGTACTTTTATGCTACTAATATGCAGCCTTTAGGTACAAATGTGTACTTTATAGAAGTGTACCACCCCAGCGACAGCTTTTGTACTTTTTTCTGAGTGTGTTCAGTATGCCTACAAATAAATTAATTTTGTTCTTAACTGAACTATACAATACAAACTGTCAAGTGACTTAGAGATCATCGAAAATTCATTATTCATCATATATTCTGATCATTAAATATTGTATCATTAGGATGTCCTTTGTAAGAACCAGTTTCAGGTTCCTCATGCTAGGTCATGTAAATAAGACCACATAACAGAAAGTTGTATACATGATCCAGATGCAATGTTTGACATGTAAAAAGCATTTCATGAAGACAAAAAATAGCATCTTAAGGAGTAAAATATTTTAAAACAATTACATTTATATATGTATAATGTAAACTTGTTGTGTTTGCGTATAGAGTATGTTTTTAGCATGATACAGCAATATCGCTCAAGTTAGAGTGTTGTATGTGGCTCTATGGTTCTGCCTTTACCTTAATCACAGCCATGCTGATGGGATCATGATTCCTGCTAGAGGGTATACAGCTACGGCCAAACCTCGCACGGTTTGGGGGAAAGGATTAGGATGAAAACAGCGCTCATCCGGTGAGATTTCACGAGATTTTTGTTGTAGCTGTATCCCTTCTAGGCACAACCAGCAATCATAGCCATGCTGATATAGAGGCAGATTACACAATATCACATTTATACAACAGTTCAAAGGCACAAGTGTGTAGATAAATCTAACACAATCAAAAGGGTGCAAACCCTTGTTTAACTGGGTTAAAATGACACACCACACGTCATTTATACAGCAGAAACAAGAGAGGAGAGTGGTGTTGGCGATCACTAATTATGATACTTTTGTTCCCATTTATTGTAGTACTCATTGTGTGTTAATTCATGTCACAGACACTTAAAACGATCATTTGTGTTTTAAAGCAGTGGTTCTCAAGCTTTTTTCGCTTGCGGCCCCCCTTGTGTACGGTGCATTCCTTCGCGCCCCCCCCCCAAAGAACATGTATGACAAAAAACTGTTCTAAAATGTAACATTTTAATTACCCAGGTGAAAAAGTAGTACACTTCCATAGTGTACTTAAAGTGCTTTATTTTCGCACACTAATTTTGTACTTAATATACTAAAAATTCATCTTTAGTACTTCTTAAGATGTTCTTAAAATCATCTAAGTGTACTTCACTGTGCTATTTTGAGACACCATAAATATGAACTAAAATGTGCTAAAAATGTATTTAAAAAATGTATTTAGATACCACTTTTAGTAAACTTGAACCCATCTTTGTATGAAAGTTGAGTTCAAGTTTAATTCAAGTGTTAAGTAAATACATTTTTTAATACAGAGATAGTATGTTAAAAATGCATTTTAGTTCATATTCATGGTGTCTCAAAATAGCACAGTGAAGTACACTTAGATGATTTTAAGAACGTCTTAAGAAGTACTAAAGATGAATTTTTAGTATATTAAGTACAAAATTAGTGTGCGAAAATAAAGCACTTTAAGTACACTATGGAAGTGTACTACTTTTTCACCTGGGTAAACAAAACATATTAAGTTATACAAAGTAGTGATGTTTGTTAGAAGCCTGATTTTTTTTGGTTTCATTACTGTACACAGAATTCATGATAAATGAATGTATTTTATAAAATGTCATAAAACTGGGGCCCCCCTGGCACCATCTCGCGGCCCCCAGTTTGAGAACCACTGTTTTAAAGAGAGTGTTTGTGCCGTGTGTGACCGTTCCATCTGGTGACAGCTTTTTCTAGTCACACATATCTGACTGTACCGCTTAAGTGCGGCTCTCCTGATTTTGCCAAGTGGTTAATGTCCTCAAGGCAACATTATGTTGACCCCGGAACAACATTTGAATAAACCAATCAGATTTCAGAAAAGTTTACAGGTTTTTTTTAGGTTTAAGCTCACAACCAGGTTTAGCTGCTTTTAGACCATTGTTTTTCACTTCATTATCCTCTAATTTTAGGGTTCAGTTATGGTTGGGGTTTGGGGTGGGTTTAGGTTTTGTTTACAAAAATTTTGTCCTTGGGTCAAAACAATATGTTGCCCTGATGACATCTCTGACTTGGCAAAATAAGGATGAACACTTAAGAGCTTAAACAAGCCTCCAGTACTAATTCTAAAACAACCAGTGGTGGAATAATACAAGCAGTGAAACAGTGTGGTGATACTGCTAAAATGTTGCATAACTGAAAAAGGCCCTGAGCCATTCAAATACGAGAACCAGAAAGAACTGTTGTATACGCTATAGCAAACATTAGGTAAAGCTAAAGAATAACCATTCCTCACATTTCCTCTCCCTGTGTGTCTGTTTTATATTAAGTGTAGCTCTGAGAACATGTCGTCCGGTTCATTACACTTCCTCTGACACACACATGAAGTGATCCACTGCATCTTCCAGCGTACACTGGATCCTCCTTTGCAGTGGAAATCTATGCTCACTATTTTTGATTTATTGGGAATGCAGCAGCGCTTGTCTGTGCAGATCCCACAGTACATGGGCTTGTACTTTTTAACACTTGTGCAGCCAGAGAGAGACAGCTTCTCGGCTTTGCTGGCCTGGAATTTCGGTCTGCAGGTCTTCCCTTTTGGCATCTAGGAATTAAAGAGAAAAAAATAATGCTGATGACACTTTTGAGGAATAGGTAACAAAATGGGCCCTGAAAACTAAATGAATGCCGTTTCCTTTTAAACAAAAGGGAAATAAAGAGAGACTTAACAGTGTGTACTTTTGGTTATTGATGAACTTTTTATCTCATTATTGGTAAATACAATTGCTGTAAAAAAATTATAATTAAAGGTCGATAGCAGGTCTTTGTGGACTTTGTCACAGCATGTAATGTATTATTCTAATAATAATTGCACTCTAATAATGTGTAAAATTGACAGTCTACTATAGTCTTGATCTTTGATCTGTATCTAGCATAGCATATATAGTACCAGTGGGATGGATGTCTTACCTTCAGCTCTTTCAGAGCTTTCTTTTCACATGGTCGAAGTAGACAGAGTCTGCGTTCCTTTCTCATCTCACACTTGCTGTTGTCATTGTTGACCCGTACGGAGATGCCGATGCCACAGGTACGTGAACAGGCTGACCAGGGCGTTGTCTGCACCAAGCAATTCTTCTTCCAGGCTAAAGGAGGATCCCTGTAAGCTTTCAGTGTTACAGTCACAAAGCACTATGTCATCTCACAGTAAACAAACAAAACCTACCGTCACCCCAGGCATCTGATTCTGGGCTAATTCCAGTGGGGGCAAATTTGCACTATAGGCAAAATGACCTACGGTGCTCAGTCATGAAACTCTGGAGGAACAGACTGTTTTCATTGCCAGCCAGTCAGCTTACACATCAACATGGCTCAAACCTACTGGCTTTTTTTTCAAATAGATAGGCAGTTTTGTTAAGGCTAGCCATAACAAGCTTTAGCTCTTTTCACACAGAGATTATGGAAAATGTGTTCTATGAATGTTACGTCAATTACTTGGTCCTCTGCCAGATCGGCCCAATGATCCTAGCCCAAATACCAAAACTTTGCTCTCATTAACAAAATCAGCTTACCTTACGATCATCTGATGAACAGCGGACAGCTGACTTATTTAACCCACCAACAAAAAAAAATGATAATGTTACAGTTAAGAATTAGTCCAATGCTGCAGGAAAACCATGGACTTGACAAGAAGGGTGATGGCGAGAAACTGTATGCGAGCAGGGTGGAAATATATGTACAGAGGTAGAAAAACACGTAGTTTGATACTAATTCGTAGGCAATTAGTCCTACCATAACTAGTACCCTGGCCAATGCAATGGGCAAACATTCTGGTCTTGCACCTTCCAAAGAAGATAAATATTTCTATAAATATATTTAGACCCCTTTACTTTGTGATTGATCAGGGGCCTCATTTATAAAGCTTGCGTATGCACAAAACGGGGCTGAAACGTGCGTACGCCACTTCCAACGCAAAGTTTGTGATCTATAAAAAAAACTTGACGGCAGAATGTGCACACATTCTAGAGACAATTAATGTGAATTGGTGACACAGATGGCAAGAAAGTTAACTGAAATCAGACTGAAGAAAGTAAATATGACAAGAACGATTATAAGTATTGATAACAAACACATATTTAATTTCACTCTATATCATATGTTAGATCCATGTTATCATGGCAATTAAGTAATGTTATTTGCACTTGGACTGAGTGATAATTGTTTCATAAACATCTTTATTCAATCTAAAAACATTTAAAATATTTAATCAGTGCTGTCTCAAGGTCACATTGTCCACTACGGGAGCACGAGATGGCCGGACTGCATGGAATACAGGATAGCATCAAATACGCATCCATTAGATAATTGCAGAAAATGTAAATAACCAAATATTTTTCTTTATTACTGTTCATTTTTACCATCAAATGTCAAAGGGTGGAAATACAGCCGTCAAGCTCCCACATAATCGTTTCTATCTATGTTATCGTTATAATAGTCCTAATTATAATGTTCACCCTGCTGAAAAAAACAGCATGGACCAGCATGGGAATTATGCTGGTTTGATGCTGGTTTAGCTGGTGGTCACCAGCATACCAGCACCAAAACACAACATATGCTGGTCTTGCTAGTATGACCAGCATGGGATGCTCTTGCTAGTGCTGGTTTAGGTTGTGCTAATGCTGGTTTAGCTGGTGTTCACTCGTCTTGCTGGTATGCTGGTTTTTCCAGCAGGGCAAACTGAAACCGTCATGAAGAAACATGTGTTCACTTCTTACGCTAAAATAAATATTTACTCACGCGTGTAAATTTTTATGCAAGTCTGTTAGGTAAAGTAAATTACTATTTATGTTTTTAAATTTAAATTATTGTTTTTAAAAATATGTCTGCTCTTTGTATAGCATGGAAGAACGCTCATGCTGCTGGGGAAACAGTCCGCATATATCAGACGCATGTGCAAAACACATATCTATTTTATTTTTGTGATTTATCTCATTTATGCTGTAATTTTGCCAAGGTGTACAATATAATTGCCGTAACAATATATAAATTCCCGTTTGTAATGCTACATGATTGCAATGCTGGAGGATTACTTCAATGGCTTGCATTTATTGGCTGGGCGCTTATAGCTTACAACTAACAATTGGATGCCAGTCTCATTAATATGAGGATCAGCATTCAGGAGACGATTTGCATGGACTATTTATGGTTAAAGATGGGCGTGTATAGGGTGGGATATGAGGCAGATTCACATACGCACACATTCAGGTGATCTGTGATTTATAAAAGGAACATTGGTTGCTGGTGTGTGTATACGCATGGTTTTATAAATCTGAATTTTTTTGCGTACGCTAGTTTTGCCTTTTTAGCGTACGTAGACTTTTAGTAAGAATCATACGCACATTTGGATCATTTATAAATGAGACCCCAGGACCAGCATAAGAAAAAGTATTTCTGGATAAAATCGACTAGTCATGCATTTAATCTTGTTAGAATGTTATAAATTGTTCAATCATTCCACTTCTCAGCAAAAAGATGCTAAGGAACAAGCTGCACCAACACAACTCGCAACCTTACAATACTCAAGCCATAGTCTTAGTTGCTTAGTTTTATAGCTAATCAATTCAGAAGTTTGCACTGGGAGTGTTCTTTCTTCTATACAGAAAAAGGGACACTATGGAGACGAAATCCTGCCCAAAGGGAGGTTGATGTAGAAAATATGTCACATGGAAGTGCCACATATTGAAACTGTGAAGTCCCTGTGAAGAGTTCAACCCAAGAAAAGAAGTGATAAGGCTGGGTCAACCCTAACTGAGGGTGGTCCGGACGTCAATGAAGATATTTTGAAAAAAGTTTAATAATCTTCTAAATATTTTGCTGTGCATTCAGCAGAACAAAGAAATGTAAAACTTTCGGAACAACTTCCACAGTAAATGATGACATGATTTTCATTTATTGTGTATACTATCTCCTTAAACATGCTGAAATTTATCTTAAGAGTTGTCCTGACTGAATTGCAGATCTTATGTTTTAGCTGAATTTTTGCTAAAACATCACACACAAAGCTGATGCAACATGATAGTGAATGAGCCCCATTGTGAGCTCTGTATATTGGTTTAATCATTTTAAATTCCATTACACTGTAAAAAAATTGCTGTAATTATGCAGCTGGTTGCCAGTAACTTACTGTAGAAGATAAAGACTAAAAATGTTTCATGTTAATTTTAACTTTGAACAAACTGTTGCCAGTAAATAACATAAATGTAAAATCTACAGTAAGTTACTGGCAGCTAGCTGCCAGTAATACTGCAATTTATACAGACATGTTTGACAGTGTAGGGCACTTACAAGCAAAGCATATGAGGCCTGGCAACAAACAATTTTCCTCATATATGCCGTGTAGGGCATACTTTACATTGTCATATCGATGTACAATGAAAGATCCCATCTGATATAGTAATCACAAACAATGTATACCTCAAATGTTCAGAATTATCCACACATAGGAGCAGTACCGAAGCAAAACCCATATAAAAAAAAATCAACTTTGCAAAAAAACTTGTCATTTTATGTTTCAAACAGGGATGCGATAGAGGGGCAAAAGTTATGAATTTAAAGCTACAACCTGTATAATATTCCTTTTTTTAGTTAACATGAAACTGCTGACCTTTTATATTATCTTACTACTCTACCTGGTGCATAAGTCATCAGTTCACATTAGTCAGTTTTCTGCCAAGGAAAAATATTAACCAATAACATCATAGCTCAGCGTGTTTCCTAATATTGTTGGCTTTTATGTCTCATTGTGCAGTCATATTCACCTGACATGTAGTTGGTGTCCTGCTGATGTTTGGGCCTACTGTTATTCTTAAGACCTGTTAGCGTTTTGCTCTGGAGGGGAGTGGCGTTCAGCATCCCTGCAGGTTTTTCAATGAAGACAGGGGTACAGCCAATGGCTCCAGCAATGCAAGTACACTTGTAAAGTGGGTTGGGCTGGAAGGCCTGTCCATTGTCATAGTGAGCCCCATTCAGATCACAACCCACCCCCATCATGTCTAGAAAAAAACATGCAGGTCTTGAGTTTAATAATTTTTCTTTTCATTCTACTTTTTTATTTTCAATTACAGATTTCTTGAAGACTTTCCCAACTGTGGGAACTAACTCCAGAACTTGTTCACCCCCAAATTCATGTAATTTTTATTATCATCATAGCACACAAAACAAGACATTTTTAAAGAAACATAATACTTTTAAAAAGTAAAATGTATGTCTGGTCTTAAATTCCAGATAATTATAATTACTGATTATCTAAACTTGTGTGTAGCTCAAGTACATGTCCAGAATTCACATATGGCTCATCACATTTTAATTATGTGTGTATATCGGGGTCACGCACATCTGTGGAAGATCGTTTTTGAGTCTTGTCGCCTTTTTCATAACACTTTTAACATCGATCAGGTCCCAAACTTTATCACTCTTAATAATTATTTTAACATCAAGCAAGTCCTGTACATAATTTTTTTATTCCTACATGTTTTAAAATAGAAACCAAAATGTCAGACACGCATGTGGATGGACACGCATCTTTGTATTAGATTAAGTATTTAGAATGGTACATCTCTCAGTAAACATACAAAAAAATTTCATTTTAGACTATTTAGAGCATTGGGATCTGTAGACGATGACTTAATTTTACGATGACTTTTTTTTTTCAAGAAAAACTTTATTTTGAACAAAATCAAAATAAAGCTCAAAATAAAATGGTGTGCATACCGACTCGATTTGCCAGCTCGGGTCACATATTTTTATAGTGCTTTTCAGTGTTTAACAGGGATGATGATACAATATAAACCTACCCCATGAGTTACATGTAAAAATATCAGACTAGTAACAGCATTATGTTTATAATTACATATTAACAGAATTTTTGGGGGGTAAAATATTTCTGGACTGTAAAAAATTTCAGTAGAAATGACAGTATTACTGGGTATTACTGACAACTGCTGCCATTAACTTACTGTAGATTTTACATTTATGTTATTTACTGGCAACAGTTTGTTTAAAGTTAAATGAACATGAAACATATTCAGTCATTATCTTCTACAGTAAGTTACTGGCAACCAGCTGCATAATTAAAGCTAATTTTTTACAGTGTGGGATCCACCCTAGTAATATTTTTAGCTCTATTGAGTGTATTGAGCTATCGATGTCATTTTTAAAGAGTGTAACCTCTAAACAGGTGTACTTTCTAAAATGTTTACTCACAAGCACAGACACCAGCTTCAAAACGTGGCTTGTCTTTGGAAAAGTCGCAGTATAAACTTTTGTGCGGATCACAGATATCCCTTTCATTGCATGGTTCTCCAATTTGCCGTGCGCAGGTTTTGCAGCACCCACAGCCATCCAAAACAGAGCTGACCCCAGGGGCGCAATGCTGTCGGACGCCACATTTACATGGCCAGCTACAAAACTGCTTCCTTTCTGCCACACCTGTCCCTCCTCGAAGCTTCTGCTGGGTATCAGCACCCTGAATACAGCAAGAAAACATTTATTAAAACTTTACAGATTATATACTGATAGGCAATGATTCAGCTGTTTAACACAGAGCTGTGTTATTAAAGAACGGGTTGCTGTCTCACCCTAACTCTAATCTCTCATTAAATACTGTGGTAATGTCATTTTCTGCCTATTTCTGTTTGTTTAGCAGCAAATCCACAGGCTTGGCCTAGAAAGTAAATAGCAACTCCTTCATATGATTTTTTTTACTGACTGCTTTACTGTTATAGCAGCCTGTGGAAGAAAAACATCAACCTGATGCCTTGACAGTGTCTGCACTGTGCGCAGGCAGCAAATATATATCTATGTATATGTGCTATAACTGGAGCTTTCTGAAGTAGCACACTCCATCCTTTTCAGTTTTTGCCAAGAAATACATGTGCCTTTCAGGGTCCATTTATTCTTTCAGGACAAGAGTCCAACTGATTCAAACAAATTTGAGTTAATTAAATAACTTTGATAGCAGTTTGTCATTTATATTTTAAGAGCTTATTGTTTTTTTAACCATTACACAACCGACAGTTATGTGGTGTTACTGTGAGAGGCAGTAAAATACTAAAGACATCGACAAGTTTTTTGTTTTTCTGAAAATCACTAGAGTAAACAAACAGACTCTCCTCATCTAAAAACAGAGCACCACCCTAAAAATCACACCTTTGGTTTAACTTAAGGCTATTCAGTACATTAAAACAAAAATAGCAATGTTTTTATAGCACCACACAGCTTCAGTGTTTACACTATTCAGTGAATTCCACCTCCAGTACACATTACTTACATATAGTTATTTTAACATGGTGAACAAATGCACCTTTAACCTGAGAGAGCATAAATAAGTGAGCATTTGTAGATATCTGAAATATCTACTGACATATTATTTACTATACATATTATAAATTACTTTTACCATTTAAAAAATTGTTAAAGAGCACTTTCGGTTTTTTAACAGATGATCTCTAGTCTTTGGTAACACTACAGATATTGTTGGGATTATAATGTATCTGATCCTCAGTACATACTTTTTATTTATTTTATAAAACGGTTAGTTCCGATCCTTGATTCTAATTGGTCAATAGGTGTGCTTTATTCACATTAAAACATGGCTATGACTGCTTCACCCAATGGTTTTTTTTTATCACTGCGCCCTTAGCAACAATCTTAGCAACCACATGAATCAGTTTGAGTTTTCATGCATATTACACACTGAAACTTTGTTGTTCACGGTCAGGGACTACTTTTTTCTAGGGTAAGGAATGTTTTTTATTGATTTAACTTCATGAAAGTTGCACTAATACATTTTTTACTTTAATATTGTGTGGTAACCATTTTATAAAAGAAATGAGATACTCAGGGCAAGTGCTGTATTGTGAATAAGTAACGGCTGAAGAGGTTGTAGGCACTTTGCTTTGTGTCAATGCCTTTCAGCCGATACTTATACAGCACAGCCTCCCGTACCTTATTGCTTACATAAAAATTTAAGCCATTACTAACTAATAAAAGTTTCCTCTGGTGTAGTTTCCAAATCTAACTCTTCAAATTGTTTGTATTTGTTTGTAAAATCTGTATCCAGATGACACCATTAAGGCTATATAGACGGTTTCATCAGTAACAAGTGGCTTTCGTGGAAAACACCGTTAAACTCTGCTAAGAAAAACAAAGTCCTTTTAAAGTAGTTTATTTATATAACAAACAAAATAAACTACACCTAGATTATCTAGGAAACTAAAGCATTTGTTATTTCGACGAGGTATTTGTTCAGTAGTTCAGTTTAGCAACTCAGACCATTAAACAAACAGAAACTGAACTAAACGGAACTAAAGACCATATGAGATATATGACTATATGAGATAGACATTTCCCATACTGTAATGTTTACCATCTTTAACGATTCCCTAACACAAATGCTTCCAGGGTCACCAGAGGTCACAACAAAAATCTTAAGTCATTTTGTCAAGTTTACAAAGTGAACTCATTGTGAAAGCAGATTAAAATGTTGTTAAGTCACATTAAGTCGCATTTCATCCACAGAAAAGGTAGAATAGTTTAGCCTGCATCCACAGCTGACAGGTTTTAAATAACTAACTTACAACTGAAAGACCTGTACATTTTTCAAGTAAAGAAACAATTCTGCCAAGAAAAGGAATAACATAGATGTATTTTTTTGGTATTGTATGATTCAATTTGTTATTTTGTCTACACTAAATAACATTCAGTCTAAATATTACTAACAAAAAATATTTTGTTGATTGTAATTAGATGAATAACAGTTTGTCCAAAGCATGTCCAAATGCCTGTTACACATTATATCTAATTATTATAGTAATTACAGTACACTCTCAGAAATAAAGGTACAAAACTGTACCTTTTCTGTCACTGGGGCTGTACCGTTTCAAAAAGAACAGCTTTGCACCTAATGATTTAATTTTAGTACCTCAGAGGTACATACTGGGACCAAAGAAAGCTTATTAGTACCTCAAAAATACATATTAGTATTTCAAAGGTACATATTGGTACTAATTGTTTACATATCTGTACCTTATGTTCCATGCAATTACCTTCTTAAAGGGTGCTGCCCCACTGACAGCTAGGGTACATATTTTGACTTTTTTCTAACAATGTAGGTCCTAAAGGTACGGTAATCTACCCAAAATTGTATTCTGTTTTTTTTATTCATGTAAAGGCACCAAACGGAAACTTATGGGTACAGCCCCAGTGACAGAAAAGGTACAGTTTTGTCCCTTTATTTCTGAGAGTGTATATTATGCATAATAACAAGCACCTAACCCCGAACACTATAGTGTTGTTACATTATTACTTAGTACTTTAATCCATAATTGATGCAAAAGCCTCTAACCACCGTCAAACCGAATACTCTTTGCACGTATACATTTATCAAATACTTTCTCTTTAAACCTGCTTAATTCTATCCATGGGCCATTCAGAAATACAGGTTTGTTGGCAGAATCCATTAGAGTCTGATAAAAATTCTCATTTACAAGAAATGTCAGACACACTTTTGCATCTTTTTACAGATAAAATATTTGTATGTGATAATCCTAAACTTACCTAGAAAAACACAAACTGTACTGTATGTGCACACAGTTTTATAAGCATTTCAGCAAAAATCAAATACTATACTGTTTTTATGTTTGCTTAATTTTATTCCTTTATTTTTTGTTGTTGTTGTTGTCACTGTTAGTTACCTAATGTGTGGTTAAGTTATTTTTACCTAATTGCCAAAGCAAGTGTGGTTTTAAGTGTTAAGTGTTGAGATCTATGTCAATGTCACAGTGTTGGTACCAATGCAGCCTTGATGGGTTTTTGAAACAAATTGTTATTTGTCTAAACTTGCTAACTAGCCTATGTCCAGATAACAAAACAATGTTCTGTAATTACATTGGGTAAACGTTAAAAAATTTGTTGTGAGAACTTTTCAAAAAATAACTCTGCAGTCGGTTGCCTAATAGCAAATTCAAAAATATGAAAGTATGTTTTTCTTAAATAGCCAGTAGGTTTCCGTTTACATTATAGTCATGGACTATAATTTGCAATTTTTTATTGTTAGTTTAAAGGCCGGTGATATTAGATGGAGGGACATTTTCATTAAAGAGCATTCTTTTTCAAAACATTGAACACATCCAATGAATGTAAGATTAGTCATTATTGTTTTGATTTGTACATATTCTAACGCTGCATTTTGTCAGCTTGAGGTTACAACAAATTAGTGTTCAACTATACTGTAGGTGGTTTTAAAAAGCGATGTAATAAAATGTTCAAGATTCAAATGTTAATTTTGCGAAAGTATAGTAATATTTTAACGTAAAAATCTAAAACATTATAGAAACCGCAGTCAGCTTGGTTAGTCTAGCTCCTGTAAAATCAAAGGGTAATATACTCTAAATTATAGTTAAGGTGATATAATTCTTAGACAGACAAGGATGCTGTTGGCTACTCTTGAATTGATTGTGAGGAGAGAATAGAAACAATGCCCTTACCTGACTCAGAAAGAGCAACAGAACACAGAACAGTAGCGATAACATCATATGTGGCTTGCAAAGAAGCTCCGTGCACCTAGAATGAAAGAAATAGGGACGGCTGAGGAAGAGAGAGAGAGAGAGAGAGAGAGAGAGAGAGAGAGAGAGAGAGAGAGAGAGAGAGAGAGAGAGAGAGAGAGAGAGAGAGAGAGAGAGAGAGGGAATAGGGCTGGAGTAGGAGAGGGAGAAATAGAGAAGGAACTGACCTGTCCAAGAGGTATACAAAGCTTCCCTCTGTCTGCTCTCCAAACACACCTTTTCCTTACAACAACTCGCACAGATCTCCACCTCTCTTTCTTTCTCTCTTCTCACAACTTTTACACTGCAAAAAAGAGAAAAGGAAATAACACAAGGTATTTTTAAAAACGACTTAAAAAGTGAAATTGTGTAAAACAATACATGTTACAAATTTTTAAGCCTAAACAGCAATAAATGTACAACATTTACTAAATTAATAACATTTAAATTACATTTTGTACAGGTAGTTTCTTACTTATAGGCTAAAGAAAGGCTGAAAGAAATGGGTATACATATTTTTCAGGTCATTAAGTTGTGTTTTGCTTCACCGTTTGTATTTGACATTACATTCCTGTAATGTTTACACAGGGGAAAGAGGTTTTTCTCTCATCTTCATAGAGGTTTAAACTCAGTTTTTGCTTCCAAATTAACTGTAGATTAAGCAAACAACACTGTCTGGTTTATTTCAGTGCATTAAAGAACACTTTTTTAAAACATAATATTTCTAACATTAAAGGCAACATAATTGTCATTTAGGAGAAAATGCTAAAGTGCACTTTAAAAATGCATTCTGTAATAAAACACAATTAAATTTTACTTTATCAGTAAGTGCTGGCTTTGTTGCATAAGCGTTGTCTAAAGTTATTTAAAGCAACACTGTGTAGTTTCCATGTAAAAATGACTTACAGCTCCCCCATGTGGTTGAAAAGCGCAACAGTGCCTGATATCAGACACTCTTCTGCATGCAGGGAAGGGGTGGGGCTGTGTTTCCTACCCTCCACCGCCACTTTCAGAGTGTGCTTGTAGCAGCTAGGAGGCTGCTTAGGTTGCAGCAACAGTACAATTTGTCCAGTTAAAAGTTGTTCTATCACTGGAATAATTTTAGAGACATTATTTAAAGGTAAAAAAACTACATAGTGTTGCTTTAAGGCGGAGTAAATAATAGTGTATATTTGCATTTTGTGCTGGAGTAGAAGATCGGATTGATATCCATTTTGCCAAGACGCATTTATGTGGCAGAATGTAAATAGAACAGTTTTAACAAATCAGATAGCTACTCAATCTAAGAAAACACATGAAGTGACCAGGTGTTAGACGAGAGCATTCAGTTGCAGTGAGAGGAGGAATGAAAATGGGCTTATAACACTTCACCAATCTCGCAGTCCAGTCGACCACAAACGTCAGGCAGAGATTGAGTTTGCGTATCTAATTGCAGATGAAATAGATGCAGATTAAATACCAATAAATACATTTACATGAAGATGTTTATAAGGAAAATCAATGAAGGTGACCTGTTAATTACTGGAGAAACGCTACTTAGTAAATGTTGGGATGTATAAAAAAAGTCTAGTGGTAATTCAAATTATTTTCTGTTCTGTTGTGTGAAATATAAATGCTCACAGTACAAATAATACAGCACCAATAAAAACATTTAAAGGAATTCATTAAAAATATAAATATCATACTTAAAATATAATATCATATGCAACCTAAGCAGAGCCACACTTACCACAACACCACGGGTAATACGCCTAACGTACGACCTGATCTGATGAGGCTTGAGGAATGCCATCATCTCCTCATCAGAGTACCTGTCGTAGAGCTCTGGGTGACCGTTCCTGACCGCCTGGACCAGGAGCACCATGTCTGCCTTGTTGACGGCGAGCACTGCACCCGCAATGGCACTCATGAAAGCCCCGTACTTGGCGTGTAAAAGTGTTTTATTTTTTGTGATTGCTTCGACTATGCTACTGAGGATTTAATGTCATTACATTTAAAACTGTTTAAGATAAATGTACTATTTAATGGAGCCAGGGGCGGAGTGGCAATCGGGAAAGTCGGGACTTTTCCCGGTGGGCCGGTAGTGTTTTAAGGCCGCGAAGGCGGGTCTGGTAATAGCCGTGCTTTCAGTCTTTAGTCGTGCACTCCGGCCACACTAAAACGCTTAGGTTACTCACGTAACCCCGGTTCCCTGAAATAACGGGAACGAAGCATTGCGTCAGTTAGCTGACGCTATGGGGGAAACTCCTGTTTACTCCGTGACTGAAGCCTATTGGTTAACGTCTGTACAAAGTACAGACCAATGACGTTTGAACCCGCGCGCGGGAGGAACGCGTCCCTATATAAGCGCGGTTCAATCGTCAGGAGCTCATTATATTCGACTGAAGCGCGCAGCCGAATAACACTCGCTGCGTAGACGTTTGTAGCACGGCAAGAGACGCAATGCTTCGTTCCCGTTATTTCAGGGAACCGGGGTTACGTGAGTAACCTAAGCGTTCCCTTTCAATACGGTTCACTTCGCATTGCGTCAGTTAGCTGACGCTATGGGGGAACGTAATCCCATCACGCCGTGCATACACAACGTACTGAAGTGCCTTACCGGAGAGACACTGCGTGTGGCCCTATACCCGGCATATTCACAGCTTTAAAAGCAAATGTGTAAGCACCATATAAATTGTTGACGCGCACACGGTGGGGTTTTAAACGCACCGGGGGCACATAACATAGCACAAGACGGCGAGGTACCGAGCGCGCCGCGGCTGTGCGAGATAAGTAAATTCAGAGTCACGTTGGTGAGCTCGCTGAGCGCACCGTGGTGTACACATAAAACGCATGAGCGTGCATGATTGAGCCGAGAGAACCTGCGCTCGTAGGGCAGGGACGTCTAAGCTGTACAATCTGACAACGTAGACGGCGAAGACCAGCCGGCCGCGTAGCAGATATCAAATATAGATATAGATACCCCTGTAGACCAAGTTCATGAAGAAGCCAAACTCGAACAGAGTGGGCTCTATATAGGACATAGCTCATAGAGGGGCGTGAGCCAGTGCGATGGTTTCAACGATCCATCTAAATAACCACTGTTAGCAACAGACATACGTAGTGAGTGATCTGCGCAGCTCACGAACGGCCGATCTGACTATAATATGCGGCAGAACGGTTCGTAGCGTGGGATTATACAGATACCACAATAGTGTGAACCCAGGTGCACCCTCGAGCGCATCGGGATGCATATAGGTAGTATTATAGTGCACAGATCGGTGAGCTTTCCAAGCGCGCCGTAAATGTGTATTGACTATAAATTGCACGGGCACAGGTGAACACTTGAATACATCGTGAATGCATATAGATGAATCAGAGTGTTATAATGCACAGGCCGGCAAGATTCTCGAGCGCGCCGTCATGTGTTCTGATAATAAATTGTGCGCACACGGGTGAACTCTTCAGTGCACCGTGAATGCGTATAGATAAATCAGTGCACAGAACGCGCCGTGAATGTGTACAGATATGATTGATGAACGTAACGGTGGGCACCCAACGCACCGTGAACGTACACAGATGAACAACAATGTATGTGTCACAAAGCATAACACAGCTGTGTATACAGGTGAGCTTTCCCAAGCGCATCTTATTGTATACCAAATGTAATAGCGTGTACATGTGAGCTTCTCTAAGCGCACGGTGGACGCATATAATTAAAAACCATATCGTGCATACAGGTGAGCTAATGGGCGCACCTTTAATGCAACAAACCTCAGTAGTGCGCGAAGCAGGGATGTCGAAGCTGTAAACTGACAACGTGGACGGCGGGGACCAGCCGGCCGTGTCACAATTGTCAATGAGAAACCTCTAAGACCATGCCCATGCTCTAAGACAAGTGAGCATAATTGTCACGGGAGGTGATAACGTCAACGATCCATAAATAGCCTGTATTGACAGGTGCTCTAGTGAGTGATCTGTGACGCAGACGAACAGCTGATCGTCTGATGTACGTCAGACGTATGTGTCATACAGGACCTTGGACAGTTCCAGAGCGCTGTGCCTCGGGCACCGTCCGCATCTGAGAAATGACAGGCTTATGAATAAAGTGAATGGCCAGCCGTAAAAGCATGGTTCGCTGTTACCGCCGCCGTCCGCATCTGAGAGATGACAGGCTTGTGAATTAAATGAATGGTCGGTCGTAAAAGCGTGGTTCGCTGTTATCACGGCCACATAGATATAGGTAGGGGAGAGAGCCGCCGTGCCTCTGTAGTGAGGAGAAAAGTGTTCCACCGGCGATTCGCGGGGGGTTTTGACTTTCAAATGTCACTAGACAGAATGGATC
Source organism: Paramisgurnus dabryanus (assembly GCF_030506205.2). Classification (NCBI taxonomy): domain Eukaryota; kingdom Metazoa; phylum Chordata; class Actinopteri; order Cypriniformes; family Cobitidae; genus Paramisgurnus; species Paramisgurnus dabryanus. The sequence goes on from NC_133348.1 coordinate 35,839,944, forward strand.
AGACTTTGCATAAGGACGCCTCGTGAAAGGGGTCCTAGCAGCTTGTGTCAATGTGTCATAAGGCACGTAATGTAGGTCGTGTCCCACGGATGCCATCTCCGCACGCCCATCGTAATGGGTTAATATTGGTAGTTAAGCATGAGATGCGTATCACTCTGATTGAACATAGCTTATAAAGCGATGCAATGAGTTTATAAAGGAGATGACTCGTCAGCTTGTTCAGGGGGCGAGATCTCAGTCTGGTTCGGTAAATAATGAAACCACCGTAGATTGCCCGACCGCATTATCACAATAACACGGTCGAGAGTGCTGCAGTGCTAAATCATCCTCTTAATGTACCGTATTCACAGTACAAGGTGATTTATATGAGACAAACGGCGTTCCACGCGCCGAAGGCTGATTGCCGTCGTAAAGCGTGTTCAACCCACAGCAAATGCTGGGCTAGCTCGTAATGACAGCACTTCATGCAGCCGTGTGTAACTTAAGCAAGCTTCCCGGCCGTCAGCTCGGGGCGGGACCTTTGCTTAGTCAAACTGAAGTGGACTTATGAACAGAATGCCACGATATTCAGCTTTCTGAGGCTCGTTAGAGGGGTACGTGTGCCCGTCTTAAACGAGATGCCGCGCGCGTCTGACTGTGCGCGCGCTTTAAGCTTTGAAACTTATTGTGGCGGGTAGCAAGCTCACTTGAGGTTGATATTACCCTTAATATCTCCGAGTATTGGAGCGGAGGTGTGAGCGTCTTCGGATCCGCTAATATAAATCAGCTATATGGCCGAAAAACGTCATAAACCGCTTGGCTGTAAGCCTTTGAGTGGCCGTCCGGAGAGGGCGCGATTCAAACGCTTGGAGCCATGCAAAAGTCTGAGGCTGTCCTTCCTCTAGGAAGAGAAAATAACAGCCGTAAGACCGTGCTCGTTTGCGCCATCAGCATCGTAGCGGAGAAACTGAGGTGGGCTGCGAGCGAATTTGGCAGAAAGGTGTTAGAGACACCGTACAGTCGTGGGGTGTCAATACACAGTATATGGCCAAACCGGGGTTTTTTCGGCTAGCGTCGATAGAATTATGGACAGCGGGCCGTGTGTGCGTATTACTGATTGCTTGTCAGTAAGGCGATAAAGTGTTTAGAGACACCGTACAACCGTGGGTGTCAAAACACAGTATAGTAAGCACGGAAATTACTCTTTTTAGAGGAATTAAATACCGTTCGCCACTATAGTGAGGTCGCATAGCCGACAGTATTACACAGTATGTTTGGATAAACAGCACACAGAAAACATTTCAGGGCAGTCCAGCCGAGGCGCGACTTAACCCCTTTTCTCCCAGACAGTTTCGTTCTCTGTTGATGCAGCTGTGCTGCGGAGACCAGAGCTCAGCCGTTCAGGTGCACAAGCCTCAGTAGTGACGGTGACCGAACGGCTCACGGAGCAGGGTAGTATGTCTAGGTGGTTTAATGTCAGACTGAACCCATCGCAGAGAGGAAGTCTGCCGTGAGGCCCGCGGTTTTGCCGTTTATTAAAAGGGCAGAAAAACCGGGTATATATATAAGAATGTACCAATATTCAGCGCACTGATATAGGACGGGACTGAATAAAGGGAGGTATTCGGGCCTCAGTATATTATAAACAAATTCGTTCTGCCTCTGATTCCGTCTAAACCAGAGAGAAATTACCAGGCAGACAAAGAATGAGCTATCTGAAGTGAGATCGGCTCAGGCCAGTAAAGCTCTATAATAAGTGTTTTAGCGCTCCAATAGAGGCGTGTCCGCCTTATCGAGCAGACGAATGAGATCGTGCCGCTCCAGGAGGGGAGGGGCATGAAGCTCTCTTATAATGAGTGTTCTTGGTGCTCCAATAGCGGCGAATCGGCCCTATCGAGCAGACGAATGAGATCGCGCCGCTCCAGGAGGGGAGGGGCATGAAGCTCTGTAATCGTTGAACACTGGACAGCTGCATTTAGAGGCAGCGAGCCGTAATACCGCGTGCTAGCTAAGCCGTTAAGAGACCTCACCACTGTGGGGAAAGGAGCGAGGGACTCCGCGAGCGTGGAGCACGAGTGGCTGTGCTATGACAGAGACAGGGGCAGACCGCCCGTGTTTGCTTGTCGTATGCATCTATCCAGGTCTACGGTTCCCCGCTTGTTCATCTCAACAAGAGAGGAACGGCAGAGGGGAGCAGCAACACAGACAGAACAGCCATGCGTCGTGACGGTATCACCCGATGCACTCGGGGGATTGATATATGTGCCAGAGATCTCGCCACTGAATGTAAGAGGAGCGAAGGGACTCTGTAAGCATGAACGGTTGCGGTGTGACAGAACACAGGGGGGGTTAGTCCGTGTGTGCTTGTCTATGCATCCATCTAGTCTCATGGCTCGCCGTGTGTTCATCCCGGCGAGAGAGGAACAGCAGGGGGAGCACGAAGCATGGATAAGACAACCAAAGCATAAGCGCGGTCCCGGCGTGGGAGGTGCCAGACCGGTAACGCGCTCGGAGGAAATTCATAGCAGAGAGGCTCACCGAGCCGCTGTGCTGGACGCTATTACAACAGCGCCTGCTCTTTTAGCTTATAGCTTTATATTAAAAATATTGATCTTACCGGGCGGCCGCAGGGGAGACCTCGTCAGGCGTGTGTCCGCTGCACAGGGCTCGTACCACGGCAAGCGAAGGCTATCTTCGGTTCTCGGCCGGAAAGCGGCAGGGGAAGACGCTAGACCTGGACTCTGCTATCTTCGGTTCTCAGCCGGAAAACGGCAGGGGAAGACGCTAGGCCTGGACTCCGCTGCAGGGCTTTTGTCAACGGCGAGGTAAGGCTTCTTCTTTTTCTTCGGAGCAGCGAGAGGTTCGCGCTGAAGGAGAAAATAATGAGCTCCTGACGATTGAACCGCGCTTATATAGGGACGCGTTCCTCCCGCGCGCGGGTTCAAACGTCATTGGTCTGTACTTTGTACAGACGTTAACCAATAGGCTTCAGTCACGGAGTAAACAGGAGTTTCCCCCATAGCGTCAGCTAACTGACGCAATGCGAAGTGAACCGTATTGAAAGGGAACCTATTTATCATATATTTAATATGCTTCAGCGCTCAAAATGTATCTGGCTGCAGCCGCCGCACCGCCCTCTCTATCAAGCCCGTCTCCCCTGGAGTTCTATCAGCCAATCAAAAAATAAAGAAAGAGGCTACACAATAGCCAATCAGAAAATAGGACTGTTGTATCTGGGTAAGATTTAACGCAACAACCAATAAAAAGCATAGCCTCGCACATCCATCGAGGAATGGAGCTCCGAGCATCACTTTGAGCAGCACAGAGTAAGTCTGATCTCCTGTTTTAATGTTACAACAAATGCACAACTTTGACACAAACAATGACAACTTGACTGCTGTTAGAGAATGTTTCCCAGATAATCAGCATCAGTTTTTCACGAGTGTATGTAACTTAGCCAACAGTTTACAGCCTGTTCACTGACAACACCTGCTCAGAACACGCAATTTGCGTTATATTTTCGTTATCACACGATGACTGACATTTTGTCACATAAAACATCTCTCTCCAAACAGGCTTAATAATTTTATAAGCAACTGCTTTACAACCATAGTAAGCTTAATCTTACTTAAAACTAGGGAACTGTTGTTGACTTTAAGATCTTTTAAATAATAGTTATTACACTTGGTATTTCATGTTGTTGTACAGTCATTTTATTGTAATTTTAGATTTCAGCATTTGCTTATTTTTTTTTTGACCATGGAGGGCTGGTGGTCTATGAAATTTCCCGGTAGATTTTTGGGTCCCACTCCGCCCCTGAATGGAGCTATAAAAATCAAAATACTGAAAAATCCAGCTAAAGACCAACATAAGCTGGTGAGCTAATTTAGCTGGTCTCCCAGCTTGGTTTTAGCTGGTATTGCTGGTGTAGCAAGCTGGTCTAGCTGTGTTTTGGTCACTTTTAAAGCTGGTCTAGCTGTGTTTTGGTCACTTTTAAAGCTGGTCTAGCTGGACTTAGCTGGTCAGGCTGGAAGACCAGCTCACCCACCAGCTTGACCAGCCTTGCCAGGCTGGGAGGAACAGCCTAAACCAGCTCCTGCCACCTTAAACCAGATAAAACCAGCTACCATCTTATGCTGGTCTTTGCTGGATTTTTCAGTAGGGTTTATAAGTCTAGATCCCAACTGTGTCGTTACAAGTTATCAAACTAGGTAATTTGATAGAAATGCAAAACAATTCTATAGGCTTTGTTTAATTAAATAAACACGTGATAGCTGTTGTCTGTGGTTTGTTTATTTACTTGGAGCTTAAGCACTGCATTGGTTATAGCCTAAAATTGATAATAACTGTAAACTTATTCTGCAAATCTAATTGTAATATTGCTCCAGGACCAAACAGGATTTTACTTCATAAAATCATGTTCCCTCACACTCTAGAAAATGCTGGGTTGTTTTTAACTTGGGCCTGAATACTGTATTACACAGAACAGACCAGTGGGTTATCAATGACCTGGGTAGTTTTTACCTATGGTTAAGTAAAAACAACCCAGCATTGGGTCATTTTTAACCCACACTCTAAAAAATAATTCAGGGGATCTGTTGCCACTACTTAATTTAATGTATTGGTGCAAGTTAAAAATTCTAAGTAATTGATTTAATGAAAAATTTTAAGTTCCAAACGTTTTTTATTGAGTTGTTCAGACATAATAATGTTGATAGTCACATCAACTTAATATTGTGTGTAACTTCAAATTAATTATCTGTGTTAGTTTACTGCTAGAGCAGTATTTTCACCTTGGCCATAAGGTTATGATGAACAGACAGTTATTTAGTTACAGTTATAATCTACAGTATGGATAGTGTTAGGACTATATGGACCAGAATATTTATCCAGGAGTATATCCTATTTGGCTAAATCCTTGAGACCATCAAGGCTTAATTTTCAAATAGTCTGCTATAGTGTATGTGAACAAAGATGCTACTCTCAATTATCTATGATACTGTTTCTTTGTGTTCAGTGTGTTATGGATAATTTACAGCCAAGATTGTGTAATTAAAACATTATGGAACATTTGCCATTGAGTGATCTAAATATAACAATGCCTTGCCGCCACCTACTGGCGGTCTTATTTTTTATTTAGTTTTATATATGTTTGGTTTCCTTTCATTTTGGCATTGACAAGTCAGTTTATATGAGCTTGCTAGGAGTTCATTTTTATATTAACACATATACAGAGCATAAGGATGCTCGGTCCTCCAGTTTATTTTATTATTCATTTTAGTATACTTCCTGTCCCAATGCATGGATTTGTTGTGAGATTACTTTTTTGATCACACATAGTATTGTTTTTATTTTTCTCAAGGATGTTAAATATTTACTTTAAAAGTCTATAAAAGTCTATTTTAAACAGCTATTAATGTGATATTTCTATCTGCTGTTGAAATTACTTAATCTAATTTAAAAAACATCTAAAATGATTGGATTTTCCAGCCCACACTGTTTCAATTGTGTCTTAAATAACACAAGCCCTTCATACAAGTAACTGTATAACAGTTTATATGTAGCCTGGTTAGCCAGACCTACATCAAGATGTAAGGTCTGGCAACTCTTCACACAAACGGCTCAATGCAAGGGGCGGGATATAAGGTTGTCCCTCAAAATGCCTCTGCACGCAATAGGATAGCGCTATGACCAATCAGAGCAACGAAGAAGGTGACGTAGTTACCGTAACCAGTCGGCAAAACTCCAAACACATCTTTCTTGCTTAAAAAGGACTTCAGTAGGGTTATTTGCTCTTCTCTCAAAGAAAAACATAAGTCAGAGTCGCGGCCAAAGCCGCTTCAAAAGAAAGCTGTTCGCCAGCAGCAGCAGCCATTCTTTGTTTTCAAGTAGGAACCGTTGCAGCTCTGTCGTCATCATGTTAAGCCCGCCCCACAGACGCTACACACGATGTGATTGGCCCGACCAAATTTTGGTTTTTGGCTGTTAAGTGTATTGTGAGTGCCTAGACTAAACCCTGGCAGCAAATATATTTTGCGGCCGCTAGGGTGCGTCTAGATTTCTAGGCTAGTTTATATGTGCACTATTTTGAAATTAGACACGGTAGGTATGACGTTAAGACGAATGCACATTCTCCACATGTATGACAGACGCTAGTTCTCCACACTCATGTCACGCGCACGTTAACAGGTCTTTAAGCTTGGTTAGGAAAGAAATGACACAAAGCGAGCGCCAAAGCTGTCGACCACTTGGGCCTGGCTCAGCTCCTCCCTCAGCTTGAGACAGTGTTTGCACATCAACCTCTCGGTCAGCAGGGTGTAATAGAAGTTCATCCCGCAAACTTGCCTGGCAAAGGTACCAAACCCTTTCTTCTCCAGGTAGTACTCTGGTGGTGCGGGGCAGTTGGTGTTGGGGCAGCAAATCAATGCCTTTATCACACCGACCGGACGCCAGAAGAAGGCAGAGGTGGTAAAGAAGGAGAGCATGTTGGGCACAGCTCCCTTGATGGCAATAGGAGGTGGGGGTGGGTGGAACTCCATCTTCTCCTTAAAGATCTTCTTCTTGGTGATCTCTCCCCTGACATTCTTGTACTTGGATGCCCTCTCGAACAGCCTATAGGTCTCATTGGTCTTCAGCCACTTGATGTTCGCAGAGCCATACCAAGGGCTTTGGTGGATTCAGGCAGCTGCTCCAAGAACTTCTGCCAGCCCTCCAGCACAACGCCACCAGGTTCCGAGGTCTCTCGGAGGGACGAAGGTCCGGGCCTGTCATCCTGGCACACTGAGCTGGCGAGGTCTCCCGAGGTGGTCAGCTGTGTGCTGACCGACGCTTCGGACTCGTCCAGGACACTCTCTGAAGAGGAGAACACCACAAAAATGTATCAACTGCATTGCTCGATACATACTGATGACTTTTATGTGGCACAAACACAAGTCCTAGCAGCTCCACAGCATTCTACAAGTCATTTCATGTTAATTTTAACATAATTCTACTATACCTGCAGCAGCCAACAACTCGGCATCGCTTGATACGACATATATGCGCTTGAATATGCGGTAAGCAGTGGAACCTGCAGCTGTGAGAGGCATTCTTAAACAGAGACCTAATTTGTTCCAAAAAATCATGACCTCTTCATGATTATTTTTTTAAAATCAAAACATGGAAGGTCAAAGATAACGGAGTATGGTGTCAAATATTGCACCCTGGTGGTAAAATGTTGAATTGCTGCCACACAGTGAAATTCATTTAATTGCTTCAAGACACACGCTACGCTAGGCAACGCAACCTGCATTAGATAAAAAAAGTATTTGATTAATAAATAACAAATTAAAGTCATCGACTAAATTCTTAATGATCAATTATCGATCGTCGATTAATCATGCCCATCCCTAAACACAACCATAGAATAATTTCATTAAATAATACTTTTACTACTGGTTACTGTTTAACATCAATTACTTAGGTCTAAAAGGTAACTAAGTTTATCTTACCTTCAACCTCCTTTCAAGGTGCCATGTGACAGGAGGGAAATCTCTGGCGTACTCGAGCAGTCGTTCCTTCTGCCACTTCAGCAGCTCGTTCTGCTCTCCCTGCTGGCAGTACTGGAACAGCAACCACACCAACCAGCCGACATCGTTTTCCAGAAGCCACCTAAAGGTCTGACCGGCATACTTCCCAAACACAATGACCAGCTGACCTTTCCACAGCTCACCCCCAAACCTCTTGAGCTAGATTGTCTGATAACGTTTTTTAAATATTTCCAGGGATCGTCAGGTCATTACAGCGGCGATTGATAGTTCATTAATACATTTTCAATGAATTCGGTTAATAAATATATATGTAAGCAATAAGGTACGAGAGGCTTTGCTGTATTGTGAATAAGTAACAGCTGAAGGCGTTGTTGCAACCACTTTAGCTGTTACTTATTCACGATACAGCACTTGCCTTAAGTACCTTGTTGCCTTTATAAAACGATTACCACACAATATTAAAGTAAAAAAAAATATTAGTGCAACTTTCATGAAGTTAAATCAATAAAAAGCATTCCTTCCGCTAGAAAAAAATAATCCCTGACTATGAACAAAAATGTGTTCCAATGTGTAATATGCATGAACGCTCAAATAAAAACAACAAACCGATATGTGTGGTTGCTAAGGGCGCAGTGATAAACAGAACCATTAGGTGAAGCGGTCATAGCTTTGTTTTATCGTGAATAAAGCACACCTATTGACCAATCAGAATCAAGGATTGGAACTAACTGTTAATATATAATAATATATAATATAAGCGTATTTAAGCTTTACATTTCGAGTAAATACAGTAGCAGTACATTCTTCGCAGTAGCATTTTAAACGCATTTCAGAAAGATCAAACCTAGCTATTTTAATGTAAACATTAACGTTAGGGGCTAGCCTAGTCAAATAGTGCGAAGAAAAGTAAAGTCACTACGGTGCTAACGAGAAATTATCATGTAAAACCCTAAATAACAGTCAAATTGTTCGAAAATATATCGAGTTTCATTAATTACTTAGCAAATAATTATAACCAACGTACCTGTGAGTAAACAAACACCGTCCATTGGTCCTCAATGACACCGACTCCAGTTGTGAATATTTGTCAGTCATGAATAAATTAGATGACGTTTTCCGATCCTTGTTCAATGATTGGTCCGTTGAGCGCCGAGCTCTGCTCAGCATTGCTCAACCATTGGCTGATCGCTGCTCAGCTCTGCTCAACCATTGGACGGCTGACGATTGCTTAGGTACTGAATACCAGGTGCTGTAAGCTTTTTGTGCTTCCTTCCTTCTTTTTCTTTTTCCTTTTTTACATCGATCGCCGCATTTCCTTTCCGGATTCTGCAGTGGTTTGTCTTTTCTCCATCTGTGCGCCAGAGGAGCCCCTCAGTCTCGTCTTTTCCCCCTCCTCCACCAGGGGGCGGTCAGAGGCTTCATTTTTGGCTTTTTGCTCACTGCCAACAGCAGCACGGCGGAGGAGCGGTCATTAAAGGAACAGTATGTAGGTTTGTGGCCAAAACTGGTATTGAAATCACAAAACTTGTGGCTTAAACTGGTACTGCAGTCACACAACTGGTGGCCAATACACAAAATGACAACATAAACATCAGTTGAGGGCTGCAACTCCACTTTTTAAATGACAATATCCTGGCCGGACCGCTGTTGTGAGTGATATAAGTATTTGAAATGAAAATGATTTCTTAATGTCTATTGACATATCAGGGCCATTTTATGATTAATTGATATAAATTTCTTACATACTGTTCCTTTAACAAAGCGCTGCGTTGCAGGTGATTTGAAGCCATTCACGTGTAAGAACGAGCGTATGTGAGGCATGTGCTGTCTGTTCTTTGAAGGACAAAAGTTAGTTAAGTTAACCCACCCCCATTCGTTTGCTCCTAGGACAGCGGCTGGCTAAACGAGACACAAATCATAAGCAGTTGTTAAGTGCACCCTTTACAAAGCTGTCAAATATTTTGCGTCTCTGTTATTATCACTGTTTAGCAAAGACTTTTCATTTTCTATGAATGAGTGCTGTGACTAAAAGCTGGCGTGGTTTTTATCTATCTATCTATCTATCTATCTATCTATCTATCTATCTATAAACATTTACTCTTTTTTACTTGATATATTTATTTATTTATTTCATTTACACAATTTATTATTAATTTATATATTTTTATTTATTACATTTTTTATTTATTTATTAATTTCTTTTTTTCTGTTTAATTATTTATTGATATTTATTGTTACGTTCCTGTGTGTGTTTTACTTGATATATTTATTTATTTATTTAATTTACACAATCATTTATTATTAATTTATATATTTTTATGTATTAAATTGTTCTATGAATACTGTAAATATTGTTCCCACTACCCCTTTCACTGCACTTAACCCCTGCACTTGTATTTGTGTATAATAAACCACTTGGCATCATAGCTGTCCGGGTCTTCTCTGTCCGTTACACGTAATCCTCCGCACAAAACTTTAATAAAACATCCCTGTTATTGCCCTGCTTCCCTGGGTCGTAACCGTATAGGCAGTGTTTAAGAGGATCTATCTATCTATCAACATTTATTCATTTTTTTACTTTATATATTTTTGTAGATTTGTGCTCATAGCTTTATTTATATTCTAAGATTATTTTTTCTAATACACCATGAAAATTCCTTGTAAAAATTCCTTAAACCCACAGTACTTGGCAACAAACACAACTCTGATTAGAAAGCATCCGTTTTATTAATTGTAGATACAACTGAACAGATATAAGGTTTTAAGATAAAGGAGTGAAAAGTGAAGAAACTTATTTGGCTAATATATGTTAGACAAATTCATGACAATATACAGTAGACCTTTTTCTTTTCTCACTCTCTAATTGCCTTGGTTAATATTAAGTAGTAACAATTTTCCTTAAAAGTCTACATTTTCATAGTGATTGCAGTGCTCAGGTTCAGAGTACATAGTAAATAAATGTTGCAGTGTGATAAAAAAAAGCTTTAAGTGGTGCTGAGGAGGCATGGTAGAAAGACATTACAGCTTCATTCTTTATTAAAACAAAAGCATTTTTTTTTTTTTTTTTTCCCCGGATACCCAAAGAGGAAATCACTCAGGCTGCAGGGCAAGTGCCCACACCTACTGCACCACTGACCAGGGCTGCTTTACTGAAGCTGACAGGAGACTCATTTACAGACAGGTTTCTTATGCAGCCTGCGTAGCCTCTCTTGCTGAGAAGGTTGTGAGACAGCATAGAGTCTGGAGCAAAAAAGCATAAATTAATAAATAAATTAATGAATTTATTAATACATTGTAAACAAGTTTTCAGATAAAGCAGTGAATGTCACTACATATCATCTGATTTCCAGATACACAGTAAACCAGCCTACAGCTGACAAAATATATGAGGAGCTGAGATGAAAACCCGCTAAACACCACCCCCATCAAAAGTGCTGTCTGCATGTGTTAAACGTTTATCAATACTTTCGCTTTAAATCTGCTTAATCCCAGTCTCAGGCCATTCAGAAATACCAGTTTGTTTGCAGAATCCATTAAGAGTCTGAAAAAACATCTCAAGAGAACATGCAAGAAGCACTTGGAGGGTTTAGCATCTAAGCTCTTCATGTGTGTACTGTTAACCGTTAAACAAAAATTTTACTGTCAAGTTTTACTCATGCCATTCCAAACCAGTCATAAACAGCTCAGGCAGTGTTTAAAAGATTTTCTGGAATGGTATAATGAAAAGTAAATTATGGCAGATTTTTCCATTTATGGGTTCCTATTCCTATTTGAGTTAACAAATACATTGTGTCTATTCTTGTACTTGCCACTATCCAGCCCAGAAACACGCTATTGACTCTATAGCTCAGATGGTGATAGAGAAATGACATACTTTACTTTAACCATGGTAAACTAAACGTATATTAGCACATCTCATTGATTTATTTTTACAACACTTGCTGGTGGTGACTGACCTGGGGCTCCACCAATAAAAACTGGAGAACTAGTGTTCTGTGGTGTTTCACTGAAAGGGACGATAACATGATTCACTTCTGAGTCCACGTCCAGTTGAACGACGTTTGCATCTTTTATCACTGGAAACAAGTACAACATAATAGCATAAAACCAGTGCAGTAAGAATGTAGGCAAGTTATAAAATATTGCATATGGGTTTTAGCAAGTTTGAAAAGCCCAATGTGCATAATTTAAATAAGAAATATTTTAGGAATTGCTTATTTTTTAATGGTACAGAATGTCATAATGCAGCAATCTCCCTGAAAGGGTTATCCTAGTCCCAGACTAAAATGCATTTTTAGAACTGCCTTAATTTGAAAACATCTTTGCACTTGTAAGGTGCCACCCATTGGCCCAACGACGGAATCAAAAATGATTAACAGTTGCAAAAGTTACAAAGTCATACCTGGCAATATAATACAAAGTCATACCTACTTTCATCGTGGATATAATATACCCAAAATGTTGTAGGAAGATTCTTGTTAAAGATTTCTTCCATGATGTTTTAACACACACATAGTGTGGGAGCTTTTAAACAGTTGATCATTTTAATTAATTGGAAATGAATCATATTCTTTATGATATTCTTTAATTGATGTTTGAAGCTGGAACCTGCCTGGCATAATAAATTGTTACATTTGATTCATCTAAATTCTTCAGAAATTGTATTGAATCATTTTAATTCAGAAATTATTATTTCCAGTAGATTAGAAGGAGTCTGGTATTACCGCAAGATTATTCTGTCAGGATATGATCACAATGGTGTTTTGATGTTGAATGGAGCATGGGGCACATTCATCAAGACTCTCAGATTTATGTCTATCACCTGCCTTAGCAAGTTGCATGATCGTGACTAAAGTACCCATTTTTATGATCGGAGCAAGCATGGAGCGGCCAGACATAAAAGTTTTAGTTTACCCGGCAAACTCTGACTAAGATCAGACTGACAATTTTGTGTCCGTGAGATATACGCAATGACCGGCGTATATCCTGTGCGATATCGGGTCCCTAATGAACGAATAACTAAGATTATGGGAATTTATAAATAATCAAATATCTAAATTATAATCAACAGATAATTGGAATAATGCACTAAATTCTTACTATATTAAATTGGAGTCAGAATATAATTTAAACACAGAGGTCAAAGAAATTAATTTAATCCTGAAATGATTTATTCCTTTAGAAGCGCCAAGACACGAAAGAACAGAGATCACTTCACCCATGCCATTTGATTCCGTCGTTGGGCCAATGGGTGGCACCTTACACACTGATATCTCTTAACATATATCAGTGACATTGTTTTGTCTCAAGATGCACACCAGTATTGTTTTACTGTAAGGTATGTTTGTAAAACTACTTAAACTACCCAAATATGTCTTTTTGATAATTATCTTTACCTGTGATCTTATGCCAGTTTCCATCACAGATTTCCTGTCTAGGAGACACGTATGTGGACAATTCACCCACACCGTTATTCACCATAACATACACCTACGAGACACCAATAAAACAGTCAAGTCAATTTACTGAACTACATGCACAGTATTTGACATATTTGTGGGGTTAATCAATAAACGCATGCAAGGTTGTTTTAATGCAATGATGGGTTGTTTCAACTGGTTGGGTTAACAACTTCCCAGCATAGGTTTATTTATAACCCAACATGTATTCTGTCCAATAGTTACCCAGCATTGTGTTAAAAACAACCCAGCAGAATGTACGAATCAACTGAAGATGTCTGTAAACACCATAAACTCATACAGTAAAGCTGTCAAAATGGCATACTTTTGTACATATTACAGTGAAGTTTTTTTTTTTATATAAAATAAAAACAAAACTAAAATCTTAAAATCTCAAATCTCCAGACCTGGCTTTGAAAGATGTACATGGTAAGATATTCCTGCTGTCCAATTAACAAGTGCAATAGCACTCCTGCAGCCACACTAGGGCGCACCTCCATCACCAGCTCAAATCTTCGGTCAAAATGAAAGGAGTCATCTGTATGTCAGAAGAAGAGCAAAGTTACTTCAGATACTTCTGCGTCATTGTTCGCCTAGATGTACATTACACATGCAGATCACTAGTAGGCAGTGTCCACGGACATGTTACAGTATTGATGCAAAAGCCAAAGAAGAAGTGGATTGTGTACATTTTTGGAGAAGCATCAGCAGTGATGGAGGTAGACAGACTTTTATTATAACCCAAGTTGTTAAATATAGCTCCTCAACTTGGTCCATCATTGTTTTTATCGTTGCACGTGGAAATGCATGTGAGGAAATGCAACCAAATCTTTTTGACCTGAGGGAGGGGTTCTAGCAGACCAATCACAGTACTTGTGATTCACGTAGCATTGACGCGTTGTTACATTTTGGGAGAGGTGTGCATTAGGCTATGCTATAGGCTACTACATAGGGCTTGTGTCCCTATGTACTGTAGGCTACGCTATACAATCGACACAGAAGTATAGACCCTTTTACAGCTCACGTGATGAAATAGCCTGTGCAGGCAACAGAAGTGGTGTTGTTCCCCATTGGTTCTAACGTGTTAGCAACTCAGAAAGTTTATTAAAACGGTTTCCCAGCATCAAAATGTCTGGTTGTTGCGTTTGGTTGCACTAATATAATATACTAATGTTAGGGTGACCATACGTGCCATTCTTCTCAGACGCATCCCGTCCAGGATTTTGTGTTCGTCTTCCGGAAGTCGTATTTGTCGACTGCATATGTCATAGAGGATTATTATTATTATTACAGAAAGCAACCGTTATATTTTAAGGTAAGAATGAAACTACGATTGTATATCTTATGTTTTTTACTGAATGGCGTATGCAGTCAACAAATACGACTTCCGGAAGACGCACCGAAATCCTGGACGGGATGCGTCCGGGAAGAATGGCACGTATGGTCACCCTAACTAATGTACTTATATATGTATCTGGCCACTTTATAGTTGGCCATCTGCTAACGTCTTCTATCCACTCCACATAGTACACGGATCTGGAAGCTGTGTTAAAAATGTTGATAAAGTTAACTTTTTAAAATAACTTACTGTCTGTGTTGCTTCACTGCTGATTCTTGCCATACTTCTGTTGCATAAATGCGTGCACATACTGTACGCTGCCACGTCATCATTGTGTACAAACAGTAAAAGGGTCTATAAAGCCAATTTTTGCTAATTCTTATTACAGAAGCAAATCATAAGTTGACTTCGGGTTGTTATCCTATTTTACCTAAATGTTATCTCTACTTAGGAAAACTTCTAAACTGCTCTATCAAGTTTCATAATCAACAAGAAGATACTCAGCTGTATTCTTCGAGTTTGTATTGAAAAGTGCATGACTAACAACTTTAAAAGAGTGACTGGGCCATACGGCTGTGTGCACTGTGTTTACTATGAGAGGGCGCTTAAAATTATGTTTTATTTTTATATAATTAAAAAATTATTGTTATCATCAATGTATGCTCATGACATACATACATGAGTGTTTGCTAAATATGTAAATGTAAATGCAAGTGAGAATGAGAATGAGGTGTGTATATTGTAAAGTCAAATGTGTGTATGTGCATGAGAGGGAGGTGGGTCAAACGAAAACTGATTGTGTAGTCTTTTTTTAGTAGTCGCTTTAATACAGTAAATTATCAGAAATGGTCAGTGTTTTCCCCACAGATATAATTTTACAGTTAGGATCTTTCTGTAATTTGCACCCTGATTCCTAATTGACAATGTTGTGATTATATTGAGCTGTTAAGGCAAGTTGATGTTGGAATAGTCCTCTGTTGAACTGTGCATGTCTAAACCCTTGACTGCCACTTTGGGGTGTGAAATTCCATTTCCCAAGACCCTGCAACGCTGTGCTGTGATGGTATGGAACAGGTCACATTCCACTTATTTCACAGAAGCCTTGTCTGTCTATGGCTTATGTGAAGGGCTGCTGGGGTTGATATTTTTGGCATGTGGTGTCTCTAACTGGCAGCTGACGTGAGGCGATATAATGCTTTTGTTTTTTCTTTTGTGCTGTAATTCAAATGCCAAGTAAAATTATCTATGTATATTGACTGAAAGGATAATAAACAGTACATGAATACAACTATGGTAAAAAAATAATTATAGATAGAGATGAATATAATAAAAATAAATATTTTACCCAGAATTACATATCCTCCTTCATTAGTAAAGTATGTCCCTGGCTCAGAGGGGCCCTCATAGCAGGGTGTGACCCCAAAACTATGGGAAACAGAGGTCAGTCGGCGGCCGTTTAGCTGGAGACTCCGTACACAACCAGAGAAGCTATACACAGATGTCTTCTAAAAGAGAAAACAGCAGAGTGAGAACTTCTCTGAAGGATCACTGATTGACAGTGGTTTGGCCAGAAACTCTACAACATGTTATATGCATACAAGAGATGTGAATAC
Organism: Paramisgurnus dabryanus; assembly: GCF_030506205.2. NCBI lineage: Eukaryota > Metazoa > Chordata > Actinopteri > Cypriniformes > Cobitidae > Paramisgurnus > Paramisgurnus dabryanus. The sequence goes on from NC_133348.1 coordinate 35,855,863, forward strand.
AGTAAACCAGTGGTCTTTACTATTTTTTCCCATACTGAACCACACTGATAGGGCAGGGTCAATAGGAGAGCCACTTTTACAGCAAAAGTATCAAAAGTTACATCCAGTCATAAATAGCATGTCTGCTTATCAATCTATTGCAATGAAATAAATACTAGGGTGAATCATTCTTTATTATTTACCAGTCAAATTTGTAACTAAGACAAGATGATATGGAGTGCCCCCGAACCACTAGACACCTTTCTCTTAATTTTATGCAGCGCTGCAAAGAACGGTTGGTGAGTGACATTACTGTGCCATGAGAGCAATTAGAAAGCATAACAAGCAGTCTGATCTCACTGTACTTAAATGTCATATGACAAGGGCTGTTTTTCAATATGTGTTCTCCAGCGATCTTGCGTCCTTGTGTCCCTCGCTCTACGTCATCATTAACCGTCCGAGTTCAATTCCAATTCTCAAGAACACAAGTACAGAGGACACATAAAAATACCCGGATGTGTTCTTGATATCGAGGATGCATTGAGTGCAGATTTGCGTGCTGAGATTGCTTTACGCCCCAGAAGTCATTGTGGCAAAACAATTGCGGAGTTCAGGTGCCCAAAATGAAGATCGCACACATCTCAATTCTCACAAGTGCGTTCTGTGTTCTTGCGACCTTCTGAGCTTGTTCTTCCAAGGTCGTCTGGCAAGACCGATCTCTATGAGAACGCAAGTCCATTCTTTGCGTTCTTGGAATTGAGAAAATTGCTAAGTGCAAGCACTGCATACGATTGAACACGCTCAACTTAAGAGTTGGATTCCTCATGCTAAGGCAAAGTTTTAAAAAGCCATTTGATGTGTCACAGAGTATGTCTTTGCCGAAAGCACTTCTCCAGGCTTCGACCAAGTTTCGGAAAGTTTTTCCTGAACACGAAACATTTATACATTACAATCGGGGCGTAACTGCATAAAATGTAAATGACACAAACATGTAGTGAATCATAAGTTATCCAGAGATAGTGGGATAATGTTTTGTGTATGTTGCTTGCTCGTGTGTTATGTGAGCTTATTACATGGCTCTCTGGAATGCTTGATTCTGATTGGTCAGTTGAGACATTTGCAAGTTCATTCTTTTCAAATAATAACCGCTCCAAAGTAATAACGCATAGCCGGTACTACTTGTACGAGTAAAATCGCTCCGCGCCAATAAAGATCAATAAAGATTACTGTTTGGCGCCATCTTGTGACAAACACTGGACAACCACGACAAGACACAGACAGCTTACTAAGACTGAACTTGACAAAATAGAGCATGACAGCTACGAAGCAACACACAAAAAAATACAGAATGGGCATTAAAACTTCCCAAAGACTGGTTAAAGAGAAAAAATGGAGTATGAAGATGAAGCAGAGGATCTTAATAAGGTATTACCATCATTTTATGTATCTGTGCAAAGTTTCGCAGAAGGATAAAAATGTTAATTTAAAACAAATATGCCAATAAAATGTTTCAAATTCATGTCCGGTTTTTTTCTTATGTGACAAGTAGCCGTGTAATAAGCGGGATAATGTAGAGGCAGCCGGTAGTTATCGGGAAATAAGCTCCTTCAGTGTGATACAAGACCCTCCGCTTCGCGTCGGGTCCTGATCACACTGTGTCGGGGCTTATTTCCCGATAACTACCGGCTGCCTCTACATTATCCCTTACTTAACCATGATTTAACTATACACTGTCAGAAGAATAGTACTAAACTGCACCTTTCTGTCGATGGGGTGGTACCTTAAAGTTCTGTTTTGTACCTCTAAAGGTATACAAAACATAACACAATGTTGTAACTTTTTGGGGTACATTACTGAACTTAAAGGACCAATTGCATACTAGGGATGTGCCGATAGACGATAGTATCGTGTATCAACGACTGTCAGACATATCGCCAATAGCGGGCTTTCATGACGATTGTTGGCGATGGTTATTATTATTATCAAAGTTTCAAATTAACATGCGAATTGCAGGTTTGTGGGCTTCACTTTGCGCGAGAGCACTTGTAACGCACGCAGATTCCTTCTCACACGCACCTGGGGCCTCATTTATAAACGTTGCGTACGCACAAAAGAAGGCGTACGCCACTCTCTACGCAATAGTTGTTATTTATAAAAAGCAAACTTGACGGGAAAATGTGCAAGCTCTGATCCAGGCGTACGCACAAAAACGGGTGAAATGAGAAATGTCGACACTGTCGGCAGATGGAAGAAACACGTGAAAGTGACAACACTGCCTCTCATAAATAACATGAAGACTTCACAAAGCAAGTCTTACAATTAACAGCCTTACACGAACACCCGTTTGATCAATCAGCAGTGAAACAAAAAAATAAAGAAATCGAAAATTACAATAGAAATTCAAATGAACACATATTTGCTAAAAGAAAAGTGAAATATGTTCTGTAATAATATTGGCATGTTGTGCAATTCATCCTCATAAAGAATATAGTTAACAGAACGAAATAATGTACAAAACTGATGTTCTCGTCAATGTGTCCATCTGGCGGAGCAGATATAGATGCAATTACATAGACAGATAGATAGATAATTAAGGAGATATATAGATAGATAGATAAATAAATAGAAAGATGTATTAATTGTCCACTGGGGAAAGTTGTTTTCATAGTAAACCATATCTTCATAATCTACGGAATTATAGTATTCATGCATATGCCTTTAGTGTGTTTTATTTTGATAAAACAATGTATGGCGTATGTCTAAACCATTCAGAAAGCAACAAGAAATTAAATTTGCGCTGAACAATGTCCCCTTTCCCCCACCCGTGGCAGACACACTCTGGCGATGGAGTGCTAGACGTTTTTGTGCCTCGACTTTGATGTCCGACCATTTCTTTATTTCGGCCACGGTCCGAGGTTGTGAGGCTACAGCATTTACGGAGTCTGCCACCGTTTGCCACTCAAGTGCCTTTTTTGGCATTAGTAATGCCCACACTGTGCCCTCCAAACAACATTTTTCTCCTCTTTTCCACCTCACCAACGATAACTTCTACTTCACATTGAGTGAAGTTACGTTTTTTTGATTTCCTCTCTGTGTTTGTCATGATTTCGCAATCAATGCATATTAACTTGTGGGCGTTTCACGGACTATTTATGGACAACTATGGGCGTGTCATGAAGCCGCAAAAGCTGCGCTACATTTAGAATTGATTGTGATTTATTAAGGGAAAAATGTGTAGGATGTGCGTGCGCACGGTTTTATAAATCCGATTATTTCTGTGCGTACGCGCGTCCTATGTTTCATCCGTACGCCACTTCTGACGCAAATCCTATGCAAAGTTTTATAAATGATGCCCCTGGACTTACTGCACGTACCTTGGACCCTTGCTCGGATCTGAATGGGCGCGGCGTAGACTCCTTCTAGCACCTGAACTTGTAATGTGCATGACTCTGAAGACTTCTCGCACATGAGCTTGTAAAACGCTCATGTACTCGTAATACTTTGACATTTCCTTGCACTAGAGACGGTGTTAGGCACGCAGGGGTTTAAACCCAGCAAGTTTGTTGTTCCCGCTCCCTGGCACATAGGTAATTTTAGAGCACCTGGACTTAATGACACCGATGAATTAATGGCATCAGTTATAAGAAGGTTCCGGTCATGACAGTGTTGCCCTTGATGTCCACCAATCAAGTGACTTGTCATAAAGGAGTAAAAAATGAACAAATAAATAAATGAGTAAACTACTGCCAGTACCCCCGGTACCTTTAACTGGTACACAGTAGGTCCTTAGTGTATAATATTGTACTCAAAAAGTTACAACGTTTCAATATGTTGTACCCATAAAGGTACAAAAAGGAACCTTTGATGGTACCACCCCAGTGACAATAAAAGGTAAAATTTTGTACTTTTTTCTGACAGTGTACTAACCATACAAAACCATTTGTTTTTATTTGTAGTAAAAACATTGTAACCAAAAATTTACCATTGTCTCAATAAAGCAACCATATCTAACCACAATGTTTGTAGTTAAAGGACAAGTTCGGTATTTTAGACTTAAAGCCCTGTTTTCAGATTGTTTATGGTCAAATAGAATGGTTTTGACTGAAATTTCGACATTTTCGGCTGCCCTGAGAATTTTCGCGTGTTTGTGTTTCAGCTCAGACCTCTACAATGGGTCTATAGGTGCACTGGAACAATCCTTCCTAAAATGCATTAAACTTTCGTTTACAAAGACGTGAAACTCACCGAGTGGTCAGGGTTGTTTACTGGTATGCTCACACAAAAATCGCTGCAAAAGACGCATTCCAACAGGTTTTATCGTAGTTTTTACCAACTCCATTGACTGTATTAGACGTCCTGTGAGGTACGGTATTACTCCGCGCCGGGAACTTTGTTTCTATTCTTGCAATTGGCAAAGGCGGATTAGCGCCACCACCTGGGCTGGAGTGTTTATTATTCAAGCTCTAAGCGGAAGAATGTACGGGTGTGAGGCGTTTGGGGAAATAGGTCCACAAGTTAACAACGAATGCTAAAACAGCTGTTGGAATGCGTCTTTTGCAGCGATTTTTGTGTGAGCATATCAGTGAACACCCCTGACCACTCGGTGAGTTTCACGTCTTTGTAAACGAAAGTTTAATGCATTTTAGGAAGGATTGTTCCAGTGCACCTATAAAGCCATTATAGAGGTCTGAGCTGAAACACAAACACGCGAAAATTCTCAGGGCAGCCGAAAATGTCGAAATTTCAGTCAAAACCATTCTATTTGACCATAAACAATCTGAAAACAGGGCTTTAAGTCTAAAATACCGAACTTGTCCTTTAAACTACAAATGAAGAGTTAGGTTTCAAAACGAGATAACTTATATACCCTTTAGATCCCTGCGCTCTGCCACTGAGCGAAGGCTTGTGGTGCCATCCCAAAAAGGAAAAAAAAAAAAATCACTATTGCGTACCTTCTCTGGTTTTGTTCCCCATCTGTGGAATGATCTACCGTTTGCAACAAGATCTGCGGACTCTGTAGTCATCTTTAAGAATCGGCTTAAAACCCATCTCTTCTGCCAACACCTCACTTGCTAATATCTTTTTCTATTATTATCTTCTGTCAAAAAGACCTTGGCTATGTATAATGTGTTAGACTTATTCTGTTATGAATCTCCACGTTGGAGAGTGAGTGAGAACCCAGATGCAGGATCAGATGAACACAACACTTTATAACAAAAACCAACAAAACAAAGACCCACTAGGGGGTAAAACAAGGCAAAGACGAAGACAGACATGAACTAGACTTACACTAAACTAGGACTGAAACAGGACTAAGACTACAAAATAGTGATGGGTCGTTCGCGAACGACCGGCTCTAAGAGCTGATTCTTTGTAGCGAACGAGCAGAGCCGAATCTTCAGACGCATGCAGGGGAGCCGGCTCTTCTAAGGGAGCCGAGCCAGAAGAGCCGAATCTATGAAAAGAGCCGGACTGCCATCACTAAAATGTAGAGCCAGCGCTTGAGCCGAAAGAGCCGAATCAATGGAAAGAGCCGGACTGCCCATCACTACTACAAAACAATAAACTTGAACAATAGACTTGACAACTAACTAGACTTATGAACAGGTAGTGATGTGACATCTGAAGCGAAGCTCCGGAGCTTGTGTCGAGCAAAAAGGGGCGTTCCAGATGAAGCCCCGATTCGAGGCTTGTATCGTTTCCGTGAAAATCACGTGACGATGACAAACGAGGCCTCGTTTTCTGTTGAATACGTCATTGCTTCATTCTGAGTATCGCCTCCGGATAAAAATGGTTCGAAACTCGCGCCTCTTGTGGGTTTTGCAGGACGTTTGCATTGGTGTTGAGGTGTTGGTTGTACGTAGTGGCGAGTTTAGTGAGTTTGTAGTATAGTTATAATTATATATCATAGCCTGTATTATATATTATATTACACTTAGTTTAGACGATTATTAGAATAAATTATACATAGTCTAAAATAGATCATTAGAGTAAATTAGCATATATCTAGTTCTAATACCTATAATACGTAATTATTTTGCTATATATATTATGATATAGCCTATATTAGTAGTAGTTGTATTATTATATATAGTATTGCGGTTATTATCATTATTATTATAAGAGTAGACAGACTGTATTAGGGATAGCCGAGGAGGACTGAGGATCCATTGGGAACAGAAGCTCCAATATCCAAATAAGCTGGCACTGACCTTCTTGTCCAGCATCATCAGTGCCCTGTGAAAGGGTGTTTTCGAAGGCTTGAGAGCTTTCTAAAAAGAGAAACCGCCTCAAATACTGTTAAAAAACTTTTGTTTTAAATAAAAACCCGTAAACACTTTTCCGTGTTGCAGTTTGCTGTTCCACACTTCCAGTCCCAGCACTGCACTATTGCGCTTCTCAGTTCAATAAGCATTGCACTATTGCATTCCCAGTCAGCACTGCACTCATTATAATTTATTTACACTCATTCGGGGCATTCACGGTTATCAATAACCCAAAGAACTACTGAACAGTTGAACACAAAGCTGTGTATGTATGAGTTGGTTGTACATAGGTTAACACAAGCAGAGTAAAATACTTTATTTAATACACAGGCAATAGATAAAGCCCACACCATGACAACTTGGTTGCTCAGAATGAATAGATTTGTGTGCAATACATTGCTTTCCACAGCAGGTGTCACTAGAGAGCACACTGTTCATGAGGCTTCGGGTAACTGAACCTTTTGGCGAACCAATGGGCTGGAAAGCCTCAGTGGTTCAGGAAGCCTCATTTGGCCATCACTATGAACAGGTAATACAGATGCAGACACGAATAGCACAGGTATGTCACAAACGAAGGTTACAAAACGAATCAGCACAGGACAGCAACCACAAGGGCATTAAATAGGGGAACAAATCAAGGAGGAACAGGTGACAAGAATTAAACAATAATTGGATGATTAACAGAGAAACCTCAGATCCATACTCATGTGTGCAAGGTACACAGTAGGTGGCAGTAATACTCCTAAGGAGTGAACGGCCATTAAACGGAAAGAAGAAGAACAGGGAAACCAGTGGGCAGAGTCAGGAGACGAGACATACAAGAACAAACAACATGAGCCTGCCATGATCCTGCCTCAAGACTGGGATAAAACAATAACAAGATGGCAGAATCATAACATATTCTATTGCACATATTTATTACTGTTTTTGTGTTGCTCTCATTGATTCTGTTGTTTACCTCATTTGTAAGTCGCTTTGGACAAAAGGGTCTGCTGAATGACTAAATGTAAATGTAAATATCAATGCAGCAGTGAACTATGAACACACCAATACTGCAGGATCACGCATCTAATGTATTGTATTTGTATTGCACCAGATTAGTAATTTTGGACCAACATCTTAACATTAAAGCATAGACATTTAAAACAATTAAAAACTGCCTTGTGGACGGGATGAGAGTGCCCAGTGGACTCCCACTTAGAGTGAGAATACTGAGAGTGAAATCTAAAATTACAATTGTAGATTATATTCTTTGATATTACAACCACAACTATGCATAAAAATATTTATTTTGTGTAGAAACATATTTTGAGTTAATTGGTTTACTATACCTGAATGTTTTTCAGAGCTCGTTCAGATGCAACCCCACCTATGTAAAGAGGATCTTGAACAAGCAGTGATATGTTTCCACCTGGAGCACTTTCCTCTAATGTCGTAGTTCCATCAATTATCAGTCTGCCCATATTACCTCTTCGGATGAAGATAATCTATAAAGATTACACAATTTTAAGAGAGTTGACACATTTGGTGTTCAAACATTTGGCAGCAACTATGTTGGAGGCTAACAGGCACATACTGACAGACACGCAAATAATTCGATTAGTTTGATTATTCAAACAACTAAGAAATGTGGCTTGTGATTCTTGATGGCCTTAAAGAGCTGTATGTTTAAGTCAATAATTGTTGTAGCAGTTCCATTTGGTGCAGCTAGTGGGACAGAAATTACATGCTACATTAACATTCCATAGAAAACATTAATCAGTACTTCCTTACATCATGCCATTGTCCATCGCTGTATTTCTCTTTGGTTCTAATTCTAACATGGTGTTCGCCTGTGCTGAAAGTGAACACCAGCCTGCCCTGAGTGAGAAACAGAGTCATGAAGTTCTCCTCAGACTCGTCAGCCAGGTAGAAGATGAGACCAAAGGCAGATTGTGTCTTCAGAGACAGAGAAAAGTGAGATCTACATGAGATGGAAACACAGAGAACACAATTGAATTGATCACTGTAAAGACGTTACTCATCCCAGGGCTCAACGCAAATAATTTTTTATACTGGCCCAGTCGGTTTTCAGGTTTTCACTTGCCCTGCCAAAATTATCACTGGCCCAATCAGAAGAACATTTCAGTTTCACATATTGAAAGTCAAATAAAAACTAGTATTAAGACAATTGGCAATTTTAAACATAAATTCTTATTCTAAAATAAGTTGTTGTAAGGAAGATAGCGAACCAATATTAATAAAACAGTGTTGTTAATATGTTGTGTTGATATGTCTCAATGCGCTTAAAATTTTCTTAATTCATACTGTATGTCTCGCAATTAAATTCATTGGAGCCGATAAAGCATCACTTTTAGACACCATGCATGTGCTGACAGCTTTTCTCATGAGCTTCAAGGTTTTGTTTACGGTAGTTGCTTGTTCCAACGAAAAAGGCTCCAGACTTGTCTGCTTTACCTGGAACCTGATGGCAAACTCTTCAAAACATAAAAAACAGTTCTCTCATCATGTCTTACCCAAGTAAATGTCTGCTTCCAAAACATTGAATAATTACATTTTCATTTAGAGGGCACCACCCTCTTAACGTATCGCGCAACAGTGTTCAAAACAACCAATAATGTAAGAGAAAACTCATGACATTGCTGAGAAGTTAACATTTGGGATGCTTAAAATGTGTCTCTATGGTAACACTGCATAAGAATACATACAGACAAACAGCCACAGGCAGAAAATATATTTTTGTGAATGAGGGCAAAGCACTGGCTTGATTGGGCCAGTGACAATACTGTTCACTAGCCCGAGCATCTCTCACGCTGGCCCCAGCGTCCATTTATTTAGTTCATGTTAGCTGGTCAGTATGCAGACGTTAGCCAAACATATATTTTTGTAAGTGTCCATCTAAAAACAAATTTTACACATAACCGTGTAACTTGCCATATACTTCTATGCACCCGTATTTATAAGATTATTGGTAGAATCATGTTAAATAATGTATTAATGTGCTGTTTTTCTATTCTTCCCAAAGAGATCACTGTATTTTGCAGTATAGGCTGAAGTCAGTACATTTAATGTTGATTTAGGACAAATATCAAGTAGTTTAATGTTAAACTGTTTGAGCTTCGCTTTGTGGCATGGCAGTAATCTGAGCCTACAGACAAAAAATTTGAAACCGTGGCAACAAACTTGAAGCCAATAGGAACAAACACCATCTCGGGAGGCCTAAACAGTATAGGATTTAGGCTCCAACATTTTTTTCTCACTGATGTAGAAGTTTATATATGATATAGAGATTACATACTGGTTCTGTTTGAGACAGCACAGATTTACCAGATTTACTCTCAAAATGCTAGTCTGAGACTAAAAATGTAAGGTATAAGATTTTAGAAATTTCTACATTTCCTAAACATCCAAGTATCAGTACTTACTGATCTTCGATAACCTTGGCAACACCTGTGTACTCATGCCGGCTATGTGCGAAACCACCATAGTGGTGACAGGAAGCAAGCTCTGTTTCTGGAACTTCCAAAGGATTTCTCTTTGAGCAACGTACCAGACTAGACACGTCCCTTCTCACCTGGAAGGTAAAGAACAATCTGTAAGCATATGCAAAAATACATAGTCAAAGTGAGTCGTAGTATCTTTGTCTACATGTTTGTTGCACCTTGTGGGAGTGCTCTGGTCTTTGTTCAGATGAGTCTGTGCTCTCTTTAGTTATTGTTACAGCAGGTCTCTTCACTGGGCAGTCCTGTAGTGACACCTTTACATTCTCACTGTAACTCTGGAAATCTTCTGGCTCCATATCTCTATCCTGCCTAGAAAATATCCACATCACACATTTCTGTAACTGACGACAGGGTTAAATTATTTATATAAATAACAGGCCCAAAAACTTGGTAGATTAGCTCCATGGAGAATACACATATAGGAACCCTCAAGGGGGCGCTACATGGGCGCCTAGCCAAACACAGGTTTTCGGAGAATATAGCTAGTGAGAGGCTGACAGCCGATGGTCCTCAACATCGGCCATCAAGGTGATGGAGGAGAGTAAAAACCTTTTTTGTGACATTTTGACCCTTTTGCCGTTCCATAGTGGTGCAACTGTGCAGCACCAAAATGGAGCTGCAAGCCGACACCCATGCAGACTCTGAGTATTCCTACCAGTTTAAGGAGAGAACACGAGAGGAAACCGTCTTGATAAGAACACTGTAAAACCTAGTGAACGTGTTAGTTGTCGCCCAGCTAGCAGCTCTACAAATGTCTGTTAGCGAGAAACCACAAGCTAATGCCCAAGATGATGCCACACTTATTCTAGAATGCACTCTCAAGTAAAAAGTGCATGGAATACCCTGCTTTTAATAAGCAAGGGTGATTGTGTCCACAATACAATAGGACATCTTCTGCTTGGTGACAGCTTTCCCCTTCTGCTGACCACTGTAACAGACAAAGAGCTGCTCTGATGCCCTAAAGCTTTGAGTTTGGTCCACATATCTATGCAGTGTACAGGACATAACAAAGCCAAGGCTAGGTCTGCCCCTCTGGTGGCAGTGCTTGCAAGTTCACCACCTGATCTCTGAATGTAGTGGTGGGAACTTTGCACACATAGCCAGGCCTGGGTCTCAGTGTTACCAGTCACCAGGTCCGAACTGAAGGCACGAATCGTTGACCAAAAATGCATGGAGGTCCCCTATCCTCTTAATTGAGGCCAATGCGAGGAGCGGTAAAAGTTTTCATAGAAAGAAACTTAATACTCACAGTATGTAGAGGCTCGAATGGGGCGTCCTGAAGGGCTTTCAGCACCATAAACAGGTCCCAAGGAGGAATAGAGGGAGGGCACGAAGGATTAAAAAACCTCTTAAAAACCTAATGACCAGGTTGTGCTGACCCACTGATCTACCTTTTACCGGTGTGTGGTGCACGGATATCGCTGCGAGATCTACCTTAATAGTAGATGGTGACAGTCTCTTCTCCAAAAGATGCTGGAGATACAAAAGCATGACACTGATTGAGTTTTCTTGGGGGTTTTCTAGTTGAGAAGTACACCAGTCAACAGGTTCCAATTCCACGTGTAAGTCTGTCTCGTAGATAGTGCTCGTACTGCAGGGATGGTGTTAGATACCACTTGTGGTAAATCACCTAGAACCTCTAGTGACATCCCTTAGTGCCATAATGTGCCTGCTCCTTGAGAAAGAAGGTCCTTCCTCAGGGGAATCCTCAAGGGAGGAGTGAGAATGGAAACCTGTTCTTGGTCACAACCAGCAGAACGCGCTCCTTGGCCTTACTGATTTTCAATGTCTGTGCAATAAGACTCACTGGGAGAAAACGCATTTTTGGCCCAGGAAGGAATGGGGGCGGCCGTCACAGGGGGCCCTCAGCGAGAGGCAGACTGAGGGGCTGACGTCGAGGGGCCAGCTGCTGGCTTGCGATGTGGCAACACTGGACACCGGAGCATCTAGGAGCTGTTTGCGGTCCTGCTCACGCATGTTGGCCAGGCACAGCCAAAGATGATGGTCTTGGACTACCAAGGTGGACATCACATGTCCGACAGCCTGCACGATGACTCTCAATGCCAGGTCTGTAGCCACACACAGTTCTTTAAAGACCGCCAAATCGTGACCCCCTTTGTGAAGGTCACGCAGAGCCTTAGCCTGGTGAACCTGCAATAATGCCATGGCATGAATGGCAGAGGCCACCTCCCCCTAATCACGGTAGGTACATCTCATTAGAGCAGAAGAGTGCCTACAGGCCCGTGAGGGAAGGGTTGGCCGTTCCAGAGGTATGCCACCCGACCATGCAAATCCACCATAGTCATGTTCTCACAGATGGAACATTAACTATTAGGAAACGCTGCCTCAGCGTGCCTAATACCTAAGCACAAGAGACAATGATCGTAGCCATTTCTGGGATTCATTTAGAGACTGCATCCAGATGTAGCACACAGCCAGAATGTCAACTTTAAAATATCAAATTATGCAGGATCACAAAATAATGCGACATTTTGATGTTTTTGCACTGTGTTTTGTGAGCGGGGTATTGCGAAAAACTGGCGGGACTGAGTAATGACACTCACAATGTGCTATTGTGTTATGCTGTGAATTAAAATTTTCTAAATTCATTTCAGGATTCAATTTCAAGCCATCTCACTGGGTTTCAGAGTATTGCTGTTGTATGTAACTACATGTGAAATTGTAGATGTGTGTAGTATAAAGCACTGTTGAATAGAGTATGTGTTACCTGCTAATGTATGCATTACTGATACAGCCAGTGAAATTCTGTATAGAGCTTGTTGGAGAGCCTCCATAGTAGAAGGTCTTAGCTGTGTTAGCTGTGTTATCAGACTCAAACATGGAGGCCGACTTATTCTTCTCTTCCTTGTCTTTGTCATCAATGATTAGTTCATACCTATCAAGAAATGACAAAATAATAGTTGATTTGCTGTTGATTAGCAATGTACATACAAGAACACGTTCTCAGTTTCATTTGAAACATCTACATCAATTATTCAACAGGAAAAAAATTGAGATTAAGCAACTCACTTTTGATTGGTCACTGTGGCAACTAGAAAATGTGTTTCTCCATCATTGTAATTGTTCTTATGTGATCTGACTGTGTTTCCTTTGAACTGGAGCACCACAGCACCATTCTCCAGTGAGAGAGAAAACTCATTTGTCTAGAGTAGAAAGAGAGAGAGGGGGGGGTAGAGGGGCTTGATTTATATAACATTAGGTATCAGATGGAAATTTTCCCAACCCATTCCTTATTGTAGTTTCCACGCAAAAACAGTTTCTCCTATGTACAAACCAAGAGGGTAAAACTGGGTACAACTGTTATGATCCTGGCTTTATGGTCATAGTCTTGTTCTATTTTGTGTCAGGATCATGACAGTCCCATGTATGTTATGGATAGCACAAGTTCATTGTTGTTTGTTAGACTTTGGCCATGTTCTGTTTCCTGTCTCGTCTCCTGACTCCACCCCCTCGTCTCCTTGTTAATCACCTTATAATTGTTTCCTCATTATCACTTGTTCCCCTCTTGATTTGCTCCATTATTTAATGTCCTTTTGTTTGCTGCTCTGTGCTGGTTCGTTTTGTATATTTGAAGAAAATGTCAAGTCTTGTTGTAGCTTAGTCAAGTATTGAATTAAAGTTTAATGTTGTTTATTGTTAGTTTAGTCTGTCTTGTATATTGTTTGCAAAGTTCTTGTTGTCTGCCCCCTCGTGGGTTTTGTTTTACAGTTTTTGTTTAATAAGTGTTTTGTGTTCATCTGTTGTCTGCCCCTGGGTTCTGTCCAACCAATTCCTGACAACAACTAGGCAAAATAGATAATAACAATAATAATAATAATAATAAAAACTGTACCTCTTCTTTGTGGTGGAAGAGGAGTCCATTGGGCTGTAGTGTTCTGAAGTTTAGTCCTCCCTCAAAAGACTGGAATGGTGAGATTTTAGCTGTGGAGCCCAGGTATCCCTCACCTGTGAAATATGCCTTATGGGACATCTGCAAATAGAAAACCACCACAGGATTTCTGTAAGTACTAATCATAGCCGAATATCTGAAATTTATTATGCAATTTACTTTCTATTGTCATTACATTAAAATTATTTTATTAAATCAAAAAGTGTCAATGCAAATGTCTTGGCTAAATTAGCAACATAATTAGCCATTAAACACACTTTGAAAAAAGCTTTTAAAGACAGATAGACGTTTAAGGTCTGTTGTAATTAGAAGAGCAGCGTGTCATCTCCGTGTCAAACATACGATAAAAAAAATTGAACTATAGTATTAATTTCAATTACCATTATGCATTAAAATGCAAAGACATTGTATTAAAGCCGTGGGGACGTAAACCATTTTCATCATTTACAGGGGGTAGTCAGTGATTTTTATTTGCTGTTTGAATCCAGAATGTCTGTGTTTTTCTCTGACCACCAGCGTAAAAATTCCCATCCGAATTACCTTTATAAAAGGGGATGAGTAGTTATTATCAGGGTGCGATTTGCCGGGGGGGAGTGGGGTGCGTGGGTTTCCCCCTTTCTGGTCAATGTATCCCTGCCTCTGCTCAATTACATTTATCACCCCCTCAAAGTGATCGTTGCTACTACACTAGTGGCAAGACGGATCACAAAACTTATCACGGAAAACTTATCTGTGCAGCCTCTCTTTATTCACCACTCTGCATACTTGCTCAATGTCCCGCCCATGGCGCTATCTGATTGGTTACACACCCGGTTACACCTCACGAGTAATAGCCTATCAACACATGCGAGATGGTTGTGGAGCTGTGTGTCGAAACGGAGGCAGCATATTCAGCAGCATATTATTCAACATATTAAGAAAGCGAGAATGAACATCACAATATGATTATCTGTTTATGATGACAAGCAGAGTTGGTGTCCCAGTCACACCACGGAGAATGGCCGAAGTAACACGTATGATAAACGCCAATGAGGCGTGGGCGCATCCAGTTAATGCATCTGTCTCTTCTATCATTTCACTGAAGCTCAGCATCGCGGTGTAAAATTAACGTTATTACTTTAAAAGCAGCAGTAAAGCTGTTTCTACTGTAATGGTTTAACTTTGCAATCAATCCATTGTTCATATTTATGTTAAAGTTGACACTACGTTGTGCCATATAGTTTTGCCATTCAAGATTTAATTCTTTTGTTGTGCATGATCACAGTTCATATGTGTGGGGAAAGATAAGCTATTAGAGTAAAAATATTGCGTTAGGCTGCTTCATGAGTTAATAAGAATTTTTTTGTACAATTCCTGCAAATGCAGTGATATAGTTCATGTTCTTATGATTTATATTTATGAATTAAAATGTTTTGAAAATGTGCTGTGGACAGAGACGCATTCATTTTTTTCTCTTTCGCGCAGGTTATGTTTTGAAAGACGATGCCCTGTAGCTCAGACACGGCCCCACTTTTCAACAGGCCCACCTAAAACTTTTTCCAAAAAACCCCAACTTTTACTATATTCTAATTTTGTCAAGAATTATAAAAAATCGTCAATAAGCTCATAATTTGTGCTAAAATAGTGTAAATGTTTAGTTTTAAAACCATTTCAAAAAGCTGGTAATATTTTGATGTTTCTGCGCATTTAGGCAGACAGTGAGGTTCGGGTTTGTTCCGATCAGAGCTCGTGAGCGGAGAGCGCATTTCTGAAAATTAGAAATATTTTAATTATATATATATATATATATATATATATATAATTAATATAATAATGGATTTTTGTTAGGTCGGCCAATGATTACCAAATTTCTCTCTCATATTGCTTCTCATATCCACTGGAAACAGTCCAAAAAATCGAACCAAAAGTCAAATTATTATGGACGGAAGTTAAAACAGTTGGGTACAAAATGACTCATGACGAAATATGGTGGGTACGCGTACCCACTGTCACCGAAATCGACACCCATGAAACATCCCCCCTCTGTTTTTTCACAAATCGCACCCTGGTTATTATCCTCCTGTCCTGCGCGTGAGAATTCACCCCACCCTTACCCCTGCGCGTCTCACAGCGGGATGGAATGTTTACAAGATGTTGTCTGTTTTTGTCCCTAATGAATGAAATTAATTGTGATTCTCGCCTCTCTGACATTGTGTCAGGTGGTTTTATTACATCGATCGTAGTTAAAACATATCCAGAGACATGCTTTGAGGTGAATTACCCGCATGTTTTTATGCGCGTCTCTGAAGTCATAGAATGGTCCATGCGTTTTTTATGCACTCTTAAGTTGTATCTGTAACATCAAAAGTTTTTTTATAGACAATCAAGAATAAGACATTTAGATGTGTCGGGGGTAAATTTACATCTGATATCACATGAGTGACTGTGCTTTGAATAAACTTATTTTGGTCCTGTGGACGAACAAAATGACTATGTCCCTAATATGCATAAGACTATAATGCATAAAGAAATTATTTTAACCATGGGTTTTTAAAAGTCTATACCATAACTATTTTTAAATTTATGGGTTGTTTTTAAATAGCGACAGGGGTCGTATTTTTAAGAACCGCAAACGTGCGGTAGGGTGCATACAGAACCATAATTTGGGGATGCTCCGTTGTTTACAAACTTTGTGTTATCAGTTGATACAAACCAGATCTCTCGTCTTTAACAGACACCCCTATGTACCAACCTCGTATAAAGTAAGGCCCACTAAGATTGTATTTAGCACACCTGAAAATTTGTGTTTGGAACTTTGAGCAAGAAAGTCTACGTTAAAAAGTCTAGAAGCGAAATGGCTACATATCTTAGCGATGAGTGTGTTTAAGATTCTGTTTTTGTTTTTTAAATGTGTTGTGTATTACAAATGTATCGCAAAGGCTCGGATAACATATCATATGGTACTGTTTTAGGTGCCCTGAACGATCCAGACTTTGCTGATGTTGCAGGAGAAATGTGTGATTTAAATAGGTTATCAGGTATGTTTTAACGTTTTCTACATATAATTTTTAAATGATGCGCTCGCATAAAAAATACATCTATAACATTTTCTAATTCCTTCAGGATTGAGGACCCCCCAGTTAATGATGAGAACTGTAAGTTGTGTGTGTGTGTATGTGTTGGCTACAGTATGTTTTACGACCACCCTCTATTTTCACAGTGGGTCGCAACATCAGATCATCTGACCGAGACATCGTATGGGGAGTTGCAGGTCGTCAGACACTCAGCGCGTATTTGTGTTTTACATTTTTCGTTCCAACATTTTGTCTGTTTTCAAAAATACTAAAAATGATCTTTGTCTTGCAGCGCATTTGTCTAACCTTCTGGACAGCATACCCACTACATCAGGGGTCTCAGAAAAAATTAGAGGGGTAAGATCTGTGTGTGTGTGTCTCTGATGCCATATGGCTTACGCTCCACCCTCTCTATCTTTCACAGGGATCCGTACCACGTCTGCTCGACACAACGTTGGTAGAGCTGGAGTTCGCAAACCACTCTGTACGTAAATGTGTTTTTACGGTTGCGCTTCAACAAAGTTAATTATTTAAAAACTAAAAATTTTATCTCTGGTATTGCAGCGGATTTGTCCATCCTGGTGGATAACATACCTCACAAAACGCGGTGGGGTCTCGGAGGACACAAAAGACAGCGATCCAAACAGGCCATGGTTCAGGCCCCACGGGTTCACAATACACCTTTACAAGGCATATTTAGCCTCCATTAGAAATGGTCTTTAAACAGAATGTTTTATTTTAATATATTTTCTAATAACAACATGTTTATCTTTTTACAGTTTTGAATGCTAGCGACAATGCGATCGATGAGGCATCATCTTTAGGGACTGACGTTAGAACATCTCTCCATGGTACGTTTATACTGGATTAGAAGAGGTTTAATTAAAAAATGTTTTTAATATTTTTCTAATAACCTGTTTTATCTGTTTGTAGTATTGGACACAAGCGATAACGCTGTAAGTTTTGCAGAGTGGGATGTGGATCTGCTTAATGCGTGGGACGCTTGCGATTTTGATCTACCTCCCCCATCACCAACACCGGCAACAGCGACCCTGAATGTCCAAGAATCACCTGTGTTTTCCGAACAGGCTCTCGCGGTGGTACCCCTAAATCGAAAAGACAGTGATTCTGAGGATACAGAATTGACCCCATCGGTCTTGCCACTGAACCTTGAGGACCGAAGTTCCACGTCTTCCGAACAGGACCCTGAGGCATTGCCATCTAACCAGCAGACCTACAGAAACAAACTTGCGTCTGATGAACAAGTCCCAGACAACACTGAAAATGAAGTGACTCTAATAGAGATCAAAGACTTTCTGGAGTATGTCTGGGATGCTTATGTACAATTAACAACAATTTGTTGCCGCGGGGTTTTCAAACCTGGATACAGAACGAAGATCCTTGTTTGAGTTAAACACAGAAATTGTCACTCTGCTAAAAAAGGGTTTTGGTAAGTGACAAATTATCATTTGTTTTGCTGATGTTTTAAACTTATAGCGTTTGTGTTGTCAATACCTGTTGCTGTTGGTTTATTTTTCATTGTTTATATAATCTGGTTTTTATACTCGTTATATTTTGGGGTAGGGCTTTTCATTGTTTTATTTATTTTGTTTGTTTTTTGATATCTTGTTGATGTTTCTTATACTCGTTATATTTTTGGTTTGGTTTTATTGTGTTTACAGAATTGATTGTCTTGTGGGTTGATTTTGGCCCGTATAAACAGTCTATGAATATAGATCACGCTATTACAGATGGTTTCGCAGATTAAATAAATATGGTGCATTCCCTGTCACATGTCCAGCCAGAGCCGAGCATGGCCTTAGATCAGGATACTTTAAATACGCATCAAGTTTTTAAGCTCCCAGAAACTGGTTTTATCAATAATCAGATTGAACCTGGGACTTCAGACAGTGGTTTTATCAATAATTAGATTGATCCAGAGGTTCCGGGTGTTCATTTTACGGCCATCAGGTTCTCGATGGGTCAAATGAGAATTTGAATGTTCACCAGGTTGGTGAGGGGTCGGACGAACCGCATCACAATTCTGAAACCCCCGACGATGTTGAGAGGCTTGTGAGAGACGGGGGTGAATTTAATGGCTATATCATTGTTCCTCTTACAAGATTTAAGAGTCTGGAAATACACAGGAATATAAATCCGAGGTCAATATCTTCTACAGATATGGCCTCGTACGTTGTATTTTAGGATGGTGTTCTAAATGAAATAGTCTCACTTTCTAGAATTATGGCCGTAGATGGAGGATTTATACATTTATTATTAAGAGGAGAAAGTTTAACATCTGACGTCAACGCTCTGCTTACACCAGCCAACAATTACAGCGTCTCCGTGTTCACAAATCAGATACATCATGCAAAGCAACGCAATCTATCTAATGTTAAAAGTCTCTATGGTCAGAAGGAAAAAATTCCTTGATCTAGCACACAATGAGGTTATAAAAAGAAATAGAATGATTTTTTTTTGCCCTACTAATATGTCTGATAAGCTATGCTTCATTTGTCTTGCACACTTCCTGAATCCCCAAAAAACAGACACTGAATAAGTGCCCATAGCTGCTGCCATGCAAAATGCAGCTGGATTTTCTAACCAAGACATGATACGGTTTAATGACGTGGCATTGTTTGAGAGGTTGCTAAACATCAAAATTTTAGTTTTCCACAGATCAAGCACAGGTGCATTGGAAAAATACATGACAAAAGATAAGCCCCACTACAAGATGGTGTTTCTCTATCTGTCGGATAGTCATTATTTCTTGATAAAATATTTGAGGGGTTTATTGCAGTGTTTCTTAACTGCGTTCCTGGAGGCCTACTGATCTGCACATTTTGTATGTTTCTCTTATCTGCCGGCCTCAGTTCAGATCATGGAGATCTCTGCTAATGAGCTGATGATTTAAATCAGGTGTGTTAAATAAGGGAGACATACAGAATGTGCAGAGCTGTGGGCCTCCAGGAATAACGCTGAGAACCACTGGTTTATTGGATGTCGCATCGTCTGCGACTATTGTTACGCTTGCTTTTCTGATAAGAGATTTCACAGATGCAAATACGCCTGTGACTGCTACAAGCACCCTGTTCAGACGATACACTGTGGTGATTATTTGAGGTACTGCAAATCAAAATATTGTTATGACATGCATAAAAAGCCTCCACTGGGTCAACAGTTTGCCCAGTGTGACGTAAACAAAAACTGCCCAAGATGTAATCTACGCTATGACGTCAGAGGTTCTGCCACCAAACCGCACAAATGTCCAGCAGACACGTGTGTGCATTGCGGCATGGATTTGATACCCGATGGGGCTCACCAGTGTTTTATTCAGCCCATAAGGCTCGAGACACCCAGCGAGAAATCGATCTTCTATGATTTTGAGACGTGTTACAAGGGTGGGAAGGATGTTGCAAATTTTGTATGTGCCATAACTTTTCCGGGTGAAGATTTTACAGCAGAGGGCACCGACTGTGTCGCACAGCTCGTGCAAAGATTCAGACAACCTAGGTATACCAATTACATGTGGATAGCCCACAATGCTTCTGGCTTTGACAATTTTATACTTTTGGAATATTTCACAAAAGAAGGGCTCACTATTAAAATCACGATGCAAGGCTCTCGTTTGATATTAATGTTTGAAGAAAGTTAGGGTGACCATACGTGCCATTCTACCCGGACGCATCCCGTCCAGGATTTTGTGTTCGTCTTCCGGACGTCATATTTGTCGACATACGTCATAGAGGATTATTATTATTATTACAGAAAAGCAACCGTTACATTTTAAGGTATGAATGAAATAGGGCTGTGCAAAAAATCGACTGCGATTATCATGCGCGTGTCATCAGTAAAGCCGGTTCCGTGATTAGAAGTAAATTGCCATCAGCTGCTTTCAGATGGAGCAGCATTTATTACACAGACCCGTAGTTCACCGAGAAGCTAGGCAAAATCGCATAGAAAATCGGAATCGATTTTCCTCGATTATGAACCCGATTTTGCCTAGCTTCTCGGTGAACTACGGGTCTGTTTAATAAATGCCGCTCCATCTGAAAGCAGCTGATGGCGATTTAATACTAATCACCGAACCGGCTTTACTGATGACACGCGCATGATAATCGCAGTCGATTTTTTGCACAGCCCTAGAATGAAACTATGTCGACATACGTCATAGAGGATTATTATTATTATTACAGAAAAGCAACCGTTACATTTTAAGGTATGAATGAAACTATGATTGTTATCTTATGTTTTTAACTGAATGGCGTATGCGGTCAACAAATACGACTTCCGGAAGACGCACCGAAATCCTGGACGGGATGCGTCCGGGAAGAATGGCACGTATGGTCACCCTACGAAAGTTTCAAGCAAAGATTTCTCGATAGCTTCTCATTTCTTCCAATGCCTTTAGCCAAGACAGCATCTGCCATGAATCTGACCTGTGCAGAGAAGGGCTATTTTCCACATCACTTTAACCGGGTGGAGAATGAAAACTACATAGGTCCATATCCAGACAAAAAAATGTACAGAGAAGGAAAGGGAACAGTTTGACGAATGGCACAAGTCCGTAGAGTGTGAAGTATTTGACTTTAAAAAAGAGCTGCCGCTGTACGGGAGGAACGATGTTGTTTT
The DNA here is from genome assembly GCF_030506205.2 of Paramisgurnus dabryanus. Classification (NCBI taxonomy): domain Eukaryota; kingdom Metazoa; phylum Chordata; class Actinopteri; order Cypriniformes; family Cobitidae; genus Paramisgurnus; species Paramisgurnus dabryanus. The sequence goes on from NC_133348.1 coordinate 35,877,206, forward strand.
GTTGAGAGAGGTGTGCATGAAATATTGTGATGAGTTTATACAATGTACTGCACTTGACCCCTTCAGATACACAACTCTGGCATCGTGCTGCATGGCAGTGTACAACACCCATTATCTGCAGAGAGACACATTAGCAATGACGCACAACGATGCCTACCTGACTAAAAAAAGCATATTCAAGCGCATCCATTGAATGGCTTGAATATGTCAGTCATTCGCCCGCCGTCGATGTCCAGCATTAATTAAATCGTGGTGAAATGTCATTCGGTAGGTATCGAGTGGATGGTCATTTCCAAAAGGGAAGACAGTATAGGGAAGACAGTATATAAGACATGTATATTCTGGAGTTATTAGGTTGTTTGTGGCATTTACGTTCATGCAAATTTAATGAATTTTACATTCATCCTGTGACAAAATTGATGCACGGTGTGCACAGAAGGCAGCATGAGGCCAAAATTGAGGTTTTGGAGAAGGCGTATGGGTTGAATGTTGAGGTGATGTGGGAGTGTGAATGGAACGCTGCTAAGCAGCCTGACCCTGACGTAATCGCCTTTATGGCCACTTACACACCCACCTCCACTTATTTGGAGGTCGCACTAACGCGTACAAGCTCTATCTTAAAGCCTCTGAAGGTGAGAAAATCAGATATGTTGATTTTACAAGTCTGTAACCCTTCTGCCAGGCCAAGAAGTGTTACCCCATACACACAGATTATTATTAGTGTTGGATTTTTTTTCTTTTTCATTTTTATTAATTGTATTGTTTTATTTTTTCGTTTTATTGGAAATTATCCAAGTTAGATTCATGCTAATACTTTAACTGGAACTTGTATCTTTGCGTGAAGCTGGCTGTGGAGTTGGTTTCACATACACATGAAGTTTCTAATTAAGTTAACTAACTTTTAAGTTCATTTTTGATTTAAACTTTTACCCATGGTAATTCATTTAAATTTCAATTCATGCTAATATATTTATTTCAATGAAAACTTTGTGTATAGCTGGTAATTTGGGCAAACTACATTTCACACATCAATGTAACTGTCACAAAGGTTTTTTTATTATCAGTTTGTTCTAAAATTTTGTTTGTTTACTATGGATGAAATTGCTTTGTAATTTAAGTTGTTGGTGTTAGATTCATGCCAGTAATGTATTTGAACAAACTAGTATTTTTGTTTATTGCTGGCAGTTTATACTAGAAGAGTTTTAACACATACAATGTCGTAGTGTTATTGACTTGTGTGTTATTGATTAATAAAAAGGCAAACAATTTGAAAGTAAATTTTTGTGTGATTCATTTATTAATATAATTTGGGCAAGATTAGGCTGAGTTATGGCTCAGTTTTGGAAGTTCTGGTTAAATGCTGGTTTTAATATGGTTGACCTATTGCTGAGAACTGGACTGGTACCAATGTTAGAACCTGTTCTGGCCCAGGTTTGGGCCGATTATGGGCTATATCTGGCAGAGACCTACAAAATTGCTATCTGGGTTGTAGGTACGTAATGAGGTTTGTCGTATCTAATACTGACGATGTTGTTGTTTTCATCAGTTATATGTACACATCATAGGAGCGGCACATATGCGTCACCTATTGACTGATATTCGATAATGTCCGTGTAGATGTACAGTGTCTAGAAACCTCCATGTATGTCTGCTTGATATGGAGCTCTTGTCACAACATCCTTGACAGTTTCAGAAGGAGCAGGAGCTTAATCCCTATAGGCACATTTGGTTTCAGTCCTAAATTAACAGCCAACTTGCCGCTAAACATTAACAAAATACCGGGGCTGCTTTTAAAAATACCCTGTTTCTGATGTTATCATAGCCCATGACTCCGTTTAGCCTTGTGTATTTCACTAATCAGCGATGTAACATTTTCATAATATGATATCCTGCTTTTATAAAGTGTCGTTTACTGTCGTTGAAAATATTGGACGACCCTGCATCTGTATTTAAATAAAAAAAATGTGTCTTTGGTGCTAAATGTGTACCATGTTCTATGATATTCAATTTCAACAATCCCCACCTCCCATTTACCTCTCAGGTTTATAGGATTGACTAACCTTGTCCTATAATTTGAGATAGAATTGTTGGTGTGCACATCCGAAGATGCGTTGCATGGTAAAGTGACATAAATGCCGCCCTCACCCATGTCTGTTTTTTATTGGACTCTCTTTATTCTGTGTGGGTTTCTCCTTTTGAAGGATTCTGTATATTGTATATTATATTAAATTTATCCCATCCGAGCCATTTCACTAAAACTAATGTTTTTTGCCACGTTTCTTCTTGTCTAAGATTTTCTCTACTTTAAATGCTTTGTTTTCACACACAGATATTTTTTGTAATTCTTGTTCATAAAAGCGACCATCAATAACGTCGTTATCATAATCCTGTAATTTGTTGACCGGTGGATCCCGGGGTATGCACTCTGCAATTGTAAAATACTCTTCTGTGTAATTCTGTTCATAACCTTTCGCGAACAATCCCCTAACTTTGGAGATTCTAACAACATCAGCGATCTTGTATTTAAAACATACAGGTTTGTCTCGTAGCATGCCTGCAGGTCCATACAGATTTTCAAACACAACATGTTTAATATCTTTGTTGACATCCACAGGTCTCATCTTAATACTCCTGTGATAACTGGTGTTGTAGACCCGCTGATATCTTGTAATACGTCAATATACCCAGGGTGCGATTTGTGAAAAAAAAACAGAGGGGGGATGTTTTCATAGGCGTCAATTTCGGTGACGGTGGGTACGTGTTCCCACCATATTTCGTCATGAGTCACTTTGTACCCACTACTTTTAACTTCCGTCCATAACAATTAGATTTTTGGTTCGATTTTTTGACTGTTTTCAGTATGAGGAGCAATAAGAGAGAGAAATTTGGTAATCATTGTCAGACCTAACAAAAACCATTATAATATTACATTTATTTGATTTTTTAAAAATATTTCTAATTAAAATATTTCTTATATTCAGAAATGTGCTCTCTGCTCACGAGCTCTGATCGGAACAAACCCAAACCTCACTAGCTACGTTTACATGCACAACATTTTGTCAATCCGACTGAATTTAATACGATTGAAGGTTACGACGAAACAGTTTACATGCACCCTAAACATTGCAATCTGATTAAAATGTTCGTTTACATGTACATTCTATAGAATCCGAACCGAACGTCTGTGCAAGCGCACAGCCAGGGTTGCCAGATTTGCGTATCAGAACCATCCCAAATGGACATTCAAAACTAGCCCAAAAGCATCCCAATGACTATTCACAGCCCAAATACCAATAACTAATGAACAAAATCCTTTCATCTTTAACCCGCAGAAAAAAACAAATGGTGGAAACAGTTTAAACAGTATCCCAAATCTAAACTCAAAAAAGCAGAGGACTTGGCAACGCCTCGCTGCGGACAGCATCTCTCGTCAAGTTCACGCTTTATCTCGATTAAAGTCAAAACGGAGTTGTAGAAAGTTGTTCTTACAAAGTTTTCAGATATAGGTAATGAAAACACCCTTTTCAAAATGCACTTTTTTAATGCTTTAAGTAGCATAATGTTTTAAAAGTACACATAAACGCAGCAGAATGTACATCGCATGACCCCATTAACGTTACCTTAATAATAATGGCCATTCTTATTAGTGTGCCTGGGACAATAACTCTGCTTGTCATCATAAACAGATAATCAGATTGTGATGTTTATTCCTGCTTTATTAATATGCTGAATAATATGCTGCTGAATAGAGGGTTTTCACAGACGTCACGGTCTGGGCGGTAACCCGGATGTGCGGCCATTGTGACCATTTACTCGGTGTAAAGAACTGAACGGAGTACAACGGAGTATTGTGCGCTTTGGATACTTTCAGTGAATGTTAACATGTCTACACAACAGAAAACGCGTCCAAGATGCAGAGGCATATAGGGAAGGACTTGGACCACAAGAAAAAGCATGATATTTCGAGAAATTACAATTTATAGGCGGTGCAGATCCTTACGAGTTAGCTCCCTCTTCCGTGACGACCCGCCGATTCTTCCTTCAGTTGCATATTCCGATATAGTCAACTACCTGGTTTTCATGCCGAGCCCATATGTCAATGTCAGCTTTATTTATATAGCAAATTTAAAATAGTCAGTGTCCTACCAAAGTGCTTTACAGTCAAATAAGCACACAGTAAAACAATAAAAGCAATAATTGTTTTTACCATTTACTATTAAAAATATTATTATCATTTCAATAGAAAATTTGTTATGAGCAATTAAGCACACTGGCATTAAGGCATTGCTGCACAAATTTTAGTTGTGTTTAAGTACATTTTGTGCAAACACTAAAAGTATACTTGTAAAAAGTACATATTAAATACTCTTTAAATAAAGCACAACAAGTAGAAGCATAATTGTTTTATACTTTATGGACTTCACAATACAATACTACAATTTTTCCCGAGCTTTGCCAACCACAAGCGCCCCCTCTGATTATTTCTTGCATTCCTTTCCCTGGTTTTTTATAACTTTTGGAAGTCGATAATATTCCAAATGTTTTTCTCAATCTGTCCTGTTGGTACAACCTCAACCACGGCAATAATTAACCATTTTCCTTGACGACGTTCGGGATATACTTCAGTGCCTATGCTCTGTTGTGATGCAGAGTGCCTCCAATATGGCGTCTACCGCTCTGATGACGCGCCGTGAAAACCCTCTATATGCTGCCTTCCATCGTTTTGAGTCTGGTCTTGACACACAGCTCCACAACCATCTCGCAAGTGTTGATAGGCTATTACTCGTGAAGTGTAACCGGTTGTGTAACCAATCAGATAGCACCGTGGGTGGGACATTGAGCAAGTCTGCAGAGTGGTGAATACAGAGAGGCTGCATGGCAGCTATATCAAAGCCAGCCAAAGTAGCACATTTTAAAATAAAATTGACTTTAATCAAACCACGGATCCGTGATAAGTTTTGTGATCCGTCTCGCCACTATTGTAGTAGCACTGATCCCTTTGAGGGGGGGATAAATTTATCCCCACCGGGGATAAAAATAATTAAGCAGAGGCAGCTATACATTGACCAGAAAGGGGGAAATCCCACGCATCCCCCCCGGCAAATCGCACCCTGAATATACCTCCTGGAGTTTGTGGCTGTTAAAAAACGGCACATCAAGGTTTTGAGACTATGATTAAATCTTTCAACTACAGAAGCTTTTAAATCCGATGCGACAGCAAAATGATGAATATTATATTTTTTAACAACTTGAAAACGTTTGTTAAAAAAATTATTTCCCCTCATCCGTCTGTATTTTTTGAGGTACACGGCCTTCCCCAAGTATAGATTCAAAAGTCTTAGCGACCTCAATACCATTTTTGTTCTTTAAGAGGCGAGTCCATGCATATTTACTAAAAATTTTGTGTCGTCATTTTCCTTGGAATATGCAGACATATCGACCAAATCAGCTTGAAACTGCATGTCTATCCTGTAAACAATCACTCTGTTTCTTTTGTATTTAAGATGAGCCTGTCTATGTAATGTGTAGGCATCCTGTGAGGAGAGCCATTCTGAAACTTCCTTGTCATTTAACCGTACATCATAATCTTTTAAAACAGCTTGTTTTAAATGATTTTGACCACCTAAAGATGCTGGGTTGGAGGGTGTGTAATAAACCTTGTTCATGAGTTCTGCTGACATGACGTCGTCTCATCAGACCACAAATAAGTAATGCGCGTGAGAGTTAGGTAGATAGTCTTTTTTATTTTCATACAGCAAGATAATACAGATTATAGGGTCTCTTAATACAATTTTTATATAAGAATATATAAGCCATTACAGGGTGTCTAAATACCATTAAAAAATGTATACATGAAACAGGTCTTTTTATTGATCATATATTCAGCAGCTGTTGCGACAACTTCATACAAATTAAATTGTGAATTCTTTAAAATCATAGCATTGCATAAATCAATTACATATGTAGAAATTGTGATTACATTGCATATGTATAAATTATCATGACTTTTATACATCAAATCTAGAGTTTTTTCAATAAAAATACAAGGTTGATCTTCGGCATTACTACACATCTGGACCATGGTATTCCATGACATAGCAATATTTTGCACATCAGATATTTGTTGTTTGAGATTGGTCACACATTTGGTGCTTTCACAAGCATAAGGTTTCAAATCAGAGTCAGTTTCAAGAGATATCACAGTACATAAGAGATTAACCAGTTTATGTTTATTAACATTTTTAATCAGACCAGTAAAACACAGGTTCCCCATCTGAAAGCTGATGTCAAATCAACTGTAGTCAGCAGATTTACTTCAGGAGTCCACCCAATTGAAGACAAGTTTTCACAGCTCTCGTCCACAAGTTCGTCTGTAATTTCTTTCAGCTTAGCCACAATAAAAGGTTCACTCCTTAATTCACACAGAATAGCATCCACAGCACCTTAAACCCTCAGGAGATGAGATTTCAGTCCAATCTGGTTCAGAGCTTGAACGATGATGTGTTTAAACTCTGGTTTAAGCAATGTTCTGGTGAAATCCTCATAGTTGTAGTCAAAGAAATAGGCTGTGGCTTCATACAGACAGCCATGTTGTATTTGGCTAGGATGGTTCACTTCGCAACCGTAGCATTCACGCTTCAACTTTGAGCCGACAACACTTCCCAGCACTGACGCAACAATGGTCTTTATTAACTTAAAACCAGCGCCTGTGATGAAAGTCAGGTTGTGATACCCCAGCTCTCTCCAGAATTCATCCAGCCAGCTGTTAATAGGCAGGGTGTCTTCGGCAGTTGGAAGGGCAACTTCCATGGTATCGGGTGTGTCTTTGATGGTGTGGCATGGAGTTTCAGCATCTTGAGACATGATGCATCAATGTGTCTGGGGTCTGTGCCGGTTGATATTTAATGTTTGTAGTATGTGGGTGGTGACGGCAGCTCGTTGGTCCCCGCCATACTTCCTTGGGAGTCAAACTATTTAACCCTTACGGAATTGTATTGTTTACGCATCCTGCACCATCTAAACACCGTGCGCAATTTCTTGTCAAACTCGTAGCACCCCACACGCTTATCAGCCATTGGAAACTCGTGTTTAGCCATTTCTTCAGAGTCGTGTAAAAACTCAGTCATACGTACACGTAGGGCTGGGCGATATATATCGGGGGATTGTCATGTGTGTCTCGTCAGTAAGCCGGTTCCTTGATTAATAGTAAATCAGCATCAGCTGCTTTTAGATGGAGCGACATTTACTACAAAGAGCCGTAGTTAGCTGACAATCTGGGAAATTTCGCATTAATTTTCAAGGACGTATCGCCTGGTGATGGCGATTTACTACTAATTTTATTTATTTCTTTAATAAATAAATAAAAGATGCATGGAATTATTTTTATACTGAGCTTGTTGAGATAATAGATAAACATGCTCCTTGGAGATTAATCAACGTTAAGGGTCGACATTTACCATGGATCAATGGAGATCTTATAAACTTATTTAAACGAAGAGACAAGGCATGGAAAACTTATCGTACATCAAATGATTCTGAAGACTGGGATACTTATAAAGAATTAAGGAATAAATGTAAAACTACTACTAGAAATGCTAAAGCAAATTATTATACTGATTGTTTATCAACTGATTTTAAGAATCCAAAGCATTTCTGGAAGAGAATCAATAACATTACTAACAAACCTATAAAAAGCTTTATTTCACATATTAGAGTAAACAATGAAACACTTATTGAACCTTTATTAATTGCAGAGGCCTTTAGTCAGCACTTCTCTACAGTTGACAGTTCTTTTTCCTTTCCTCCTCACTCTGATGCTTGTATGACCCAAAATAAGTGCAGTGGATTATTTTGTTTTAAAACTTTTTATCACTCCAGTTGAGGTTCAGCAGGTTATTGATGGTATAAACTCTAAATGCAGTGCTGGTCCAGATGGTTTGGAGATCAGGTTTTTTAAACTCGCCTCTCATGTTTTATCATTTCCATTGGCTGATATATTTAATTTATCACTGGCATCTTGTGAAATACCTCGATCATGGAACTGTGCCAAGGTAATTCCTCTTCATAAAGGAGGTGATATCACAGATATGAATAATTATAGACCTATTTCAATAATCAATAGTGTATCAAAAATATTTGAAAAATTAATCTTTAATCAACTCTCTAAATATCTTAATGAGCAAAATATCTTATCTCCTCATCAATCTGGTTTTCGATCACATTTTTCGACCACTTCAACTCTTCTAAAATTCACAAACGACATACTGTCAGCAGCTGACAGTAATATGCCTACAGGTGCCATATTTATTGATCTTACTAAAGCATTTGATATGGTTGATCATTATCTTCTCTTGGATAAATTATATGCTATTTGTCTTTCTTCTGACTCTTTATTATTCTTTAATTCTTTTCTTCATCACAGAAGTCAATGCGTTACTTTTCAAGGTAGCCAGTCAGGCTTCAAAATTATTGATAAAGGTGTTCCACAAGGCTCATCCCTAGGTCCTCTCTTATTTTCCATTTTTATTAATGATTTACCGCTAATATGTCATGACAGTTCAATTCACTTATATGCAGATGACACTGTAATATATTCATCCAATTCTGACATTTCGCAAATTCAATACTCTCTTCAATCAGACTTTAATGTAGTTCAAAAATGGTTTTCCTCTAATAAACTCCTCCTGAATAAAAGCAAATCGTATACCATGCTGTTTTGTACTCGTTTTAATAATTTGCTCAAATCTAAAAATTGGTCGATTAATTTTCTTGATGGAACAGCTTTAACAAAAGTTGAAGAATTTAAATGTCTTGGTCTCTGGCTAGATACACAGCTCTCCTTTAAACCTCATATTAATTCCATCTGTAAGAAAATATATGGTCAATTGAAGTCATTATATCGCTCTGTTGATTGCTTTTTACAACAGGTTCGGAAAAAAATTATTACTCATCTGATATTTCCATTAATGGATTATGCTGATGTTATATATGGGAACACTACAGAATCAATTCTTCGCCCTATTTATGTATTATATAATAGTCTCTGTAGATTTGTGCTTAGATGTCCTTATAGAACTCACCATTGCCAAATGTATGAGTCTTTGAACTGGTTGGCTCCTAATTTAAGACGGCAATTTCACTGGTTATTGTTTATTTTTAAGTGTATTCATTTTCATTTTCCACCATATTAGAAAAATTATCTAGTTCCTACACAGTATTACTTAAGGCATGTGGATCAGCTTTTTTATATGTTCCCAGAATCAATAAAGAATTAGGACGTTCTGCATTTAAATTCAAAGCTCCATCAGATTGGAACAATCTTCCCTGTTCATTTCGATCTATTAATTCTTTTTGTGTTTTCAAATCATCTCTTCTTAATTATTTTCAAACATCTTGTTCTTGTTTCTGATCTCTTTCTATTTAATTTATTACCTTTAATTGTATTTTACATGTTTGTATTTATGTATTTGTATGCAGGTAGGGAAGTGTGTAAGTACATTTATACCTTGATTTTGTGTTTGCATTTTCGCTGATGGCTTGTTGATTTTTATTGACTATGATTGGGCTAGAGGGGAAGGGTTAGGTTTGTGGGAGCATTGTTAGTGTGTGAGTGTATTTAAATGTTTGTTGTAGTTCTGTGTGGTATTTACTTTAATTATGATTTTCTATGTATGATGTTGGTTTCTTTGTAGTGTAAAGGACCCCCTCGAAAATGAGATGGTTCATCTCAAGGGGTTATCCTTGAAAATATAGAAAGAAATAAAAAAATAAAGTCACATTCCAACTCAAAGCTTTCTAAATACCTAAAAGATGGAAAGAATCACGACTCACAGCCAAATCTGTGTTCGCAGTTTAGATAGTTTGGGGTTGATACAGAGACAAGTTTGATCTCAGGACACTTTTCAGTTCTTTTTCTTTTAGTGTCCTATTCTTTAAAAATACTTGGGATCCACAGATGGGCATTTAATGTTTTTAACTCTGTTCATAGTGGCACTCAAAAATAAGTACTTTTCTATTATTTTTTAGAAAAAAATATTTTCTAAACTCAAAAGGAAGCTGAACATTCAAAAAGTAAACACTTTCAGCCTTTTAAAGTGGAGCGACGCCCTATTTAAGTGGCTCTGTCCTTTAATTCAATTAAATTACATTAAACATCAAACAAAATAGTTATATGCTATCAACAATTTACATAATACATCATGTATGCTGACAGATATTACATACAAATGATTCCTCTGGGCATCCACTGCTGATGCCGATGGTTCCAGGCTCCATAAGAAGGTTAAAAAAATGCATCTGGAACTTGAAGCTCATCACACAACCCTTCAACCCAATCAGAGATGACAGCTCTGGCCTGTGGGACATTCAAATATGGGTTCTTACATTTATGCATTTGGCATTAAACCTTCCTCTCATACTTGTGCATTACCTTTATGAAGTATATTAAATATATAAAAGATTGATCTTACATCTTCACAAAGGTTCTCACCTTGGAAACTTAATGTGTGAGGGAGCTCCTCCAATGTAGATATCAGAGAACGGTAAAGGTTTTTTCTCATTTTCTATTGACTTTATATGACTCCTGTCTACTCGCAGAATGATCTTCTTAGAGTGATGATAAATCACAGACACCTGAAAAAAGCCAACTTGTTAAAACCTGCAATGCGTCCCACATGCACATTTGTGTTATTTGATGAAGAAAACATTTAAGGGGTGGTTTAAAAACACATTTAAAGACTTGATCAAAAGATAAACATTACCTTATGATATCTGGCATCATTGATCTGGAGTTTGTCATTCTCCATGATTATAGGGCCGCTGGTGAAGCCAAAGTCATATATGAGACGGAGAAATCCATTTTTCAACTCCAACACAAAGAAATTAGCCTGCAGAAGTCCATCATAAATTCATCCATACATCCACAGTTAAATAATTGCAATGTTCATTATTTTGAATAAGTAAATCATTTTCAGAACAAGATTTATTAAAAACATTATATTTACCTCCTTAACCATGAGGAATAGTATGCCATTGTTGGAAACAGTTCGCACTTCTATATCAAATATAGTGACAACTCCAAATTTGCCTCTTTCCTCAATGTTAGTGACTAAAGCGAAACCAGTGCCATCAAACAAATAACTTGTCACACGACTCTGAGAGAAAGCCAAATTATGTCTGAAGAGGGAGAATGTAATGGATTAATAACAGACCATATAAGTGCCACCTTTCACATCACTCATGCACAACATCAGCTTCTGTGAGAAACAAAATATTATGAAATGGGTTATGAAAGTTACAAAACAGGTGTAAAAAAGATTAGGTCAGTAACAGAACACAGATTACAACATATTATATGGCACTTTACACAACTAGCATACAGGTTCTTTACCTATTTATGATTAAAGCAATTAGTATAAAAACCTCAAATATTTTTGGCAACTGTAAGATATGAAACACATACGTTTATTTACATAAGATTTTATCAACCCATGCTCATGATTTGAATGGCATGTATGAATGGTACGCAGTGGAAACGTTGTGCAATACTTAGATTTCCATTTGGCATGCATGATAACGCCAGTCCTTCCCGTTCACTTAATATGACACCTCTTTTAGTGTCATTGATTTTATGTATTGTTTTCTCTTTTTTTCTGTTTTTTAAACCTTTGTCTCTGAGGTTTGAGGTTAGATTTGGGATTTGCTTTAGGATGGCATAGGTTTCTTGATGTTTCTGTCTATTTTTAAACCATGGTCGCTTGGAGTTGGGGTTAGACTTTGGGGATTTGGGTTAGGATTTCATTCTATGTAACAAAAAGTTGTTTTAACTCCAAACCCAAGCGATGGTAAAAAAAAAGAGAGAGCAATACATAAAACAACACGAAAAGATGTGCATATGTATGTATTGCACGACTTTTCACACTGCATGCAATTTAGACGCAAATCATGAGAATGGGCTGGATTTTAAGCATGAGAAGAATGTACTCTACAGTATATATACACCGTGTGCAGAATTATTAGGCAACTAAATGAAAAACAAAGATTTTCCCATCTCACTTGTTATTTTTCACCTGTTAAAGTGAGATAATAAGCAAACTCTACATTTACAAATAAACATTTCTGAAATAATAAATAAATAAACTCAGTGACCAATATAGCCACCCTTCTTTTCGATAACAGTCACAAGCCTTCCATTCACGGATTCAGTCAGTTTCTTGATCTGGTCAGAATCAACATTAAGTGCAGCCTAGTGTTGCTTTCGTCAACGAAAAGTATGACGAAATATAGTCGTCAACGAACCTTTTTCACGTGACGAAAACGAGACGAGACGTAACGAAAATGCTGGTCATGTGACGATGACTATAATAAAATGTATAATGCAATATTGTTGACGAATAAAAACGAGACTAAAAGTGGTTTACAAAATAAAAACTAAGCTAAAATGTCTCTTCATTTTCGTTGACCAAAACGAGACGAGACGAAATGTTATAACGTTATTTCGTCTTTTACCCATCTCAGCATCTCCGCGCCCCCACCACCTGACTGCAGGTGATCACGTGTGTTGTTGGCGCTGCGTAGATCAATCAAAACATGAAAGTACCGCGAGAGTGAGTAGAAAGCATGCGGAGCATTCTGCTCTCGCGATGCTTTGATATCATACGCCTCCATTTGCACGTTAATGGGCTTTTCAAATGGTGTACGCGGCAACCGCGAGACATGCGGAAAGCGGAGAAACGGGGGTGGTTACAGAGGTGAAGCGGAGTTGGTCCACAAGCCTTGCTCGTGCACCTAAGATCCTCTCCCTTTTACGGACACAACTCTTCATGGCAGTCGCTGTTGAAGATAAACACATTTCCACTAAATGCTGCATTAAACGCTTCCACTACATGAGAAAAGCTGTAGCCGCGTGGCGATTCCGACCGGGAAGATGCAGCATTCTGGCTCCAAATGTAAAAGAAAAGTCCAAAATAAATCCCGTGCATCACTTTCAGGTCAGTTCAACAAGCCTGTTAAAATCTATAGCTTTGATTGCTGACACCACCAGTATAACAATGTACAAATTTATATCATGTAACAGTTGTTTAAATGACATTGTGCTGCGTTGCGTTTTGAAACATTGTAAATATATCTATGCTAAAGACATTCGTTGTTTTGTATATGCTTAATAACTACACTTATTTATTATTTAAATAAACAAAACATACTTCGCTGAATACTTGAGTATTAAATCAATCAAACACCTGTACTGTTGAGAACATAACCATACATACCAACTTTGCTTTTCTTAATAGACATCTGATGTTTTCTTAAAGCTGACTTTTAATTTACTTACAAGAAAAACATTTAGTAATTCTCCAAAATTGCTTGGATTTAAACTGACATTTAAGATCAGCTTTGTCACATTAGATTAAGCCAAAGTCCATTAGGTACACTGGTGGTAACGTACAGATGCAGAAATATAAACTATAATAATATATAATTACATATGTATGATTGTAGTTTGTGCTGCTGTCAAAATACAATTATAAATGTTAACAATAGCATATTTCTATTCTCACACATACTATAGTTGTGTGTGACCCATTTGACCTTGTGTGTGTGTGTGTGTGTGTGTGTGTGTGTTTGCTTAGACTACTTTTGTTTTGATTATGTAGACTTTTATGTAGACTCTTACGAACAATCAAGTCACTCACTCAGAGGATAGTAAAATAAATATCTATTCAAATCAGAGCATCTTCCATGTCTGGAATGGATGTATTCTTGGGTCTATAAGGTAACAATAATATAACTTTTGTTTGAAATGGGTTTGGCTAAAAGAAAATATTGTTTTGTCTATAATACTATTAGGTAATTATACTATATGGGTTAAATAGAATTGGATTACTAAAAAGAGACTAAATACAATTTCACTGACTAAAACTAGACTAAAATGTCATCAGTTTTCGTCGACTAAAACTAGACTAAAATAGTAATGGATAAGTCTGACTAAAATAAGACTAAAATGGCAAGAATTTTAGTCGACTAAAACTTGACTAGACTAAAAAGAGTATGACGTGACTAAAACTAATAAAAACTAAAATGACAGCTTGACACAAATACTAGACTAAAACTAAAATGAAAACAGGCTGCCAAAAACAACACTAGTGCAGCCACAGCCTCCCAGACACTGTTCAGAGAGGTGTACTGTTTACCTTCACTGTAAATGTCCTGCTTAAGAAGGGATCAAAAGTTCTCAATAGGGTTTAAGTCAGGTGAAGAAGGGGGTCATGTCATTAGTTTTTCACCTTTAAGGCCTTTACTGGCCAGCCACGCAGTGGAGTACTTTAATGCATGTAATATAGCGTTGTCTTGCATAAAAATCTGTCTTCTTGAAAGATGCAGAATTTTTCATGTACCACTGCTTGAAGAAAGTGTCTTCTAAAAATTGTCAGTAAGTCTGAGGTTGTTTTTTATTTTCATTTTCAACCCAAAAAGGTCCAACTAGCTCATCTTTAATAATACATGTCTGTGCCTGCTTGCCTGTAGTGTATTAGACACTTTCTTTAAGCAGTGGTACAGGAAAAAGTTTCAAGAAGACAGATTTTTATGCAAGACAATGCTCCATTACATACAGTACATCAAAGTACTCCACTGTGTGGCTGGCCATTAAAGGCCTTAAAGATGAAAAACTATTGACATGGCCCCTTCTTCACCTGACTTAAACCCTATTGAGAACTTTTAAGCCCTTCTAAAGCAGGACATTTACAGTGAAGGTAAACCGTACACCTCTCTGAACAGTGTCTGGGAGGCTGTGGCTGCACTTAATGTTGATTCTGACCAGATCAAGAAACTGACTGAATCCGTGAATGGAAGGCTTGTGACTGTTATCAAAAAGGAGGGTGGCTATATTTTGGTCACTGAATTTATTTATTTTTTTAGTTCAGAAATGTTTAATTGTAAATGTAGAGTTTGTTTATTATTCTCACTGTAACAGGTGAAAAACAAACAAGTAAGATGGGAAAATCTTTGTTTTTTATTTAGCCTAATAATTCTGCACACTAATAGTTGCCTAATAATGGTGTACATAGAAATATTCTCTTAAGAAAGCCAAAATTTCACTTTTACTAAAAAAAAATTCAGGTTTGAGGGTTTGTTAACATTTTGAATTGAACAAGAGCACTGTAGTTGTACAATAACAAAAGTTATCCTCAAAAATACAACTTGCCTATAAATATATATTATTCAGCTGGAACAAGGCACAGACTTTGCAACATTCATTTTGTGAAGTTCTTTAAAGTTGTACAAACTGATGACATCACTGTTCAAATTTTCTAATTCAATGCATCCAACAAAAGCAACCAAAGTCAAAGCTGAAGGAACCACGCGCCGAACACATATTTTGTAATGATAAACCACACACATGACAGACTCAGGCACGTGCACACATAGACATCAAAGGGGGCTTGAGCACCTGCCCTTTTTATTCCTGGAGAAAAAGTGCCCTTTTTTCTGGGGTGCTTTTTAAAAAAAAAAAAATAATATGATCTTTATTCATATAACAACTGATGTCTGTCTGTTTCTTGTGTTTTTTACTTGTTGCTTATTTAATTTAACATGAATTTATTCAGAAATCATTTAAATGAGATTTAAACTCTTATATAAAGAAAAATAGCACAAACGGTTAACAGATGAGTCCCGCCTCCAAAATTCAAATCGCTAATATGATTGGCTTTACCTTTCCTTAGTCCCGCCTCTCTAACTTACTTCGCTTTATGATTGGTCTGTCTACACTTGTGCTGCATCATTCGCGCTTCAAGCGCCAAAGCTCAGCCTGCCCTGAACGAGACGCGATCCTGTGCATGATTATGCAGGCAGCTACCGGTAAGTGTGTGAGGAAAAAAGCATTCTTATATTAACAGTTTTATGCACAAAATATGGGACACGTTGTTACACATAACGATTCAGGGACATTGTTTTCCATGGCAATCCCATATTAACCTGAAGAGTTGCAAACGTGTAACAGTGTAGTGTATGTAGTTTAAATAGACTGCTCATAAAATAATAAAGCACAAACAATAATATAATTGCTAACTACAGTAGTAAGCTTTTTTGTTTGCGTTTTTTGTAATGGCTGTTAAATAAGTATAATGTGTTATACTGCAGTGCTGGAGTAGATTGGGAAGAAATCTGATGGTTCAGTATTTTACTTGCCCAGTCTGAATTTTCACTGACATCACAAAAAAGTTAAATATAAAATACAAATAAAATAGGCCTAATCTATATTTGTTGTTTCTGACATGTGTAACCCTAATAAATATGAAACCTAAGATTAAAGGTGCCATAGGATGTGTTGTCATAATATGTTAAATTGTTCTTTGACAATTACATAGATTGTATGTTGCTTTATTAAGTGCAAAAATTATCCAGAAACGTTTTTACATGTCAATTTACAACCCTAGAATTTGTCATTTGAATGAAATGGTCTATTTTTGCCCTATTTGAAAGGGTCATGAATAATAATGTTGAGCTCTGCTCTGATTGCTCTACTCTGAGGCTCATGCCAGAAGCTCACATTAGTAAACAGACCTTATATTTTGAGCCCTTATCCGACAAAAATACATTTTGAGTAACAACTAATCAGCTAAACGCTAGCATATGATATAGCATTTATTGGCATGTAGCGCTAACTCAGCAGTCACAACTTTGTTTTTAGCATTTTAACAAATTTGTAATTAATGTGTAATTTAATGTTTTCAAAACATGCACATTGTGTAATGGCTTCCTTTGCTGCTCTATAAACCTAGACTACTAAGGAGACCATGGTGTCTGTGTGAACAACTGATTATTTTGTAGACATCTTTTGAAAATTAAACAATTGCGTGAGTTTGAGGAAGATAAAATTAATTAACTTTTTTAATATTTTTTTAAAAAGGAAGTCAGAATTGCGTTAATATATATACTTTTTTACATAATTATGAGAAGTGCCCTTTATTTCACTTGAGCCCCTGCCCCTCAAAATGTCTGTGCACGTCCCTGCAGACTACATACATGTTGTGACGAGCTTTGCATTGTGCACCCTCGAAAAAGAAGTGACTGGCCCCCACTGAGTTCAAAGTCTACTTTTAAGTTTAAACTTCATTTAATTTAATTTTTATTTAATGATATTCAATCAATGCACTCCTATGGTAATAAATCTGTTATGGTTTTTGTGTATCTGTTTATTGAGTTCATGTTAGCTGGTCAGAATGCAGACGTTAGCCAAACATGTGTTTTTGTGAGTGTCCATCTAAAAACAAATTTTACACATAACCGTGTAACTTGCCATATACTTCTTCGCACCCATATTTATAAGATTATTGGTAGAATCAAGTTAAATAATGTATTAATGTGCTGTTTTTCTATTCTTCCCAAAGAGATCACTGTATCTTGCAGCATAGGCTGAAGTCAACCTGATCTCACTTTCCATGGCATAGTCACATAATTTTTTACTAATCTCCTCATTTTTCCGTGGCCCTGCCACAGACTTTCTTTTCCGTGGCATTCTCACAGGTTGGTTACTCAACTGCTTTTTCCTATTGTTAGATCAGGTCTTTACACCAGACAAAATAAAAAACGATCCAGCCCCGGACGCCAGATCACCAGGGCTGGGGGTAAAACCATTACTAATTACAAGGGCCCCAAGGGAAGAGAGGGCCCTTGAAAAGTCTAGAATATATTTTATTTTACCTGGATATTTTCATTGCCTAATTAAATTTCATAATGAATGTCAGATGAAACGTAAAGTTAGTGTATTGGTTGAATAACTGTTTGACTAACTACTTTTTGTATAAGTAAAAATAATCTAAAGTCTCACGGTCCCACCCCTTGCTAATGCGCCAAATGGTTTAGTCCATCTGCACACGCATTTTGTTTACGTTGTTGAGCATCTGGTGGAGCGCAAATTTATGAAAAGAAAGTTAAATCAGGCCACCAAAAAATAGAGAAAAGACAGGAGAGGGAAACAACTTATTTTCAAAGAAAGGTAAGCACAAACTAGAACAAAAAATCTATATTGTAAACCGTTTGATTATCCCTGTTAATTATTAATGCTAAAAATGAACAGAGACAACCCATTGAAAAAGCATACATACACTTTCAGATGATAAATTGGTTATAGGCTACATGCAATTTGAGTTGAAAGGCTAAATAAATAAACTGTATAATAATGCTGTTTGCATACAAAACTCTGTTATAATAGCCTAATTTGAAACATGTTTATTTTTAAAAGAATAATATCTAAAATAAGCAACAATAGGCTAATCAGTGTCATACGTAGCTTGGTAGTAGCCTACATATCATGTCAACATTATATTATAAATGCCAGTGGGCATTTACTGGGCAATAAACTTTTTACATTTGAGGAAGCTATAGCATGTAAGCAATAGCATTTGTATCGTTTTGCCTTTTTTCTCCAAATAAAAATGACTAGTGACACAAGTTTTGTTTGTCTTTTATTATGAATTTATGCTTTAAAGTAATAAAGCATAATCGAAATAAATGTTCTATGTAAAAAATGTATTGTGTTGTTCATTCAACAAAATAAAACATGACTGAATCAAGTCTTGTTTGGTATGTTCATGTAGTGATTAGAAAACTAAAATGGAAAAATGGGGGGGCCCATCAGGATTGCCTATGATCATGTCAGAAAATATAAGTTTACTTGTTTAACAGGCTTCTGTCAGTTAAGAGGTTGATCGATCATTGCTAGAGAAGAACACAAGCAGGACATGAGACGAAGGTTTTGATGATAAAATAGAACAGAGTTTTATTGATGTACAGTTTCAGTTGCATATGTTTCAATGTTCAAACCTCATCTGACCAGCATGAATTCAGCATGCCCAGTTAGACTTAATAGCAATGTCCCACAAACCTTCCATAAACATTCTCTTTATCTATCTCTGTTTACACAGACAGGACAGCTCATGAAACTTCACAAATGTGAGACAACTATAAGACTGAACAACAATGAAATCAATAAGACATATAAAATATAGAAATATAATGAATAAATGACATATAATAATGAATAAATAAATGAATGGACAATAATGTAATGATAAAAATGATAATAATGAAATTGATAATAATAAAAATAATATTGAATAATCAAATAAACAATTATATGGATAACTAATGATTATAAAATAATTATGATGATAATGTAAATAAATGATTAGGAATAAACTAAAAAAACACAGTAATAAAAACATTCTGGGGTGCATTACCCGGACAACAACGTAACTCGCTACTGAACCACCATAATACGATGCATAGTTGGAGAAACAAACTACCTTGATACAACTGTTTCCCGAAAGCATAGTAACTTTCGCACATTCGTCGTTTGAACCATGTTGGTTTACCAACATAGTTGATGATGTCAGGTGGGAGGGAGAAGTACTAATTAATCTGTGCAAATCGATTTAATATCAGATTGTTGGTGTGAATAACATATATTGCATCGGAAGATTTTGTTATTGTGATTTAGTTATCTGTTATTAATTTTTAAGATATTTCATTCGTGCGCAAGTTCCCTCTTACGTCACTCCTCTCAGGGTTTCCCCAGGGTCTTAAAGCTTGTAGGGCTGCACACATGCTCAGTTTTCAAATGCAGCGCTTTCATTCTGTTTACAAATTTAAAGATGTAAAATTTAAATTGTATATATTTAGAATGATGGATTTAGACTGTACTACATGTTTTTTAATTATTTTGTTCAAAAGCATGATCAATGTACGTTTACATATTATAAAATCAAGGAACGCTTCTTCTAACGACAGGTGAAGAGCTGTAGTTCCAACGACACAACTTTGCTATGCAGTTTGTGAATGTCCGCTGGAACAATGGTTTTGGGAAACACCCGCATCAGTGAACTATGCTGAAATGATGGAACTTGCGATCGTTGTTGGCTAATGATGCTTTCGGGAAACGCACTCCTGCACATGAGGATCTAAGGTAGGATCCTTCACTATTTTCTTACCATTGTCGCTTCGGTTAAGGGTTAGATTTACATAAAAGGACATCCCTACCCAAACCCAACTCTAACCCCAACGCCAGGAGACAATTGTTTAAAGTTTAGAAAATATAAAAGAATACTTCAGAATTTTTTTTATAAACCAATACTTAAAGTGACATACTAATGCAAACACCAAATCTAACCCTTAACACGAAGCAACAATGGTTTGAAAATAGGAAAAAGCAGTTGAGTAACTAATCAGTGAGAATGCCACGGAAAATAAAGTCTGGGGCAGGGCCACAGAAAAATAAGGAGATCCATGAGAATGTCAAAGAAAGAATACAAAGAAGGATTTAGGCTCCAACATTTTTTTTCTCACTGATGTAGAAGTTTGAGATTACATACTGGTTTTGTTTGAGACAGCACAGATATAACAAATGTACTCTCAAAATGCTAGTCTAAGACTGAAAATGTAAGGTATAAGATTGTAGAAATTTCTACATTTTCTAAACATCCAAGTACCAGTACTTACTGATCTTCGATAACCTTTGCAACACCTGTGTTCTCAATCTGGCTATGGGTGAAACCTGTCTCTGGAACATCCAAGCGATTTCTCTTTGAGCGACGTACCAGACTAGACACGTCCCTTCTCACCTGTAAGGTAAAGAACCATCAGTAAGCATATGCATAGATACATAGACAAAGTGAGTCATAGTATCTTTGTCTACATGTTTGGTGCACCTTTTGTCTTGACTTTTGTCTAGACGAGTCTCTGCTCTCTTTAGTTATTGTAACAGCAGGTCTCTTCACTGGGCAGTCCTGTAGTGACACCTTCACATTCTCACTGTAACGCTGGAAATCTTCTGGTTCTATATCTCTATCCTGCCTGGAAAAAATCCACATCACACATTTCTGTAACTGACCACAGTGTTAAATTATTAATACAAATAACATTATTAACATGACAAATTAAGAACCATTTTTTAGGAGAATGGGTCTTATTTGTTAATCAAATGTAGAAACGAGGACAAATCCGAGCGTAGCACTGCTCACATCTATACTGAATTAATGCCATGTTGTCAAAACTGTTTGCAATTAATAGATATCTATGTGAGCAGAGCCTTTTGGTAATATTTTTATCTAAAGATCAAAATGGTAAACAAGAAAGACCACACTCCACTTTTGCTCATATTTACCAAACTGGGTCCTTGATGATTCAAGAAAGAATGTTACCAATTCAGCCGCGTATACATTTGATAAATGTTTGATATTAATTAGATCATATGAATCAATTCTGATCCCGACACTGAGAGAGGTGGGTCATGGTATCTTTTTTTTGGTCTGGTCGATTTTTAAAAAGTTTGAAAATGACTGACCTAAAGTAATGCACTGTAGTTGTTTTGGTATCATGAGAGAATATTATATGATTTTATATAAAAAAATGATGAGACCTTTTTAATTCTTGTGATTATTTTGCGATCAAATATCAAATTATGCATGAAAACGAAATAATGTGACATTTTAATGATTTTGCGCTGTTTTGTGAGCGGAGAATTGTGAAGAACTTGAGAGACTAAGTAGTGACACTCACAATGTGCTATTTTGTCTTATGCTGAGATTTAAAAGTTTCCAAATTCATTTCAGGATTCATCTCAATGGGGTTCACAAGTTCACACTTACAAACAGTGTTGTGTAAAGTTCCTTTTAAAAGTAATGCATTACAATATTAAGTTACTCCCCAAAAAAGTAACTAATTGCATTACTTAGTTACTTCTCATGGAAAGTAATGCTTACGTTACTTTTGCGTTACTTTTTCTTACTTGGCTGAGGCTTGATCTTTTTCAGGCCTTGCATGTGTTTTTTATTGAAGTTCTGCATTCAGAAATTGCATTTTTCCATCAAGCCCTGGCCTGCCATCTCCGTTTCTGACTCAAAAGTTTCCCACTAAGGCGCACATAGAATGCATAATTCTACGTGACTACGTTTAGTTTAATTCAGTCATTTTTTTCCATCAAATTAATTTAACTGAAAAGTAACTTGAATTACTATTTTTAAAAAGTAACTTAAATATTAATGTGTATATTTATAAAGTAATGCGTTACTTTACTCGTTACTTCAGAAAAGTAATATTATTACATAATGCACATTACTTGTAATGCGTTACCCCCAACACTGCTTACAAATAAGTTGGATAGATTAAATTAGTGAACATATTTGGCGTGCTGTCCGGGGAGATGGGGTCTGAGCTCGGAAATGGCCCCCAACTCAGAGTATGCCCCCCCTGTGACTTATATATGGCTTGCCTGTGTGCTGATTGGGTAGATATGATGATTACTGATTGTGGACAGCTGGTGGTACTAGAGTATTTGTTGTTTAGTCATTATAGACAGCTGGAAGTACTTAAGTGGTTTATTTGACGTGCCCAAACTCTGTTAATAAAACATCATTTCAAAGTACTGCTGTTGTATGTACATGTAACTACATGTGACATTGTAGATGTGTGTAGTATAAAGCACTGTTGAATAGAGTATGTGTTACCTGCTAATGTATGCATTACTGATACAGCCAGTGAAATTCTGTATAGAGCTTGTTGGAGAGCCTCCATAGTAGAAGGTCTTAGCTGTGTTAGCTGTGTTATCAGACTCAAACGTGGAGGCCGACTTATTCTTCTCTTGCTTGTCTTTGTCATCAATGATTAGTTCATACCTATCAAGAGATGACAAAAGAATAATTGATTTGCTGTTGATTAGCAATGTACATACAAGAACACGTTCTCAGTTTCATTTGAAACATCTACATCAATTATTCAACAGGAAAAAAAATTGAGATTAAGCAACTCACTTTTGATTGGTCACTGTGGCAACTAGAAAATGTGCTTTTCCATCATTGTAATTCTTCTTATGTGATCTGACTCTGTTTCCTTTGGACTGGAGCACCACAGCACCATTCTCCAGTGAGAGAGAAAACTCATTTGTCTAGGAGGGAGAGAGAGAGAGTTCTTGAGTTTTAATACTCTTTTATTTTAACAATTTAATCATAAATTACACACACTTCATTTTTTTCACATTATGTTTAAAAAGTCAACACTCACTCATTTCTTTCACACAAAGTGCATAGTACTTCATTAATACACCATATTTCTTTGAATTTTAGTAGACAGTCCAACAATTTATACTAGTCAAACTCTACTTTCAGTCCAGATGCCACCAGTCACAAAAACATAGAGACAACACTTGTTGTCTCCTGCCCTAAAAGCTTTTTATCGTGTTTTCCAAATTGCCAATTTTGCTGTACCTGACAAAAAATCAATTAGAACCAATGTCTTTTTCCTTTGAATAGAGTACCCGGGCCCATAAACAAACAATTCAACAGTCAAACCTTCACCCAGAGATGAAAATCAATTGTTTAGAAGCAAAAAAGATCCCCTAAACGTGAACACTGCACGAATAAGTGGACCACTGACTCTACCTCCAAACAAAAAGTACAACCCACCCCTATGTTAGGAATGAGATGCGCCATATCTGTTCGTAGCTATTGCTCCATGTACAATTCTCCACTGGAGATCACCTGTCCGTTTATTAATCGGACACTTGTACAGAGCACGCCAGCATCCTTTAGGGGAAGAGTCAAGTCCAAGAAAATCTGTCCATTTTGCAAAAGACACACCAGTCAAAGTCCTGGCATTTGACACTTTTGAACCAGTCCAGTACAAGGCCTTTTTTCCAGTTAACTCAAAACAGTCCAATTCAGGGATTGTAAATGTCAACAAACAGTGCTCATCTTCTTCCCAATTCTCCACAGCTGCACTGACTTTAAGTGAGGGAAATACGTACTCATGCTCTTTTGTCCACTTATGGATCATCGTTGTTTTATCCAGAAAGTCTCTTTACTCCTTCACGAAAACTCCACATAATTCTGTGAGGAGCTGCTTTATCATTCTTGTGGATTTCACTTCAGTCCTTTGGCTTATAACTTCCACTCTGCTACTCAATATATGACCCAACTTCACATATCCAGCCGCCAGCAACCGTGAACGTAAGCATGACGATGATAGAAATCTTGAAGGCAGGAAAGGACTCTCTTCAAGCACAGATTTATAGAATTGAGTAAGATCTACCATCTCGGACTCTTGTAAATCCATAAGAAATAAATGTTTATCAAGTCCCATTCCACCTACCTTTCGCAAAAGGGCTATCGCAGTATCCATCTGAGCACAATTGCCTTTATATAGCAGCTTTTGAGCAGCTTGTAATCAGAAAGTCATGAGTCTTGCCTTGAGGTCCACTAGACCCTGTCCCCCTTCTTGTACAGGAAGATACAGTACTGCAGCTTGCACCCAATGGCATCCAGACCAGAAAAAGTTCAACAATGCCTTTGAATTGTTTGAACTAGCCTTGCTGGTGGTTGCAGCACATTAATTTTATGCCACAGAGTAGATGCCTCCAAATTATTGGCTACCAACACTCTTCCCCTGTAGAACAACTGGGGTAGCAACCATTTCCATCTTGACAATCGGGTGCATAATCTTTCCTCTATGCCCTCCCAATTTCATTTTTGAAACTCATTTGAACCAAAAAAAGGCCTAAAATCTTAAGACCATCTAAGTTCCATTTAAGGTCTCTAGCTAATTTTGGGAGATTCTCTTAAATACATTGACCTAACCAGAGTGCTTTACTTTTATCCTAATTAACTTTGGCTGTTGAAGCCTTCTCATAAATATAAAGTGCATCAGACAAAACCATTGACATCTTGTGTGTTTTTAACAAACACAGTAATATCATCAGCATAAGCACTTAAAACTGTTCTTTAAATCTTAACAATAGCAGGTATATCTAAGCCAGACATTTTTTCTCGTATTTGACAAAGAAAAGGTTCAATTGCTATACTATATACTCTAGCTGTCCTGATAAAGGAAAGCCCGTCTTATGCCCCTTGTTACAGAAATGGGACGACTCAAACCACCCCCCACCTTAAACAATACAAGAAGCCCCTGTATACAACAATTTCACCCATTTTAAAAAACCCTCACCATAACCAAAAACTTTTAAAGCATTAAAAATATAATTGTGATCAACACGATCAAACACTCTTGGTCTAGGGAGATTAAACCAATTTCTATTTTAGAAGCTCTGCAAATGTCTAAAACATCCCGTATCAAAAACAGATTATCCGATATTGTCCTTTCTTGAATACAATATGTTTGATCACTATGTATAATTTGATGGAGACACTTTTTAAGCATATTTGCAATGCATTTGGAAAATATTTTATATTCAGTCGTCAAGAGAGCGAGCGGTCTCCAATTTGTCAAAAAAAGACAAATCCCCTTTTTCAGGCAGCAATTACAAAACAGCCAGTTGACAGGATACAGGCAACATACCATCTTTGTTACAAACACAAAATACTTCAAAAAGATCCTGTCCAATGCAATGCCAAATGTGTTTATAAAATTCAGGTTGCAAACCTTCAATGCCTGGAGCTCGTTTCCATCATTAAAACATTTTTAAAAAACATTACTTAACACACCAAAAAACAATAATCTTTCAAACCCTACATTTGGTGCGTACACATTGATAAAAAATAAATATACCCATCAATGTCTGCTTTAACAACAAGAAGACGGTCATTCATTGGTTCGTGCTCAAAATAGTAACTCTTAAATCAGGTGAAAAAAGAATAGCCACTTCTGCACTCAAATTCTTTTTATGGCTTAATTTGTACTGCCATTTCCACCACAGACCCCACTAAACTTCATTCCCAGCATCGCTGTGTGTTTCTTGAAGATAAATAACATGTAATCTTTTCTGCTCTATTATTCCAGATATTAATGCACGTTTCTGCATATCCCTTCCCCCATTTATATTAAGTGAAGCCACTTTTATAGCATCCATATAAAGATTTAAGAGGGAAAGGAGAAAAACAAATAAAAGCAGCATTACAGAAAGATTCACCATTTGATGCTTTAAAACAAAACATTTGACGTTCTCTTTTTATCCACTTTTCTGTACTTTCTAATAGCGCTTATATGTTTCTTCAAACAAAACCTTTTCTTTTCACTTAAGATTTCAAGACTCATATTCCTTTGATGTACTGAAACAGACTTCTCAAACTTCTCAATATCTGGAAAGAAATCAATCACATTAACTTGCTTCCCAAGTGTCATCCAGAAAGGCATTAATCTCATCTAAAGCGTACCCTGAGGGATATTCTTGTGAGATCTCTTGAGAGTCCACCTCACCACTACACATGTAATCTTCCTGCGAGTCTGAAACTGTTTCCAATATAGATGCATTTTCATTTAGCAGAGCTTCATTCATAGTACCACTCAACTCTCATCTACTTTTTCTCTTCTACACTTTCTACACTACAAAAACTATTCTGAATACCACTCGTGCTAGGTACAGAAGCATTGACATTTTCAACATCCAGTGTTTCAGTGTTTTCTCCATTATTAACAATCACAAAACTATTAAGATCGGGTACACTCACTGCCCTCCCTGCAGTGTTTATTTGAGTATTATCTGAAACATTAACACCCATTTCTAAAAATCTTACCTCAGAAGGACCCTCTGTCTCACCCCGATCTCTTTGAGCAGGCGCAGGTTGAGAACTAGCATCTGATCTCACATCATTACCTTCAACTACGCGTTCTTTATGTGGGCACATGTGTTGTTTGTGTCCGAAATCGCTGCATTCAAAACACTTCATATTGCCAGTTGTCGCTTAAACCATATATGTTTCACCCTTCATGTTTAACACGAAACGATATGTCCAGCGTTCGCTCCGGAGAGTCCAAAACCATGTTTATATTTCTCATAAACGACATCACATGTTTTAGAGCCGGGTGTTTACACCATAAAGAGATCATTTTAAATGGACTTACAATTTTCCCAAAGCGAATTAGCTCGTGCTCACACGCTTCGTTTGTTATGAACGGCGGTGATTTTAGAAGAAGCCGCATAGAGTGGAGTTACTTACACTAAGTCGTCATTAATAATAAGTCCATTTTTAATTATCTGATTGACATGATTCTGCGTGTTCAGAAAAACTACAACAGCCTTATTCATGTGGGAGGCAGAAGAAATATTTTCGTGACCTACCGCATCGCCTGTCGCAACAAGCACATTCTCAACCATTACCCCATCAGGAGGAACACACCTAAAACCATTCCGCAAGGACAGCGCCTCTGCTTGAGACGCCATCCCTCCGCACAACCAGCAACAAAAAGTTAAGATAAAAACTTACCAAATCATGCCAGGAGAAAAATACGGAAAAGGAAAAAACAGATAAAGTGGAAGAAAAAGAGTATAGGTGAAAAAGAACACCACTCGATCTTTATTCCCTCCCACCGTTACTCTCACATGCGCAAACTCACAAAATCCCAGAGAGAGAGAGAGAGAGAGACAGACAGACAGAGACTTGATTTATATAACATTGGGTATCTGTTTCTCCCATGTGCTAACCAAGAGGGTAAAACACTTATGCACACTTGTTTCAGATGGCATGAGTAGTTGTAGCGGGACACCATTCGTCAAACTTTTATGACCCCCTCCCCCACCCGTTGACAGGTCGTGTTTTATGACCCCTTTGACAGGGGGGCGGGACCATCAATCAAAATCTGTACAAGTTGTCAACTTTAGACAGAAAGTATTTAATGGTTTTATTGCCGGTCATTTAGAGTGATTGTTTTTCCTGAGTGTGTTTTATGTCAAGCGTATGGTGTCATGTTTAATGACGGCTCGTGTTTCGACATTTACTGTTTATTGACATTTGATGTCAGATCTCAACCATCCTCCCACCTTTGCTCGCCCCGTGCGCTTCTCAATACTGACTTTCACACCGCGGGTGTGTTGTTGAATCTAAAGTTTTGCAACATTAAAAGTTTATTTAAAGGCAATCACTAATCATATATATATATATATATATATATTAGATGTACCTGGCTACGCTTAAAGCCGATGTTTTCTATCGAGCTATAGTTTCTGATCAGACACAAAGTCTGAACTAAATAAAATTTTAAACGGTTCACGAAGTCCGGGAATCTTTTCATGACCTGGTCTACAGTTTCACGCGTATTAAAGATCCGGCGGTGTCTGACAAAGCGTCGGGTGATTGTTCATATCTGTCATTTAAAATAAAGTTAATAAATGTAATTCTGTCCACTATGGCAAAATAGGAATTTATTTTAGATTTAGGGGAATCTTTAACCATGTCTCTGATTAAAACTTTTGATTGTAACATCACAAGTTATTTAATTAAATATTCTGTATACGGGTATAGTTTAAGCAATGACCTGAGCCATTACCTTCGGAGCCGTCAATACTACATTCTTTAGACGATAGTCTAAACTAAATAAATTTTTAAACGGTTCAGGAATTCCGTGAATCTTTTCATAACCTGCACTATAGTTTCACGCGTATTAAAGATCCGGCGGTGCCTGACAAAGCGCCGGGTGAGTGTTCATATCTGCCATTTTAAAATAATGTTAATAAATGTAATTCTGTCCACTATGGCAAAATAGGATTTTATTTTAGATTTAGTGGAATCTTTAACCAAGTCTCTGATTAAGACATGTGTATACGTGCACAGATGGTGACAGAGAAACTTATATATGACGTTAATAATCTTTTAAATGTTTTTAAGACGTATTCACCCCATTTTGGGGTTTTATTTTTAATTAAAGGCTTCTTAAAACATGTGTGAATATGTGTATATTATACAAAGAGTCTTATATTGTCTGCTCTGACAAAAATAAAGTATTTTTTAGGTTTAGGGGAATTGACTGCGTGTGTCTTATAAATACAACTTGATAATACGTTTGTTTTGTAAAGAGACTTCTTTAAAGTCACGCAAGAATAAAATATTTTAGTTGTAACTGGTTAAACTTAAAGCCGATATTTTCTATCGAACTAGTCTATTTTCTGTTCAGACACAAAGTTTTCTGATGCTGATATTATGTCAGTGTGTGTTTGTGTGGGGGTCGTGTGATGTAATCTTTGAAAGTTTATGACCGAACCTTTATTGGGGAGCGACAAGAGATCTCCCGGAATCAGTTTGGATGGAGCAGAGCTGTTATACTCAAGTCTATTGGTATGTATGTGTTTCGCTGTGTTCGTTCCAGTATTTTGTATGATTTATTTAAAAACTAAAAATTCGATCTCTGGTATTGCAGCGAAATTGTCTAAACTGGTATTAACTATTCCTGGTAAATCGCGGAGAAGAGTGGCCTGAACAAAAAAGTCAGACCGAGACTAGAACCTCCCGCAGCGTAACACGGAAATCTTGGAACAAAAGAGACGCCGACTGGCTCGTGTTGTCCGGTGTGTTTTTATTTAATCCTGTTACAATAGATTTAAACAAACTGGTTTGGTTTAATATTTTCTAATAACATGTGTTATCTGTTTTAAAGGTTTGGATATCAGAGGCAAAGCGAACGTTGTGTGTACTATTGCAAAATATATAGCGGATCTCCACGGTACGTTTATCTTGCATAAGAAAATTGTTTTATTTAGATATTTGTCCTAATAACTTGTTTTTATCTGTTTTAAAGGTTTGGATATCAGAGGCAAAGCGAACGTTGTGTGTACTATTGCAAAATATATAGCGGATCTCCACGGTACGTTTATCTTGCATAAGAAAATTGTTTTATTTAGATATTTGTCCTAATAACTTGTTTTTATCTGTTTACAGGTTAGGATACAGACCACAACGCTTTGGACGTATCTTTAAAAAAGATTAAAATCAGAGACTTTTTGGATTTGTCTGGGGACATTTTAAACATTTTGTGGCAAATTGGATTTAAAACATTTCGGATACTGGATACCTAGTTTGATTTGTCCACAGAGCTTGTTTAAGACGTTTTCACCGCATTTTAGGGTTTATTTTTAATTAAAGGCTTCTTAAAACATGTGTGAAAATGTGTATATTATACAATGAGTCTTATATTGTCTGCTCTGACATAAATAAATTTTTATATTAGATTTTAGATCAATTGACTGTGTGTGTTTTATGTCAAGCGTATGCTGTTATGTTTAATGACGGCTCGTGTGACAGCTTGTGTTTAGGCATTTGATGTCAGATATCACCCTTCCTCCCTCCTTTCGCACAAGACCTGCATTCTTTCACAGGGGTGCGTGTTGTAAAGCGATTAAAGATTTCTAAAACTCAATGTTGGTAAAACAATCCCCCATTACGGTGCCAAAAAAGTAAAATGTTTATTTTAGATTTAGACAAATCATGAACAATGCTACGATTAAAACATTTGTTTGTAACATCACAAGTTATTTAATGAAATACTCCGTATACGTGTATAGTTTAAGCAATGATCTGAGCCATAACCTTCGGAGCCGGCAATACTATAATCTTTAGACGAAAGTCTAAACTAAATAAAATTTTAAACGATTCATGAGTTCCGTGAATCTTTTCATGACCTGCTCTATAGATTCACACGTATTAAAGATCCGACGGTGCCTGACAAAGCGCCGGGTGAGTGTTCATATATGCCGTTTTAAAATAACCTTAATAAATGTAATTCTGTCCACTATGACAAAATAGGATTTTATTTTAGATTTAGGGGAGTCTTTAACCAAGTCTCTGACTAAGACATGTGTATACGTGCACAGATGGTGACAGAGAAACTTATATATGACGTTAATAAACTTTTAAATGTTTTTAAGACGTATTCACCCCATTTTGGGGTTTTATTTTTAATTAAAGGCTTCTTAAAACATGTGTTAATATGTGTATATTATACAAAGAGTCTTATAGTGTCTGCTCTGACAAAAATAAATTATTATTTTAGATTTTAGGACAAATGACTGCGTCTATCTTATAAATACAACTTGATATATACGTTTGTTTTGTCAATAGACTTCTTTAAAGTCACGCAAGAATAAAATATTTTAGTTGTAACTGGTTAAACTTAAATGTACTATTATCTATTTAACTATAAGCTATATTTTCTGAGCAGATATTTTTCTGTTTCTGATGCTGGTCTTATAACAGTGTGTGGGAGATGATGGCTGTTCACAGCAGGTGGCGGGTTGTAAACTAGGGTCTTTTTAAAACTGTAGTGGTAAAAAATGTAATAGCACATTGACAAAAATAAAGCATTTGGTTGTAACAAATTATTTAATGAAATATTCAGTATGTGTATAGCGATGAACGGTGTCAAAATCACCGGGGTCCCAACAATACTATAGTCTTTAGACTAAAGGGTATTTATTTTAATATAAATAAAATCTTAATCTTTTCGTGCACAATATTCTGATCACGCCATTAGATTGTGTACCAGCGTTTACAATAGAGAACATACGCGGATGAGTGTTCATATACACCGTTAAGAAACTTTTTTTTTAAACGATTAAAGACATTTTCAAATCATCTTATGGGGTTTGTTTTAAATTAATGACATCTTAAAACCAACAGGGGATATGTGTTTATTACACAATAAAATGTAATTTTGGCCGCTCTGACAAAATAAGGGTTTAATTTTAGATTTAGTGAATTCTTTAATCAAGGCTCTGATTAAAACACATGAATGCGCGAACCACAGTTGCCAGAGAACGTACGCTGAGGCGCTCTTATGGCGTTAAGAACCTTTTTATTGTTTAAGACATTTTGACCCCATTTCCTGGTTTTGTGTCCGCTGTGGATCCCAACCTCTATGTGTTTATTATACAACAAATGCAATTCTGTCAGCATTTCTAATTTAGAACGCCTTTGATTTAAACATGAGGGTTTTAAAATGAAACGGCCATGTGACTTTTATGACAAAAGCTATTCGATCTTAATTTTTTGTTTTAACATCCAAAAGTTTTATACACAGTCCATAATTAAACAACTAGGTGTGTATGAGTAAGATTATATCTAATGTCACACGAGCAGCACCAAATCGCGCATGTGTCTGTGTGTGTGTGTGTGCATCCAGGCTGTTTATGTGTGGGCGTGTTTATGAGCCTGTGTCTTTGCAAGGTGTGTGTGCGTGTGTGTGTGTGTGTGTGTGTGTGTGTTTGCATGGGGGTCTATGATGTCTCTGTTTGTTACTAAAGTTTTGATATTAAGTCTGTGTCCTCATTGACAATAAGTAAGGGTTTTTAGATGTAGGCTTTATTACACAGATACTGATTAAATCATGTTATGCATTATTTGCGATTTAAAGAAACTTAAAAGGTTTAAGACATTTTATCTCACATTGTGGTGTTGTTTTTTAATTAATGTAACCTTAAAACCCTCTGTTATCCATTTAGGGAACAATAAAATGTTAGCAAATATTATTTATCAAAGTTGACGATGTTATAAGCCAGGATGTCACTAACGTGACAACAAACATTTATTTAAAGACAAAACATTTTAACAAAATTGCCATGGCTTACAGAGACACACTAGACTTAATAATAAAAATAAAAATATACTATTCGAACATCCTAACCTGGTATTAGGTTAGATTAGGTTTTAAGGTCAATCAGCGTCTTTAGCTTTACAACTTACAGCACAAAACCCCCAATGACAGGATTTTTATGAAGTGGAGCAGACCCTTGGTATGCCTGTGGGGTTAGGTACAACTAAGGTCAACATCTATCAGTGCATAATAAGCAAACATGAAATTATATTTTAACTATGGTTTGTTAATGATGTTGCTAGGTTCGCGTATTTTTTCTGAAACAAACTTTTCTTTTCAAACTTAGTTAGGATACACACGTTTGTCGCCTCAAACACCTGATCAAAGTTTTTCTTCGCTAGCGACAACTAATGTCTGAGATTTTGTAAATTCATCAGATGTTTCTTACTTGTGTATTTTCTTAAACAAACTTTTTCTTTTCAATCTTAGACAGTCTTCATACGTTTGTCTTTCGATAAGTTGTTCATAGTTTTTCTTCGCTAGTGTCAACTCATGTATGAGATTTGTAAATTTCATCATATGTTCTTACATGTGTATTTTCTGAAACAAATTTATGCTTTTCAAACTCAGGTAGTCATCATACTTTTGTCTCTACATACATTTGTTCAAAGTTTCTTGTAGCTAGTGGCAACTGATGTCTGAGATTTTGTAAATTCAACAGATGGTCTTACGTGTGTATTTCTTAAACAAACATGTTGCTGTTCAAACTTAGGCAGTGTTCATACGTTTGTCTTTTCATAAGTTGTTCATAGTTTTTATTTGTTAGCGTCAACTAATGACAGAGATTTTGTAAACTCATCAGATTCAAACAAAACTCATTCATTTCTGTAGTTTATGTAACACCTTGTCAAACTCTTAAAGGTAGTACTATCTGTTTAAAACAACAATGCAAAGTATTTTAGATTTACTTGATAAATCTTTTACATCAAAACAAACTAGGATAGCAATATGGCTGAATCTGTAACAGGTGATACCACCAATAGCGTGTTGTACATAACAAAGTCTGTAAAATAATAAAGATTGATTAGGTTTTTATTTAGTAAACCTTTTAACACAAAGTGTAGAGTCTTTTGTATGTAACAACAAAGATGCGATGAAACAACGCAAAACAAGAGAGGATGCGTTTTGTTAAAACACATATAAATTAAGATGCATACATCTACAAATGGGGCAATGTCTTTAATCTATTGGTCCCGAATTTAGAGGCTATACGGCCAAACTATTTCAAACATTGCCCCATTTGTAGATGTATGCATCTTAATTTATATGTGTTTTAACAAAACGCATCCTCTCTTGTTTTGCGTTGTTTCATCGCATCTTTGTTGTTACATACAAAAGACTCTACACTTTGTGTTAAAAGGTTTACTAAATAAAAACCTAATCAATCTTTATTATTTTACAGACTTTGTTATGTACAACACGCTATTGGTGGTATCACCTGTTACAGATTCAAACATATTGCTATCCTAGTTTGTTTTGATGTAAAAGATTTATCAAGTAAATCTAAAATACTTTGCATTGTTGTTTTAAACAGATAGTACTACCTTTAAGAGTTTGACAAGGTGTTACATAAACTACAGAAATGAATGAGTTTTGTTTGAATCTGATGAGTTTACAAAATCTCTGTCATTAGTTGACGCTAACAAATAAAAACTATGAACAACTTATGAAAAGACAAACGTATGAACACTGCCTAAGTTTGAACAGCAACATGTTTGTTTAAGAAATACACACGTAAGACCATCTGTTGAATTTACAAAATCTCAGACATCAGTTGCCACTAGCTACAAGAAACTTTGAACAAATGTATGTAGAGACAAAAGTATGATGACTACCTGAGTTTGAAAAGCATAAATTTGTTTCAGAAAATACACATGTAAGAACATATGATGAAATTTACAAATCTCATACATGAGTTGACACTAGCGAAGAAAAACTATGAACAACTTATCGAAAGACAAACGTATGAAGACTGTCTAAGATTGAAAAGAAAAAGTTTGTTTAAGAAAATACACAAGTAAGAAACATCTGATGAATTTACAAAATCTCAGACATTAGTTGTCGCTAGCGAAGAAAAACTTTGATCAGGTGTTTGAGGCGACAAACGTGTGTATCCTAACTAAGTTTGAAAAGAAAAGTTTGTTTCAGAAAAAATACGCGAACCTAGCAACATCATTAACAAACCATAGTTAAAATATAATTTCATGTTTGCTTATTATGCACTGATAGATGTTGACCTTAGTTGTACCTAACCCCACGGGCATACCAAGGGTCTGCTCCACTTCATAAAAATCCTGTCATTGGGGGTTTTGTGCTGTAAGTTGTAAAGCTAAAGACGCTGATTGACCTTAAAACCTAATCTAACCTAATACCAGGTTAGGATGTTCGAATAGTATATTTTTATTTTTATTATTAAGTCTAGTGTGTCTCTGTAAGCCATGGCAATTTTGTTAAAATGTTTTGTCTTTAAATAAATGTTTGTTGTCACGTTAGTGACATCCTGGCTTATAACATCGTCAACTTTGATAAATAATATTTGCTAACATTTTATTGTTCCCTAAATGGATAACAGAGGGTTTTAAGGTTACATTAATTAAAAAACAACACCACAATGTGAGATAAAATGTCTTAAACCTTTTAAGTTTCTTTAAATCGCAAATAATGCATAACATGATTTAATCAGTATCTGTGTAATAAAGCCTACATCTAAAAACCCTTACTTATTGTCAATGAGGACACAGACTTAATATCAAAACTTTAGTAACAAACAGAGACATCATAGACCCCCATGCAAACACACACACACACACACACACACACACGCACACACACCTTGCAAAGACACAGGCTCATAAACACGCCCACACATAAACAGCCTGGATGCACACACACACACACAGACACATGCGCGATTTGGTGCTGCTCGTGTGACATTAGATATAATCTTACTCATACACACCTAGTTGTTTAATTATGGACTGTGTATAAAACTTTTGGATGTTAAAACAAAAAATTAAGATCGAATAGCTTTTGTCATAAAAGTCACATGGCCGTTTCATTTTAAAACCCTCATGTTTAAATCAAAGGCGTTCTAAATTAGAAATGCTGACAGAATTGCATTTGTTGTATAATAAACACATAGAGGTTGGGATCCACAGCGGACACAAAACCAGGAAATGGGGTCAAAATGTCTTAAACAATAAAAAGGTTCTTAACGCCATAAGAGCGCCTCAGCGTACGTTCTCTGGCAACTGTGGTTCGCGCATTCATGTGTTTTAATCAGAGCCTTGATTAAAGAATTCACTAAATCTAAAATTAAACCCTTATTTTGTCAGAGCGGCCAAAATTACATTTTATTGTGTAATAAACACATATCCCCTGTTGGTTTTAAGATGTCATTAATTTAAAACAAACCCCATAAGATGATTTGAAAATGTCTTTAATCGTTTAAAAAAAAAAGTTTCTTAACGGTGTATATGAACACTCATCCGCGTATGTTCTCTATTGTAAACGCTGGTACACAATCTAATGGCGTGATCAGAATATTGTGCACGAAAAGATTAAGATTTTATTTATATTAAAATAAATACCCTTTAGTCTAAAGACTATAGTATTGTTGGGACCCCGGTGATTTTGACACCGTTCATCGCTATACACATACTGAATATTTCATTAAATAATTTGTTACAACCAAATGCTTTATTTTTGTCAATGTGCTATTACATTTTTTACCACTACAGTTTTAAAAAGACCCTAGTTTACAACCCGCCACCTGCTGTGAACAGCCATCATCTCCCACACACTGTTATAAGACCAGCATCAGAAACAGAAAAATATCTGCTCAGAAAATATAGCTTATAGTTAAATAGATAATAGTACATTTAAGTTTAACCAGTTACAACTAAAATATTTTATTCTTGCGTGACTTTAAAGAAGTCTATTGACAAAACAAACGTATATATCAAGTTGTATTTATAAGATAGACGCAGTCATTTGTCCTAAAATCTAAAATAATAATTTATTTTTGTCAGAGCAGACACTATAAGACTCTTTGTATAATATACACATATTAACACATGTTTTAAGAAGCCTTTAATTAAAAATAAAACCCCAAAATGGGGTGAATACGTCTTAAAAACATTTAAAAGTTTATTAACGTCATATATAAGTTTCTCTGTCACCATCTGTGCACGTATACACATGTCTTAGTCAGAGACTTGGTTAAAGACTCCCCTAAATCTAAAATAAAATCCTATTTTGTCATAGTGGACAGAATTACATTTATTAAGGTTATTTTAAAACGGCATATATGAACACTCACCCGGCGCTTTGTCAGGCACCGTCGGATCTTTAATACGTGTGAATCTATAGAGCAGGTCATGAAAAGATTCACGGAACTCATGAATCGTTTAAAATTTTATTTAGTTTAGACTTTCGTCTAAAGATTATAGTATTGCCGGCTCCGAAGGTTATGGCTCAGATCATTGCTTAAACTATACACGTATACGGAATATTTCATTAAATAACTTGTGATGTTACAAACAAATGTTTTAATCGTAGCATTGTTCATGATTTGTCTAAATCTAAAATAAACATTTTACTTTTTTGGCACCGTAATGGGGGATTGTTTTACCAACATTGAGTTTTAGAAATCTTTAATCGCTTTACAACACGCACCCCTGTGAAAGAATGCAGGTCTTGTGCGAAAGGAGGGAGGAAGGGTGATATCTGACATCAAATGCCTAAACACAAGCTGTCACACGAGCCGTCATTAAACATAACAGCATACGCTTGACATAAAACACACACAGTCAATTGATCTAAAATCTAATATAAAAATTTGTTTATGTCAGAGCAGACAATATAAGACTCATTGTATAATATACACATTTTCACACATGTTTTAAGAAGCCTTTAATTAAAAATAAACCCTAAAATGCGGTGAAAACGTCTTAAACAAGCTCTGTGGACAAATCAAACTAGGTATCCAGTATCCGAAATGTTTTAAATCCAATTTGCCACAAAATGTTTAAAATGTCCCCAGACAAATCCAAAAAGTCTCTGATTTTAATCTTTTTTAAAGATACGTCCAAAGCGTTGTGGTCTGTATCCTAACCTGTAAACAGATAAAAACAAGTTATTAGGACAAATATCTAAATAAAACAATTTTCTTATGCAAGATAAACGTACCGTGGAGATCCGCTATATATTTTGCAATAGTACACACAACGTTCGCTTTGCCTCTGATATCCAAACCTTTAAAACAGATAAAAACAAGTTATTAGGACAAATATCTAAATAAAACAATTTTCTTATGCAAGATAAACGTACCGTGGAGATCCGCTATATATTTTGCAATAGTACACACAACGTTCGCTTTGCCTCTGATATCCAAACCTTTAAAACAGATAACACATGTTATTAGAAAATATTAAACCAAACCAGTTTGTTTAAATCTATTGTAACAGGATTAAATAAAAACACACCGGACAACACGAGCCAGTCGGCGTCTCTTTTGTTCCAAGATTTCCGTGTTACGCTGCGGGAGGTTCTAGTCTCGGTCTGACTTTTTTGTTCAGGCCACTCTTCTCCGCGATTTACCAGGAATAGTTAATACCAGTTTAGACAATTTCGCTGCAATACCAGAGATCGAATTTTTAGTTTTTAAATAAATCATACAAAATACTGGAACGAACACAGCGAAACACATACATACCAATAGACTTGAGTATAACAGCTCTGCTCCATCCAAACTGATTCCGGGAGATCTCTTGTCGCTCCCCAATAAAGGTTCGGTCATAAACTTTCAAAGATTACATCACACGACCCCCACACAAACACACACTGACATAATATCAGCATCAGAAAACTTTGTGTCTGAACAGAAAATAGACTAGTTCGATAGAAAATATCGGCTTTAAGTTTAACCAGTTACAACTAAAATATTTTATTCTTGCGTGACTTTAAAGAAGTCTCTTTACAAAACAAACGTATTATCAAGTTGTATTTATAAGACACACGCAGTCAATTCCCCTAAACCTAAAAAATACTTTATTTTTGTCAGAGCAGACAATATAAGACTCTTTGTATAATATACACATATTCACACATGTTTTAAGAAGCCTTTAATTAAAAATAAAACCCCAAAATGGGGTGAATACGTCTTAAAAACATTTAAAAGATTATTAACGTCATATATAAGTTTCTCTGTCACCATCTGTGCACGTATACACATGTCTTAATCAGAGACTTGGTTAAAGATTCCACTAAATCTAAAATAAAATCCTATTTTGCCATAGTGGACAGAATTACATTTATTAACATTATTTTAAAATGGCAGATATGAACACTCACCCGGCGCTTTGTCAGGCACCGCCGGATCTTTAATACGCGTGAAACTATAGTGCAGGTTATGAAAAGATTCACGGAATTCCTGAACCGTTTAAAAATTTATTTAGTTTAGACTATCGTCTAAAGAATGTAGTATTGACGGCTCCGAAGGTAATGGCTCAGGTCATTGCTTAAACTATACCCGTATACAGAATATTTAATTAAATAACTTGTGATGTTACAATCAAAAGTTTTAATCAGAGACATGGTTAAAGATTCCCCTAAATCTAAAATAAATTCCTATTTTGCCATAGTGGACAGAATTACATTTATTAACTTTATTTTAAATGACAGATATGAACAATCACCCGACGCTTTGTCAGACACCGCCGGATCTTTAATACGCGTGAAACTGTAGACCAGGTCATGAAAAGATTCCCGGACTTCGTGAACCGTTTAAAATTTTATTTAGTTCAGACTTTGTGTCTGATCAGAAACTATAGCTCGATAGAAAACATCGGCTTTAAGCGTAGCCAGGTACATCTAATATATATATATATATATATATGATTAGTGATTGCCTTTAAATAAACTTTTAATGTTGCAAAACTTTAGATTCAACAACACACCCGCGGTGTGAAAGTCAGTATTGAGAAGCGCACGGGGCGAGCAAAGGTGGGAGGATGGTTGAGATCTGACATCAAATGTCAATAAACAGTAAATGTCGAAACACGAGCCGTCATTAAACATGACACCATACGCTTGACATAAAACACACTCAGGAAAAACAATCACTCTAAATGACCGGCAATAAAACCATTAAATACTTTCTGTCTAAAGTTGAC
This sequence comes from Paramisgurnus dabryanus, assembly GCF_030506205.2. Taxonomy (NCBI): domain Eukaryota; kingdom Metazoa; phylum Chordata; class Actinopteri; order Cypriniformes; family Cobitidae; genus Paramisgurnus; species Paramisgurnus dabryanus. The sequence goes on from NC_133348.1 coordinate 35,916,748, forward strand.
AACTTGTACAGATTTTGATTGATGGTCCCGCCCCCCTGTCAAAGGGGTCATAAAACACGACCTGTCAACGGGTGGGGGAGGGGGTCATAAAAGTTTGACGAATGGTGTCCCGCTACAACTACTGGCATGCAGTATTAATCCTTTTTCATATCCAATAATAGCTAAAAAGGTCAAAGCCCTTGCCTAATATGAGTTAAATACAGATTAAGAACCAACTGGGTACAACTAGGCAAATTAGATAATAATGTCAGGATCCTGCCAAGCAGTCTTGTTTAACATTTATGTTTTGTAATGACATGAGGGTTCTGGGAGTGGAGGGTCATGTGCCTTCGGTGTCTCGTCTTTTGTCCCCGCCCCCTCAAGTCAGTCAAGTCAAGTCAAGTCAAGTCTAAGGCCCAATCCCATTTCTCTGTCTTACCCCTTTCCCTTACCCCTACCCCTTAGTTTTGCACGTTCACGTGAGAGTAAGCGCTATCCCAACTGGGCCTTACTTTCACGTGAATGTGCAAAACTAAGGGGTAGTGGGAAGACAGAGAAATGGGATTGGGCCTAAGTCTAGTCTAGTCTAGTCTAGTTGTGTGTTGAGTCTCTAGTCTAGTCTTGTTTAGTGTTAGTCTGACTGTCAAGTGTGATTGTCTTTTGTATGCTGTTTACCCCCACGAGGGCTTTTGTTTTCGTGTCTTATAATAAAGTGTTTTCTGTTATACTCCGTCATCGTCTGCACATTTGTTCATCCGCCCCTGTTTCTGACAAATAATAAAGACTGTACCTCTTCTTTGTGGTGGAAGAGGAGTCCATTGGCCTCAAGTGTTCTGAAGTTTAGTCCTCCCTCAAAAGACTGGAATGGTGAGATTTTAGCTGTGGAGCCCAGGTATCCCTCACCTGTGAAATATGCCTTACGGGACATCTGCAAATAGAAAAACACCACAGGATATCTGTAAGTCCTATTCATAGCCGAATAGACAACATCTATTAGGTAATTTAATTTTCAATTATTATTATTATTATTATTAAATAAAAAATAAAAAAATATTAAAATTATTAATTTGAATCGAAAAGTGTCAATGCAAATGTCTGTTAACTAAATTAACAAAAGAATTGGATATTAGACAATCTTAGATGCTTTTGCAAAAAAGCTTTCTAATGACAGATAGACGTTTAAGGTCTGTTGTAATTAGAAAAGCAGCATGTCATCTCAGTGTCAAACATACGAAATTTGAAACTTGAACTGTGCATGGTATTAATTTCATAATAACCATCAAGCATTAAAATTCAAAGACATTGTACTAAAGCCCTATTCGGATGGTAATTGTGTTTCATGGAGACATACAGTAAGGTATTTTCATCATTTACCAGAGGTAGTCAGTGATTTTTTTTGCTGTTTGAATCCAGAATCTCTGTGTCTTTCTCTGACCACCAGCATAAAAATTCTCAGCCGAATTAACTACTGTTTTTTTTAAAAAAACCAAGGTCGTGTGCTCATTGAATTGCCTGAATTCAGATCTCTAAGTTTGTAAAAGGGGATTAATGTAAAAGTTTAAGACTACTAAAAAGCACTGTATGATCACACGCTTTACGTTCATTCTGCACCAGAGATGCATCTTTCTTTGTGAGCATTTTAACTTTATTTTTGGCATAACTGAAATGATGAGAAGTATGGCCATACTCTTTTATCTCTCTTCTACAGCGAGTGGGAATAAATGTAAATAAACAGAAGAAAATCACAAAAACTTAAAGGGCCCTATTTTAACGATCTGAAACGCAAGTGCGAAGCGCAACGCGCAAGTGAGTTTGTGGGCGGATCTTGGGCGCTGTTGCTATTTTCCCGGCGTGAGAAATAACTCTTGCGCCGGGCGCAAATCAATAAGGGGTTGGTCTGAAGTAGGTTCATTATTCATAGGTGTGGTTTGGGCGTAACGTCAAATAAACCAATCAGAACGCTATCCAACATTCCCTTTAAACGCAAGGGCGCAAGTTCCATGGCGGGTTGCTATTATTATGACGGATTTACCAGGCGTACGCCAGGAGCGGTTCACAGCCGAGGAGACCCACGTTCTTGTAAGAGCAGTCAAAGACAAAGAAGTTGTTTTGTATGGGGATAGGAGAAACCCGCCCAAATCAGCGTAGGTTAAACAGGCATGAGAGGAAATAGCCACAATTGTCTCATCAGCTGGCATCCCCATCTTTACGCCAGCATAAATCGGGCACGCCGTGTAACGGGAGGTGGATCTGCCTCTACACAGACACCAGCAGAGGACATCGCTGCGTCCACCCTCACCGCTGAAAGGGTTTGGGGGCTTTGAAATCGGACCCAAGAAACGCAAGCAAGGTCCAACCCCAAAGTACTCTTACAAATCAAGTTCATATACATTAAGGTTTCTTATGAAAACATTTTAATTATTATTTACATAAAATAGGCTAAACGTAATACAGCCACACAACAAAGTTATGAAAATATTTTAATCGTTATTTGCATGAGAATAAATAAAAACTATCACCACAATGCTCACCACTATGATTCCCCTTATCTCGTGTATTAATATTTTTAAGTGTAACAATTTCTGATTTGCAAAAATAACTGTTGCATCTGTGTAGATTAGATAAGCAAAGTGTATGCGCGTTGTGCACGCTATACATTATGGTCAAGCATGCGCCCTTAAAATAGCATAATGAACAACGCGCAACGCGCCACTGACTTTAAACTTTTTTTTTCTGGTCAGTGGCGCAATTGTTTTTTGAAACTGCAAAATAGCATCAGGGATGGTTTGCGCCGAAACACGCCTCTTTTTTTGCGCTGAACCACCCAGGGAGCGCAAGTTCATTCCCTAGTTTGCCGACGTGCTTCTGTGATGGGAAAAACCCGCTGTGCGCCGGGGCAAAATACGAATGATACATGCGTCACTGACAAAGTCAATTGCGCTGGGTGCAAGATAGAGCCCAAAATGTCTATTATCATAGCAGCAACAAGAGCTAAATACAATTTTAAACTGTATTCAATTATATATTTCATATACTTATAAACTATGAGTCCTGGAAATCAGGGCCGGCGCCATTAATCCAATTAATGTGAATGGGATTTTAATGATAAAATGTGCTATTTAAAAATCACATTTGCCTACTGTATTGTCTTCCTAGAGTGAATAATAAGCTAAAATTGCATTATTTTAGTTAGGGACGGTCTGTTAGGCTTGGTCGAATTTTGATTGGTTGCTTGACTAAGCATGTTTCCCCAAACTAACATTACATAAAACTTCTTGCACTATGGAAAGCAAACATGAAGGCTACCAACATTCCATAATTTCAAGGTTGTATATTGCATTAACTAATTTCACCATGGACATTCGAAAATGGATTAAAGTATTACTCCACTTTCCTAAAAAAAATCCATATAATTATTGTCATCCAAAATTTTTCTCTTTCTTTGTTCAGTGGAAAAGAAATTAAATTTATTGTGGTTTAAAAGTAAAAAAAAAATATTTTTTCTTGCCAAAAATGACAATAATTTTGCTAGATAAGACCCTTATGCCTCATTTGGGATCTTTTAGAGCCATTTGAAGCTGCATTAAAACTGCAATTTTTAACTGCATTGAAACTGTAAACATTTGGTCCAATAAAGTCTATTAAATTGAGAAGAATCCTGGAATGTCCTTTAATTCAATTAAATTACATTAAACAGCAAACAAAATAGTTATGTGCTATCAACAATTTATATAATACATAATGTATGCTGACAGATGTTACATACAAATGATTCCTCTGGGCATCCACTGCTAATGCCGATGGTTCCAGGCTCCTCAAGGAGGTTAAAGTCCTTCTTCTGGAATTGGAAGCCCTTCACACAACCCTTCAACCCAATCAGAGATGACAGCTCAGGCCTGTGGGACATTCAAATATGGGTTATTACATTTATGCATTTGGCAGACACATCCAAAGCGCCTTGTAGGTATACTGACAAAGTATAACTTTTTATCAGTATGTGTGTTCCCTGAGTTTGAACCCATGACCTTTTGTACTGCCAATGCAATGCTCTACCACTGAGCTAGGAGCAGTACCACTGAGCATATTACAAATTGCAAAGCATTGCTTTGGTGTTAGACCTTCCTTCTTCCACCTAAAGTATATAAAAGAAAGGTTGATCTTATACCTTTATCACAAAGGTTCTCACCTTGGAAACTTAATGTGTGAGGGAGCTCCTCCAATGTAGATATCAGAGAACGGTAAAGTTTTTTTCTCATTTTCTATTGACTTTACATGACTCCTGTCTACTAGCAGAATGATCTTCTTAGAGTGATGATAAATCACAGACACCTGAAAAAAGCCAACTTGTTAAAACCTGCAATGCGTCCCACAAGCACATTTGTGTTATTTGATGAAGACAACATTTTAGGGGTGGTTTAAAAACACATTTAAAGACTTGATCTAAAGATAAACATTACCTCATGATATCTGGCATCATTGATCTGGAGTTTTGCTATGTCACTCTCCATGATTATGGGGCCGCTGGTGAAGCCAAAGTCGTATATGAGACGGAGAAATCCATTTTTCAACTCCAACACAAAGAAATTAGCCTGCGGAAGTCCATCATAAATTCATCCATACATCCACAGTTAAATTGTTTACAATTTTAATTATTTTTAATAAGTAAATCATTTTCAGAACAAAATTTAAAAGAACATTATATTTACCTCCTTAACCATGAGGAATAGTATGCCATTGTTGGAAACAGTTCGCACTTCTATATCAAATCGAGTGACAACTCCAATTTTGCCTCTTCCCTCAATGTTAGTGACTAAAGCAAAACCAGTGCCATCAAACAAATAACTTGTCACACGACTCTGAGAGAAAGCCAGCTTATGTCTGAAAAGGGAGATTGTAATGTATTAACAGACCATATAAGTGCCACCTTTCACATCACTTTCATGGGTTATGAAAGTTACAAAACAGGTGTAAAAAAAAGATTAGGGCTGTTTCTCAATTCCAAGAACACAAAGAACGGACTTGCGTTCTTGTGGAGACTGGTCTTGCCAGGCGACCTCGGAAGAACGAACTCAGAAGTTCGCGAGAACACAAAACACACTTGTGAGAATTGAGATGTGTGCGATCTTCCTGCTGGTCACGTGACCTCCCCAGATTTCAATGCGCAAGTCTGCACTCGATGCATCCTTGATATCAAGAACTCATCCGGGTATTTTCACGCGTCCTCTGTACTTGCGTTCTTGAGAATTGGAATTGAACTTCGACTGTTAATGATGACATAGAGCGAAGACAAAAGGACGCAAGATCGCTGAAGAACGCATATTGAGAAACAGCCCAGGTCAGTAACAGAACAAAGATTACAACACATTATATGGCACTTTACACAAATAGCATACAGGTTGTTGACCTACTCATGATTAAAGCAATTAGTATAAAAACCTCAAATATTTTTGGCAACGGTAAGATATTAAAGACATACTTTTATTTACTATAAGATTTTATCAACCCATTCTCATGATTTGCATATAAATGGCCCACCGTGTGAAATACTTATGCTAGATTCCCATTTGGCATGCATATGATACGCCAGTCCTTCCCGTTCACTTAATATGACACATCTTTTTGTGTCATTCGTTTTATTTTTATTGTTTTTTCTTTTCTGTTTTTTAAACCATTGTCGCTTGGGTTTGAGGTTAGATTTGGGATTTGCTTTAGAATGTCATTTAATATATAACATTCTCCATGTTTTTGTCTATTATTAAACCATGGTAGCTTGAAGTTGGGGTTAGACTTGGGGGGGTATGGGTTAGGCTGTCATTTTATGGAACAAAAAGTTGACAATTGACAATACAATAAACAACACGAAAAGATGTGCATATGTATTGCACGACTTTTCACACTGCGTGCTATTTATTCACAAATCATGAGAATCGGCTGGATTTTAAATAGCATAAGAAGCATGTATTGTATGTATACTTTCTTTTTGTTTTTGTTGATTTTGGCTATATCTGAAACATTTTTACTTTATCCAACAATTAAACAATATCATAATTTAGACATAATCTGTTACATTTATAGTCAAATGACTCTGTCATGGTTCTGCCATCTTGTCCTTTGTTTAATCTAGTCTTGTGGCAGAATCATGACAGACCCATGTTTTGTGTGGGTTCACGTGGTCTTAGTATTGGTTTACTGGACCACGTGTTCCCTGTGTCTTGTCTCTTTTACCCCGTTCCCTTGTCATCCTCCTCATTATTGTTTGATTTATATCACCTGTTCCCCTCTTGATTTGTTACCCTATTTAATCCTCTTGTATTCAGTGTCCTGTGCTTGTGCATTGTGTTCCAGATTCTTGTGAGTACTCTGTCTGATAAAGTCAAGTCTAGTTTATTGTGTGTTTAGTGTCATAGTCTAGTCTAGTCTAGTGGTGGGCAGAGCGAGGCTTCGTGAAACACTGAAACAGTTGAATCAATTGTGCCGTATGTTTCGAGGCTTCGAAACATCAATCCGAAACCGCCTCCACAGTGACACCTAGCGGTCGTTTGCATGTCTTTACATGAAGCAGCCTTGACAAGATTTTAGACGAGCGCTGACAAATTGTATCCCGCATGTTGTTTGATTGACACACAAGTGATAGAATGGGAGAGTAGATAGTGCTCTCGACTCTCATTCGTAGATCTTAGGATCGAACCTGGGAAATGTATGTGCTACGTCATCATAATAAAATAGTTTTGTTGTTGTTTTAACATCTGTTTGACAACTACATGAGCTTTTAGGCTCACAGTTGTCGATAACTATAGGCTATTCGGGTCTATTTAATGAAAAAAAAAATAGAATAGAGATATACCAAATAAATAATAAGAGATTCATAAAATATATTAAGCCATAATATGCCACATTGTTTACATATAAAGATCTTTATTCAAATATATAAATTGTTCTGTGTTGATAAACTCAACCAGCTACTTTTTTACATATAATTTCTCCAGCCTTTGAAAACATTCTCACACAAGGGACACTTGTTGCTGGCATGCATTTTTTGTAAGTAGCCTAAGTGTTACATACCTATGAGGAAAAATTACTTCTTTTCAGTAATTTATAGTATTTGATCTTGCCAAAAACGCATCTATGAGGTATTGTCAGTTTTGTTTCCTACCCTGTCAGTTTAAGATTCGACGCAGATTCGACAGGTACGCCACCTTTCGAAATACTTGTGAAATGCACCGCTTGGTGTTTCGAATCACTTCATCACGTGACATGGGTGTTTCGAATCACATTTCGGAGCAGTGTTTCGAAACATTTACGCTTCGGGATCTCGACACAGTGTCGAAACGTCAGTTTCGCGGGAGCCATCCCTAGTCTAGTCTAGTTAAGTGTTCATTTAGTATCTTGTTATGTTGTTTTGCCCCCTCGTGGGTTTTGTTTTCTGTTTATAGTACAAATAAAGTGTTGTGTTCATCCACTGCTGTCTGCACTTGGGTTCGTCCTTCACACCACATAACCGACTCAATAATTTTAATGCCCACTGTAATGATAGTTTAGTCAAATTATAGTGTCAAGCTAAACCATTTAAACCTGTAATCCTGTAAGTTATAAAAAAGGAAAAATTATCAAACAAATACCCTTAAGCATTTCCTGAAAGATAATAACCCTCTTTTGTTGACCATTTGTTAAAATAGTCTTTCAGGCCCTATTATGTACACTTTCAATGAAAATTAGTGCTATAGAAAGGGCAACAATAATCTGTGTACCATTTTGTTGTAAAGCACAATATGGAAGCAATAAAGCTTTTATTTACCTGGAACAAGGCACCGATGTTGCAACATTCATTTTGTGAAGTTGTTTAAAGTTGTACAAACTGATGACATCACTGTTCAAATTTTCTAATTCAATGCATCCAACAAAAGGAGCCAAAGTCAAAGCTGGAGGAAGCTGAAAGTACATGAAGTGTTCATTATTTACAATCAACTATATTCTTACTAAAATCAAAATGCTTCTCAATTTTGCAAAAAAAAAACCCTGCTTAGACATAGGAGCTTTTTTGACCTATAGAATACTGAGATATTATCCTAAAAGAAGAAGCACCTTCACATCAGGAGGCACTCCTCCCACAACAAAGATAGTGTCTTTGGGGTCAAGGTCAAACAGCGAGTCTATCCCATCTGTCTCTCCTTTCTGAATAAACTTCTGCTCTGCTGTGGTGTCCTGACTTGGAACTGTAAGGAACACTTTACCATGACGACCCAACCTACCAGACAAATAAGAAGGGAGTAAATCCAATATACAAAGTAAAATGTGCAAAAGAACTTTACATAAATGTCAAAATGCTTAATCTTTTAATAAGCAACCAAACAAATCTGAAACTTTACCAAAGAAAACAAAAACATTTGGCTTTAAATGTCATTATATAAGTCAGAGAAATTGTATAATGCTGCAAAGTACAAATAAGATGTCACTGTTCACTTTTAAGGGGACTCAACAGTCAACACTTCATCATAGTGTTGATTCTATTTGGAATGCTTCCGTGGCGGTGACTGAAGCATGTGTAAATAAATGAGGTTTACTAAGAAAATAAAGTGGTTCCTGCATTGGACATCAACTTCTTTGTCCTCAGGAAGCCACATTGTTTTTGTCAGTATAAAGATACAATTGACAATCCAGGATGTTTGTGCAACGGCAGTCTGGGCCTCTCTGCACCTATGCTTAAGTTTTAACATCTTGAACTTTAATCCATCCCCAGGCTCTCAAGTCCTTTAGGGCTGATCCTTAAGTGTGTCTTTGCAGAATTTTTAAATATGGTTTTAATGTTTCCATAGCATCAACACCATGAACTATGCAATTAAAAAATAATCATGTGTCTACCTCTCCACTTTAACAAGGTTGAAGACAGGAGGCCAGGAGCTGACTGGCTTTGAGCTGAGGGGTATCTCAACATCATCTCCTCCCAGGTTGTACACATACACTAGATTATCATTCTTTATGGCCAGTCCCATGTAGTCCTTCTGTCCCTATACACACACAACCCACACAAACAAGTTAACATCCTGTTTACATCCATTAAACAAGAAAGGTTTGTTTGGGCTATATACTGTAAACTAAAGCAGCTAATGCTTACATTTCTGCAGCTTTTGCTTAGTTGTTGCCATAGCTAACAACTGTTTTTCATGTTCATAACATAGATGCACCATGTTTCAAATTCATTTAATACATGTGTGAAAAGAGACCTACAGGGGAGGTTGAGGAATTCTTTAGTTGCCAAAATTGAAAAGATTAGAAGAATAAGTTATCAAACACAAAGAGATGAAAGAAAGCAAAATAAATAGAGAAAATCGTGGTGCACGGGAATGTCATATGGTCCCTTATCTTTGAAGCGTTCTTTCAATTTTGGAAGTACCAGAGACAGATTGCACAAAAAGTTTATTTTTCACAGTAAACAACTTCTCTCCCCTCACTGTTGTGTTTGTTCTCTTTTAGTTTCTGTCCTTCTTTTCCTCTTCATCTAACTTTCAAATGCTTAAATCTGTCTGTTTAATCTGTTTATCTGAGTGCCCTTCTCTAAGCAAGCCCGTCTCTTTTGTTCAGCTTTTTCTGAGAGAGTACTATATGCTTTTCATTCATTTTTTACACATTCACAGTTGAATATTTTCCCCACTTACTTGCTTGTCTCCCAGGTACAGTAAGAACCGGTCCTCAATGGGGTCTTTGTCAGGGTCTACTCTAATGTAGAAACTGATAGATGTGACAGTCTTCAGCTCATCTACATTGGTCGGGGAATGAACCTCCACAGCAGACTGTCCATTAAACTTCATGGACACTTGCACCTGCAGGCATACAAAGGATATATTTCTGCACTGTACTATACCTTGTTTTGTAAAAAATCCTCATTTAGATTTTTGTCAAATATTCCACGAGAAAAATACACAAAGTATCACAAGAGAGACGAAACAGTCCTGCTTTTAAATCGCTCTAACAATATTTGAGATTTTACGTATATGCCAAAAGACAAAACACATCTATGGTTTCTATGGCAGCCAGAGCAGAAACGAAGTGTAAAGGTTTTGTCTTCTCAAATTCTGGTTTCACATTTCATATCTTTTATTTTGAAAGTTGATTGTCTTGGTTGAGGGTAAGCCCTCATGTATTGCCTTGTCTTTGTCTTGCTTTGTTTAACTGTATTGTTCATCTGTTTGGTGAGTTCTGTCCTGTTTTTATGCATCTACTTTAGTGTTTTGTTGTGTTTATATTGTATGTTTAATAAACTGCACTTGGGTTCTCAACTTGCTCGCCTCTCAGTGGACATTTATTACACCGAAGATAACCCACACATAATGGCATTGACAAGCAACCCTATAAACAATTATCTGAGTTCAAACATTGTTAAAAAACATTTGAGATAATGTGAGTGCAAATGTAAACAAAATATAAAACACGGTACTAGTACTTTGTTGGATATTTTAATGCAAAAATCTTAGATATTGTGCCTTTAATACATTTAAGACAATTTGGAAATTTAGCTTAAGTAGATATATATAAGAAGACACATTTTTGCAGTGTGAAAACAAACTTTGGGGAGCACATGAAGAATTTAAAAGTTGAAAAGCTTTTTCCCAAAAGCTACAAAAAGTTTGTGTATGTTTTTGGCCTGTATTTCTCAAAGAAAAAATACACAAAATGACCAAAAGCCACAAACATTTTGATTCTATAGGAAACTCTGAGTTCATAATATGTCTGTCTTGAAAAGTTAAACATTCGTTTAAACACTCAGTATCAAAAATCTATTATAAGACTATCACTCAACGCTGTGCGGATTTGGCAGCCAGGCAAGAATTTTAGGATCTGTACATTAATTTTACACAGTAATGTTAGCTTAGTGTAATTGTTGATATGCTTTAGCTATGATTTGATTGGTAATTTACTGGTTAATTATTTAGCTTGTTATCAGAAATAATCTACTCTAGAAGACTATGTTGATATTGATTCTATGTGGAAGTCTACCGGAAGTTATGTTTGGTCCACAAACGTCGTTTATGTTGTTGTCGCCAAAACAGTCTATAGAAAGTAAGTGAGTTATTGTGTTTTAACAGGCTTAGAAAACATGATCTTTTTTTAAATGGCTATGATTTACCTTCTTGGCAATGCTGCGTGCCTGAGCGATAAGTTCTCGGATTTTCATGATGTTTGTGGAGACATTATTTACAGGTCTTTTTTCTTCAACCAGATGCAGCTTATTGAGTAGTTCTGGCACAACCTCTGTAAGGTCATCCACTAAACACACAAATACACAATGAAGAAGATATCAGCAACACTTATTATAATCCTGCAGATTCACATATGAGACCTTTGAATACATCAAAGAATAATAGATAGTTCTTAATGTGTGTCATAAACTTTATAAGATAACTTGTTACAGCCAAATGAAAGTAACAATACAAAACTAAAGGAAACTCAGAACACCATATTTCAATCTTCTTCTGCATGTTCACAAAAAACCTACTGTATACATAAAGTGTTACCACAATACTATAAGCAAGTAAGATGTGACACAATGGGAATCCAGTGATTATTTACACTTTTTTCTTACCCATACAATCTCAGTTGTGTTGACATTCTCCAAGCCTTAATACGTACATAAAACATATGCACATGTAATATGCATACACAATATTTAAAATGCAACTTTTCTCTATTTTGTGTAAGTGGGTGGAGCCACCATACCCGCCTCTCCAGCAGACTGAACTGTGCGTTCCAATGCTGCGGGAGAATACAAGTCATTCTTCTCATTGTTGTTCCACTCTTCTACTTTCTGTAAAATTGGCGTCACCATCTCCAATACTTCAGCGGAGCGATTCAGAGTTCCCTCGGCCACTTCCTGAGTAAACTGCAGGCGCTTTGGTGTACGATCTGTAACATAATAATAACATAATTATAACCACAACTGGAAAATAAACACAACTCGGATTCCACTACTGTCAATAACAGTAGTGGAATCATGTGTTATGCTAAATCTGTGTGCACATACATCTAATACCAGTCATGTATCATTGTGTGCTCATGTGTTTGCATTTTCTTGGCAACTTGAAATGTCTGTGAAGTTTATTTCAATGTTTAGACACTTTGCTGTCTCCTGTTTGGGTTGTATTCTTGTTTTCTGACTACTGCCCGTACTTTGACCAAAAGTTGGATATGTTATCTCTGTGTTTTATATCATTAAACTTCAGCAAATGGATTTTACATGGATTCAAACATTAGCATGAGTTAAGTGCAGAATACTTTGCATGAATTGAATCCAGGGATTGAATTTAGTTACATGTTCAATTTGAAATGCACTGTTAAATTAAGTTTTAGAATACATGGTCTACCAGAAGAACAAGAAGAAGAAGTGTTTTAATTTTTACAGGGCCTTTCCATAGTTTGAGGTCAGAAGGTGTTTGTAGGACTGGGGACCACAGTTTATACACAGAGTTTTTGCAAACATTAACATAAGCTTAATATGTTAATAATGTAAAATGATCATGCAGAGACAGTTTGTTCATTCATGCCTTTTTGAATTGCGTTGATGTCATTCATGATCCTAGCCAGTTTTTTAGAGGAGCTTTCCATCATCTCATTGGTCTCTTCAATGTATTTCTTATTGTCAAGGACGGTGTTTTCAACATCTGCAAAATAAAATAAATACACATTCTGCATAAAAATTTGGTAATCCTTAAATATTTCAAAACAAAAGCGCTTTATAAAAAATGTATATGTCCAAAAAGCAGGACAAAATAGAAAGAGACATCTCTATTCTTCACCTTGCTGTTCAACCCGTAAGGATGAAGCCTCTTTGAACACATTGTCACTCTGAGGGCGCATGAAGTCTAGTTGATATTTTAATCCATCGATAGCCTGAGAGAAACATCAGGGATCACAAGAGGCAATAACAATAAATGTAATGCACAGAGATACCCAAAACACTAACAAAAATGTCAATACATTGCTTTTTAGGGATGATTCCATGGAATATCAAGTAATGTGATAATTCAATGCTATTATTTGAAGTCCACTGGAATACCAGGAAACATAAATGGTAATCTTTCAATACTATGGTATATTTCAAAGAAACATGGTTTTAGCCTGAGCATACAAGTATCCTGCACTGTAAAAAAAACTTTTCTGCCTTAAAATTTTTTGTTAAATCAACTCAGATTGATTTACAAGTCATGTCAACAGAGATGAGTTGTCACAACTTATAAAATATAGTTGAGAAAAGTGAACTTAATTTTATAAGTTATAACAACTCACCTGTAGTTATAACAACTCATCAATAGTCAAGATAAATAATAGTAAGTTAAAATGACTTGTAAATTCGAGTTGATTCAACAAAATTTTTTAAGGCAGCAAAGTATTTTTTACAGTGTGGCATTACCACTTTCTGAAGGCAATTGTGAATATTTTGGCCCAATTATTGATTTTTTTTATTATGCAATGCTTAAATTAAATCATAACAGGAACTAGATTTTCTTTTAAATATAAGTGAGGCTATAATTATTTTTGGCTATATGGTTCAATAAAGAACATCTTCCATCCACAGAACCTGTTCAACAAAAGGTTCTTTGTAGTGGAAAAATGTTCTTCAGACCATAAAAAGCCAAAAACTAAAACTTTAAGGAATATTTAACCAAAAAGATCTTTGGGGAACCAAAATGTTTCTTCTATGGAAGGGATTTAAAGAATATCTTGTAGCACCTTTATTTTTAAGTGTGTAAATCAATGATAGCCTTACTACAGAAAACAACACTAATGAAAGCATAGAGTATCTCCTCTTACATCATGAGTCCTGCTGGAAATGTTGAGAGAGGTCAGGCTAGTGATGTTGGCATCATCAATGTGTTTGACAATATTGTCGTACACATTAAAGGCGCTCAGAGCTTTCTGCACGTGTCCATTTGCATCACTTCCTTTCAGATTACTAAAGAGATTAAAGACACATCATGTATTAGATTATTTGTCAGACAGCATTTAAGCTAAAAGGAATTTGATTCAGCTCAAAGTGTCTTTGGTCTCTCTGGTTTGACAAAGTCTGCGAACTCAGTTGTCCCTGGTCTAATGCTGCAACGATTAGTCTATTTAAAAAGTGTTATTAGTTTAATAGTTGAGCTTTGTAAATTTTCTGTAACTTTCTTTTAAACAGCAACATTATGCATGAGGTTAAAAAATGGATAAAAACCTAATAGACCCCTTTAAGTAGGTTGAAATCAAATGACTAACAGTACTCTAACAGTACTGTAACAGTAAATTTACCCAACAGCCAAAATTAAACATTATTATACTACCATTGTTATAAAGATTTACAAATTAGGGTAAGTTAAAGAAACATTTTTAAACAGTTTTTATATATATTTTTGGTATTAACAAAAAAAGTTACGGATTAAAGCTTTAAATGACACTCACTATTTCAGTTCTTCAGCATGTCTCTGCAGTTCATCAGTATGCTCCTCAGCTCTTAACACTAGATCTCTGTCTGACTGAGACAGTTTATCGGTTCGCTTCTCCAGCAACATCATAGCCCCATCTATTTCTGCATGCTGTTCTCTGACTCGCTACACACAGTAAGAATATCAATGAAATAGTAGTTTTGCCTCTGTAGAAATACTTGTAAATGTTGATTTAGGCTCAAATGTGGCTAATCAAGAGATACTTACCATCACTACATCTTCCACCTTAATGACGGTCAAGTTTGCTTCCGAGATGCTTTCTTTAGTCATAACAATAGTTTGATCAACTGCATCATAAGTGTCTATTAGACGCTGCTGCTGTGCCTGAAATAAAAGAAGTGAATAAAGGAAGTGAATAAAGTGAAAGGTTTCTCCAATAACAAATAAAAAAGTAAACATTTATTCTTACAATGGCACTTGCAAAGTCACTACAGCGTGTTCTAACTGCTGTGGGGCAACATGCTATGGAGCCAGAATTGCTATTCTCCATCCTTGTCTGATTCACACCAGTGTTTCTATGCGCTATACTATAGGAAGGAGGGTCACCGGCCACTTGGTGTACTGGGTTTTGCATGCATGCTTATGCTGCATTGTTGTATTGTGCCTATCTGCTGCCCTATGTTGTCAGTTCAGTGATATAACATATTATATGCAGGCTGAGACTGGATATGCAAAACTACAGTGCCCAGGGGTTTGGAGTTGCTTTTGATTGTATCCTTTAGTGTTGGTATACAACGTTCAGCGTTGGGTGCACGCGCAGCATGGGGTCAGGAAAAGGCGGCTACTAAAAACTAATCAATAGAATACAGGCTTTCTAATTTAATCTAACAGGGCTAATAAATGATAACTTACATGAAATGAAGTGAGCACTACAAACACAAGCCTCTTTGATCTTTGCATTGTCCCAGTCTGCACGTTTAATTGCTGGCAACCACATATATCATCTATTTTTTTTATTTATGAGATCCTGCAGGAATCCTGAAAAACTTAACTGCAGAGCTGGTGCAATTTTCACAGCCCAAGACGCAACACGTAGGTGACAATACTCAACCAAACGATTCAACCAAACGATACGCAACTCAACTTGATAGAATGACTTTTCTTACCCCGACATGCGCAGTGCGAACCTCAAATTCTCCTGTGACATGAACTGTAAAGGGGTCTATAAGGCACAACCAAGAGAACTTGATCCTCGTCCTCCCTAAGCTTGCTGTGAAGCTGTGGTATTGGGCTCACTGGAGCAAAAGCAGAAGAAGACCTCAGGACCAGTTGTAAGCTAAGGCTTCTGTGCTGAAGGTAGCCTCGGTCAGAAAATACCAAAGTGGACAATGCAAGGTTTCCTGAGAGACAATCAGGTCAAAATGTGAGCCCGAACCGAAGACAAATTAATTGGACCACCTGAGGGTGGAGCCGCCACACCCTGCAGAGCGTACCCTGCCGTAAATGTGCATGTGCTTCACGGTTGAGGTCAAGGGGATTAGAGAGGCAACTTAAGTCTCTGCTTACTCTAAAGAAGAAGGTGGCGGGCAGGCTGCAACCAAAGGAAACTACCTCAATCGAGAATGCCATATAACCAAAGATAGGAGATGCTTTGCACGGGGGAGAGCTTGCTCTTCTCCTAGTTGACTTAAAACCCCAGACGACTTATGTCCTCAAGCATCAGGATCCTATGAACACACAGCTGCTCTCAAGAGTGGGCTAGAATGAGCCAGTCATCAAGGTAGTTGAGTATTCGGATGCTTTTCTCTCTCAAGGGACAGACGGAAGGGAAGTACCAAAGGTAGAGTTAGTGGTTTTTGCACCCACAACAACATTTACATCACCTTTGTGCATTTGACAGAGGCTTATATCCAAAGCGACTTACCGTGCATTTAATCTATTTTTATCTTATTTGTATCCATTTCAATTTTAAGTTGGATTTTTAACAGTATGTTTAATCCCTAGGATCGAACCCATGGCCATTGTGTTTCTAACGCAATGCTCTACCAAATAAGCCAGAGGATCATAACAAATAGGAGTACTGCATAAGGTAGGTACCTGTCTCCTTTGTAGTTTAAGCTGATTGTTCTTATATTTCATTAGTGTCTGCTGCACAGCATCATCAGCATTGTTGAGGAGATCCTGAGCTTGAAAGAGCCTTGATGTAAATCGACCCATCACCTCCCGCACAGGAGACAGATGACCCTGTGTTGTCATCAACGTTTTCTCCAACTGACGCACACGCCAAAACACTATTCACACACATTAAGGGTGTTAGAGGCTAAATGAGGGAACACAAGCAGAATTCAGTTTTACAAACAAAAACATACATTCGCTGGCCTCTTTGGATTCGGTAGTTGCAAGCGGTTCTTTGGGTGACAGGTTCAGTTTTCTCATCCAACCCAAGATCCGTTCAGCCTCTGCTGTTTTCTGCTTCTGTACTTCTAGATCTAACTCCTGATGGACACTGTACAATTCCCAATCTCGGATCATTTCTGAAATACACAAAAACACTATAACAACCACATTGTCTCTTGTAAAGACATCACACTACTTGGACACTTGAAATTAACACTAAACAGCAATTAAAAGCCAGGTATAAATGCTTAGGTAATACAGTATTCTGTGAGCATCTCATTATATTCTGAAAAACTGCACAGGCCTGCAAATCATTCGAGTTTTTTTTGGGGGGGGGAATTTGGAAACATTAGTAAATAAAGAAATACTAATTAATAGAGCTCATGGGACAGGCAAAGTTCCACCGTGTATGCCTGGCCTTAATCAACATGCGCAGTATGATCTCATGAAAATCTGTTTTCACATCATGGAAAATTAGATCATTTTATACGTGTCCATGTCACGGAATTCAGCCTTTTTTCAGTGACAGAAGCATGGATGTCTTTTCCATGTCACTTCCATGGATTTCTTGTGTCATTTTATGTATTGTTTTCTCATTGTTTTTTCCTATTTTCAAATCATTGTTGCTTGGGGTTGGGGTTAGAGTTGGGGTTTGGGTTAAGATGTCTAAAAATGTAACAGAAAGTGATTCTAGTGTCAACAGCGATGTGTCTAGGATGATTACTGATCACCTGGGAGAAGCACTGATACCCAGGTGTAACAAGAGCCTTTGTTTCAGTTTACATTTTTTCAATGGTTTATTGATCTGTAAACATGTAATAGTCAAGGATTCAACTCATTTTACCCTCTAAGACGACGTTAAGTGATGTCAGATTAGAACTGAGTGTCTTTGCTAAGGTAGAGCCTTCAAGCGTTTCTTGATCCACACGATCTCCCAAAGACTTCACAATTTCCTCCTGACACAACAAAATATCAACATCAGTTCAAGACCACATGAATATAGCAGATTTCATGGCTCCTGTTCACCTTCATTTTAACAAAGCTGCATGACAGAGGGAGACAAGAAGACAAATAGGTATACAGTAGCTGGGTTTCCATCACACTGATTTTATGCGCATTTTGAAGTATCACATAAGAAACAAGTGATGTTCCTTACAAGCCAAATATCAAATAAAAATCCTTGCAAAAACGTTTGTACGCTCTCTTGAGGTGGTTTTTAACTTATGCGAAAGAGTAAATCCGAATAATTGGAGATGGAAACGCATTTGCAGAATAAATTCTGACCTAGCGAACGTTAAACACACATGACACGTCTAGCTGTATCAGCTGTCTTTCCCATATATGGGACTCGACATCATCGCATCAAAAAATCTGCATTTCATTTTCTGTGCATAGCATTCTGTTTGGCAGTTACAATCTGCACTGCTAGTAAATTGATAACTTGCCAAATCCTAACTAAATACACTCCTGTCTCCATTTTCTAATCGTGTCTTGTTTTATTTACTGTTGGTTAGAAGGTTATCAATACCACCATCAATTCCCTTGAACAACTTGATGAAAACGCACCTACTGTAATTCAATTTGTTTGTTTTTCTTTATTTTTGGTGAATTTGGAAAAGATTTGCTTCACGTTTTGATGTAAACCCAGCTAGTTAAAGAAGTTGTCATATCAGAATGAAAGCAGTTGAAAAATGTTTGTAACAAAAACTTTTAATGTTATTTAAGCTCAGTAGTCTTGGTGTAAAATAACAAAAAACTCAAAGTGTGGCTTTAAAGCAGGGGTAGGGAACCCTGGGTCCTGGAGAGCTATTGTCCTGCAGAGATAAACACACCTGCATTTCATTTCCAAGTTATCATGAAGACTTTGATTAGATTTTTTAGGTGTGCTTTATTAGGGTTAGAACTAAACTCTTCCAGGACAGTGGGCCTCCAGGAACAGGAATCCCCACCCCTGCTTTAGAGATTAGGTATAGACGGTTTCATCGGACGCACGTGATACACGTCTGGATCCGAACCTTACTTCCGGTTTCGTTTTTTTAATGGTCTGACTAGTTACTAAACTGATCTCTTGAACGAATGCCTCGTCAAAAATAACAAATGTTTTGGTTTCCTAGGTAATCTATGTGTTGTTTTTTTGCTTGTTATATAAATAAACTATGTTTAAAGAACTTTGTTGTTATTTATTCTTAACGGAGTTTACCGGAAGTTACGTGCGGACCGCGACAGCCGCTTGTTTATGTTGTTTCTGCTGAAACGGTCTATAACCTCAAAAGTTATTCAGTTTAGCAACTATTATGAAAGACAGAAATTAGGGAGTCCTGAAATAAGTGCCACCTCTTCAGCAAGCAGTTCCATGTCATTAAGCAGCTGATGTGTTTCTTCTTCCACCTTCCCTGTATCAGCTCTCATTATTGCAGATTTATTCCTCCAGCCTACAAACTGCGCCTGTTACAAAACAATAAAAGCAACATTATCTGTTCTTTGATTATATCCATTTCTTCTACAACTGATAATTTCGACCAATGCAAATCAACAGCTTTGTTTGCTTTTTATATTTTGTGTGGTACGGATATGATCAATCCTAGTCAAACATGTTCCAAGTACTACCAGAACCAATTCAGTCTGACATGGGAGTCACATGTCACCAACAAGGAGGTTGAAAACCACAGCCTCTGTACCTCTTGAGATCGGGGAGTGAGGTTTACACACCGTACAGCTGTCACACATTATCTGGCCTCTGTTACACAAACACAGATCCCATACATCCAAGTGCTGTTACCTGTAGTCTATGTGCAGTGTAGTTGTAGTATTTTAATCTGTCATTGGCAGCAGCTCCTGTAGAAATGTTCAACACGGTATTCCTGACCTGATCCAGAGTTTTGTTGGACTGACGAATATCTCCAATCAGATTCCAGATACATGCATCACAATCTGGGGAGAAAAGGAAAAGTTACTCTTGACATATTATTAAATTATCATATTTGTATAATGTAACTGTTCAACTGTTGTTCAATTCAATTCAATTCAATTTTATTTATATAGCGCTTTTCACAATTGTTAATTGTTGCAAAGCAGCTTTACATGAGTAGATGTAGAGGAGAACATTGAAAATCAATACATAGTATAAGAAGTAGAATATAGCGGCTAAGGATAAAAAACCGTGTAAGCGAGCATATTAATAATGTAACGTATACAGTAAAGTGCTAAGTTAAGCCAAAGTTGGCTGACTCTCCCTGGGACTAAAAAACCCCCTAGGAGAAAACCCAATGGGAAAAAATCCTAAAAGGACAAAAAACCCTAGGGAGAGATTAATATTTATATTTATAATATATAGACACGGTAGGGATAGGAAGCGTGTAAGCGGATTAAACTGGTTCAGCCGGTGGCCGTTGGTCGCGCATCGGTTGGGCGTCACGTTGAAGGACAGCCAGTTGATCAGTGGTGCGATGACCTTCACAGCAACAGGAACTGGGTCTGTTTGTCTCATTGTCCTCAGAGTCGAGGACGAGACAGGGAGACAAAAACAGAATTCTATTAGCGTAGGGGCCGTTCGCATGTAATGCAAGTGTCATACATTATAGTGGTTTAATTCAGCTCGGTTCCAGACAGGCTAACTATTGCGGCAAGAGTAAATTACCCGTATGAGGTATGTGAGTGCTTTGTTCTAGACAAAATAACTACTGCGGGAAAAGTACATTTACTGGACATTCTATGTGAATGCTTTGTTAAAGAAGAATGTCTTAAGTTTAGATTTAAATTGATCGACTGTGTCTGATACTCGAACATTATTTGGTAAATCATTCCAGAGCTTAGGGGCTAAGTAGGAAAAGGATCTACCACCTTTAGACACTTTTGATATTCTAGGGATAATTAAGTAACCCGAATTTTGTGATCGCAGTTTACGTGGTGGATTGTATTCTGATAGTAGTTCTTTTATATACGAGGGCGCTAGGCCATTTAAGGCTTTGTAGGTGATTAGTAATATTTTAAATTGTATGCGATATTTAACTGGTAGCCAGTGTAAAGATGCCAGAATTGGACTAATGTGGTCATACTTTTTAGATCGAGTAAGCACTCTTGCGGCGGCGTTTTGAACCAGCTGTAGCTTGTTTACCTGATTTGCATGGCATCCCCCGAGTAACGAGTTACAATAGTCTAATCTAGAGGTCATAAAAGCATGGATAAGCTTTTCTGCATCTGATGCAGACAGCATATGGCGTATTTTTGAGATATTTCTAAGATGGAAAAATGCTGTGCGGCAGACGTTGGAGATATGACTATCGAAAGATAGATTGCTGTCAAACATTACGCCTAAATTCTTAACCGTGGAAGATGGCACCACCGTGCAGCCATCTATGGGAAACTTGTAATCTGACATATTATGTTTGGAGCGATTTGGTTCAATAATAAGTATCTCTGTCTTATTGGAGTTTAGCATAAGAAAGTTATGTGCCATCCAGTCCCTAATATCACTAATGCAGTCTGTTAGCTTAGCAAACTGGTGGGTTTCGCTAGGATGTGACGAGATGTAAAGCTGGGTATCATCCGCATAGCAGTGAAAACTTATGTTATGTTTCCTGATAATGTCTCCTAGAGGTAACATATATAACGAGAATAGGATAGGGCCTAGAACTGATCCCTGAGGTACGCCGTATTTAACGGGGGAGTGATGTGACTCTTCCTCATTTACATAAACAAAGTGATATCGATTGGTTAGATACGATCTAAACCAGGCTAACGCCTGACCACTGATGCCAACATAGTTTTCTAGTCTATTGAGTAGGATTTTGTGATCTATTGTGTCAAAGGCTGCACTAAGGTCTAGTAATATAAGGATTGAGATTTCACCACGATCGGATGTTAATAGGAGGTCATTTGTAACTCTAAGCAGCGCTGTCTCTGTGCTATGGTGGGGCCTGAATCCTGATTGGAACTTTTCATATGTATTATTATTCGCTATGAATGTGCGTAGCTGGCTTGCCACTATTTTTTCTAATATTTTAGAAAGAAAAGGTAGATTTGAGATTGGTCTAAAGTTATTAAGATCTCCCTGGTCAAGGTTTGGTTTTTTAATGAGCGGTCTAATAACTGCTAGTTTGAAAGCTGTTGGAACGTATCCTAATTCTAGCGATGAGTTAAAGATATTTAGTACCGAGTCGGACACTACATGAAATACCTCTTTTAGTAATTTTGTGGGAATGGGGTCTAATATACAGGACGATGATTTAGATGACGTTACTAATTTAGAGAGCTCTTCTATTGTAGTAGGTTTAAATGACTCAAGATGTTCGTATGATAATCTAGTGGTAAATGTACTATTGGGTTGAGTGGTGGCTGCTTGCGTAGTTTCTATGTTTTCCCTAATAGAAATAATTTTGTTAGTAAAGAAGTTCATGAAGTCGTTACTATTGTGTTGGAATTTACTATTGGTTTCTGTTTGTTCTTTGTTTCTAGTCAGTTTCGCAACTGTGCTAAAGAGGAAACGAGGGTTGTTATGATTTTCTTTAATAAGCGTACTGAGATAGGTAGATCTGGCGGTTTTAATAGCCTGTCTGTAGTGTTGAACACTCTCTTTCCATGCTGAACGCCATACTTCTAACTTTGTGTTTCGGTAGTTTCTTTCCATTTTTCTAGCTACTTTTTTAAGGGCTGCAGTATGATGGTCATACCATGGAGCTGGCGTTTTTCCTTTGATTCTCTTTTTTCGTATGGGAGCAACGGCATCCATCGTGCTAGAGCAAACGTTGTTCAGGTTTTCTATTATAATATCCAGATCTTCACGGTTATCTGCTACATGTTTCATTTGAGACAGGTCTGGAAGAGTGCTAATAAAGCTATCTTTAGTGGTGGAAATTATTGTTCTGGCTAATCTGTAGCATGTTGTAGACTGAGCGGTCCTATCTAGAAGTATTGTGTATGACACAAGGCAATGGTCTGAAACGGCATCGCTCTGGGGTGATATTTCGATGTCATTAATATTGAGTCCGAGTGACAGAATTAAGTCTAATGTGTGCTTACGAGTATGCGTGGGTCCAGACACGTTTTGTTTAATACCGAGAGAATTTAGAACATCCATAAACGCACGTCCTAATGCATCTGTTGAGTTATCCACATGGATGTTAAAATCACCAACGATAAGAGCTTTGTCTACAGTGACTGTAAGCTCAGATAGGAAGTCTGCTATTTCTTTAAGAAAATCTGTGTGGTGGCCCGGAGGCCTATATATGGTAGCTAAAATGAACGAAAGCTGTTTGTTGTTACGATCAGTTATTTCCATGTTTAACAGTATTATTTCAAATGAATTAAATTTTAGTTCTGATTTATGGTTTACTTTGAACATTTTGTTGTATATTGTAGCTACACCACCCCCTCTCCCTTTTAGGCGAGGAACGTGTTTATAATAATAGTCTTGTGGGGTGGATTCGTTTAAACTGATGTAATCGTCTGCTTTAAGCCAGGTCTCTGTTAAACAGAGTGCATCTAAGTTTTGGTCAGTAATTATTTCATTGATAATAGGTTCTTTATTGGTAAGCGATCTAATGTTAAGAAGGCCGAATTTTAACATTTGAGTTTCATCTTTTAGTGTATTGTGTTCTAATTTTATGTTAATAAGATTTGTACGAGACGAGGTAGACGGTGCTCTGTATTTATTTGTTCGAGGAACAGACACAGTCGAGATGTGTTGGTACTCTGGTAAAAAAGGCTCTATGTGCTGGGATATATGTGATCTTGACATGTCAAGGCAGCTAACAGACTGATGGGTAAGCCGATCTGTCTGTTTCCTGACCTGGGCCCTGGATAGTCAGACTATATCAAAAGTAAGACTATTGGTCAGATTTCTAGAGAGTATAGCACTACCTTCCGGAGACGGATGGAGGCCATCTCTCTTTAGCAGGTCAGGTCTTCCCCGGAAATGCTTCCAATTGTCTATAAACCCTACGTTATGCTGAGGGCACCACTTTGACATCCAGCCATGAAGAGACACTAATCTACTGTAAGTTTCATCTCCCCGGTAGGCGGGGAGGGGACCAGAGCAAATTACATTGTCTGACATTGTTTTTGCAATTTCACACACCTCTTTAATAGTATCTTTGGTGATCTCCGACTGGCGGAGTCTGGTGTCATTCGTGCCGGCGTGAATAACAATCTTAGAAAACTTACGTTTAGCATTAGCCAGCACTTTTAATTTGGATCTAATGTCAGACGCTCTGGCTCCCGGTATACAATCGACTATGGTGGCTGGTGCCTCAATGTCAACGTTCCTGAGTATAGAATCTCCAATAACCAGGGCACTTTTAACAGACGTCTCAGCCGGTGTATTGCTGAGTGGAGAAAATCTGTTTGATATTAAAACAGGAGCGTGATTGTATCTGTGAAATATTTAACACTTGCAATAGGGATGCATAGGTTCACATTAAAAGAATTAGCTAACAAACTAACAATGAGCAGCATTAGCATAAACTAATAGTATCTTTTTATTGTACTTTTGGTTAACAGTTACAACTTTTGATATTGTTCATTGTAAGTTGATGTAAGCTAATGCATTATGTAAAGTTTTACCCCAGAACTAAAATCCCCAGATCTGATTAGCTGGTTTTAAAGGCTTGTGGTAGCAGAGACTATCATAACATTATGTAAAATGTATTTGAAATTTACTTAAAAAAAAATCTGGTTTGTATGTGGTTCTTGACCAAAATAGCTGCAATGAGGAAAGACTTCACAGTGCAAGCCTGCCTTGCTACACGATATGCATTTTTCTCTTACAATACACATATTACAATATTTCCTATTAATAAAGTTTTGTTTTACAACTTGAGCTTTGTTTTATATTATATTAAAAACATGTATTATTGTTTTGTTTCTTTTAACTCACCGATATTACACTCACTGATATGTGAGGCTTCTGGCAGACACTCTCCTGTGTGCATGTCACAATTCTTCTCTTTACAATTACACACTGAGGAATGGAAAAGCACACACATAGCACACATTTAGCAAGTTATACCACTTCAAAACAGAAAGCTATGGCAAAATATGTCTTTTATTTATTTTCAGGATATGATTTTTTGATATCAAACCTTTTTACTAGTAAAAATTATTATTCTTTTTGTCGGAAATATAAGTAACTACTAACAATGGCTAGTTTGGATATCCGATATTACATTTCCAGTAGTAAAAATCAAAAATGATGTCACTCACAGAGCTTTGCATTCCTGATATCGAAAATTGAACCACCAAGTTGCAGTTTTTTTGATAAAACTTTATTTCTTTTGTTTGGAATTTTACTGGAGTGAAACCATTTAAAAATTCACAGCAATGATCATGCGATAGAGGACATGAGACTTACTAGTCCTCAGTACACCATGATTACACTAGATATGAGCAATGATGACCCATCATAATCAGTGATGCTGTCTATACCCAACATGATATATGCGAGAAAAGCATGGAGAATCCACTAAAATCTGTTTCATTGGATACTGTGCATTGCATAAGTAATGCCTTTTATTGTTTACTATCTGTAATACTGTAGTCTCCTGCTCTTATGTCAATTTTTTGTGTCAAATTGGGTAATGTTACTGAAACCATGGTTTTGCCAATGGAAATCAGTACGCCAAAAGTCATGGTTACTAGAAAAGACATGGTTAATTTTAATCAGAAAAACTAAATTAACTACTTGGTCATTACATATTGCTTGATGTCAACAACTAAGCTATTACAAGTAAAACACAAATTTTTGATATCAATAATTAAATTTTTTTACTAGTTGGAATTTAAAGGACAAGTTCGGTATTTTAGACTTAAAGCCCTGTTTTCAGATTGTTTATGGTCAAATAGAATGGTTTTGACTGAAATTTCGACATTTTCGGCTGCCCTGAGAATTTTCGCGTGTTTGTGTTTCAGCTCAGACCTCTATAATGGCTTTATAGGTGCACTGGAACAATCCTTCCTAAAATGCATTAAACTTTCGTTTACAAAGACGTGAAACTCACCGAGTGGTCAGGGGTGTTCACTGATATGCTCACACAAAAATCGCTGCAAAAGACGCATTCCAACAGCTGTTTTAGCATTCGTTGTTAACTTGTGGACCTATTTCCCCAAACGCCTCACACCCGTACATTCTTCCGCTTAGAGCTTGAATAATAAACACTCCAGCCCAGGTGGTGGCGCTAATCCGCCTTTGCCAATTGCAAGAATAGAAACAAAGTTCCCGGCGCGGAGTAATACCGTACCTCACAGGACGTCTAATACAGTCAATGGAGTTGGTAAAAACTACGATAAAACCTGTTGGAATGCGTCTTTTGCAGCGATTTTTGTGTGAGCATACCAGTAAACAACCCTGACCACTCGGTGAGTTTCACGTCTTTGTAAACGAAAGTTTAATGCATTTTAGGAAGGATTGTTCCAGTGCACCTATAGACCCATTGTAGAGGTCTGAGCTGAAACACAAACACGCGAAAATTCTCAGGGCAGCCGAAAATGTCGAAATTTCAGTCAAAACCATTCTATTTGACCATAAACAATCTGAAAACAGGGCTTTAAGTCTAAAATACCGAACTTGTCCTTTAATTTAATTTGATTTCTGCAATTGAAGACATCATTCTTGATTAAGATTTTTGTTTTTACTTGTGGAAATGTAATTTCAATTCAAAATATTTATTGTTACTAGTAAAATGTAATTCCACATAATAACCTTTTTTTTTGTAAGTGCACTTTTAAACAACACAACCTCAAACACTATATTACAACAGGATAAGTAGGCAACTGAAACAATACACAATCAAATGACAATTTCAAGCAATTTTAAGACACATATCAACATGCTTAAAACCCCCATGGACCACAACTACTTTTTCCTGTGGCTGGAATTTTAGAGTAGTGATGATGTCATAGGAAATAGATGATGAATGGTTATCCCCTTGCTTAAGTGCAGGTGGTTGTGTGGGCGTGCAGACGATAGAATGTAATCAGTGTTGGTTTATGGGAAGAGCACTTTTCTGTTGTTGAAGGGATGGGGTGTGACCTAATCATTTTAATAAGTGTTTTATTAATATTTTAATAATTGACTTTCTGAAAAGCTACGACTTTGTAGTGTTTTCGTTGCACATTACTCTGTTTCTTAGAGCCTATCTCATACAATGGCACAAGTTTTGGGCTGGGCTAGCTTTTTGTAAGATTAGAAATGATTGTTTTTGCAAACCACAAAAGAGTCTTTTATTTTAGTCCTTTGGTCTGATTGTTTGGTGCTGTTACTAAAGGTTTTTCATACTAAAACTTTTGGTATTAACCTAAGTTCATGATTTTGCAGTTTTTGGTTTATACTGAGGAACCACACCCAAGGTATAACAGGGTTACACATTTATAATACAAAAATAAGTAACTGTATTCCATTACAATTAAAACTGGAACTGTTAAAAATCAGATAGAGAACTGTTGTCTTGTATTGTCAATATGTACTGTAGCTAATATGCAACAATGCAAAATATAAAAATAAATAAATTCAAATTGAATTTTTAAGATATTTTCTTATTTAAGTAGATAGAACATGGACTACAAACAGCTATTCAGAGAAACATAGAAACACGTCACACAGAATTTTTTTTCTAATCGTGCACATTTTGTCTGCAGCACCTTAAGTTTGCTTCGTATCCATGATTTATTTCAAGAAACCAAGTGCATGCATTTATTTCTGATTTAATCATAAACACTTGATGTGCTTTTCTAAAATGCTGGCAAATGATCTCAGAGCATATAGTGAGGACTGAGGAGCTCCCTGATCTTATTCCAGTTTGCAGACATTTCTCATTGTGAATGTTGATCTGCATTTTCAACTCCTGTGTCAAAGAGCTGAACGATAACTTCTTGTTGCAATCACACGCGTCTTAACTCCCATTAGTGCATTGTTTCTGCCTTATGGCCCTGGCACTGAAAAAGCGATCCATTTTATAGCTTAACATGGCAAACACTCAAAGTTTGTTATCAAAGTCGCATTGAATCTGAGTCTTCTAGCCGGTGTTGTACTGAATTCTGCTGATAACTGATTACGAGTCCTCTCTTTTATACTACTGCCTGATTAGCTTATCCAAACCCAGAGGTGTAAAGTACTTGAGTAAATGTACTTTGTTACTGTCCTTAAGTATGTTTTGGGATAATTAGAACTTGTACTGAGTATCAAAAATATAAGCAACTTTTACTCTCTACTCATCTACAATTTTGATTAAGTATTTGTACTCTACATTTGAACTGACACTTACCGTTACTCGCTACATTGTTTGTTCGTCAACGAATAAAAACAAGACTAAAGTGTCAGAGGGTGATGGATAGAATCTGTGGCCGCGAGGTTAGACACTAAGGGACTTCATGTGGCACTACGCAGGGCAATCGTATGAAATCAAAGTACTGTAAGAGCGAATCAAATGGATATGGAGAAGTCTGGTCTCACAGTACTTTGATGTCAAACGGTGAACGGCTTGCGTTGAGCCACCGTAGTGCAAAATATAACACAGGGGCAGAGGTAAAAATCTACTCGTCGAGACATCAGCTTGCTGCTTATGTCTTAAACTGTACAGAAAAGTTAGCATCTGGTCTGAGAGAAGAGATATAGGGCAGACATATGAATTCATATCACATTTGATTCAGTCAAGGGACCCTTTGTTAAACTTGTGATGCTACAATCAAAACAAAAGTGAAGCGCAATTGCAGGAGGGTCATCCCGCAACTCAAAGGCAAGCACAAATGTTTTATATACTGATGTTTATCAGCTAACCTGAGCTGGTACATAACTTGATATAACTTACTAAGCCAAAATAAACCAGCGATGTCCTGTACTGATTGCCTGAGTAACTTAAGTACATTTAAGATTGATAATAAGTGTACAATTTCACTGTCCTCACATTTAATCAAGTATGCTGTAATGTATTTACTGTAAAGAGGGATGCATGACTGAAGAAATGTAGTGCACTTAATGTGAGATAGTGGTGTTACGTACCACATGTTTTTTTAATTAATCTTTCAAATGAACAATGTTTTTAATATGCATTATAAAATTTTTCTGTTACTGTATATTAACTGTAACACCCTACTGGACTCTAATACTGGAATTTTTGAAATATTAAGATTATAACTTATATAAGAATATTTATATCACAACAGTTAGGCTACATATTTTTCAGCATGGCACATTCAAGTACACAATGACACTAGACTAAAATTAAATGGTTTTAAATTAAATTTAATGTAGATTTTGTCGACTAAAATCTCATGGCATTTACAGTAGTTGACTAAAGCTAGACTAAAACTTAATCAATTCAGATGACAAAAATATGACTGAAAGTAAATAAAATTTTAGTCAAAAGACTATGACTATGTTTAATCTGTGTTTGTTCCGCCATGTCGAAATATTGAGGTGTTTGATTTCTTTTCTATATTAGGAAGTAAAACCTCCTAAATAAACGTTCTTGTTTTTCACTGACCTACAATATCTCTTTGTGTTGAGGACTAGTGCATCTTTGAGCCAACATTCAGTACGAGTAAAATACTTAAGAAATTTTAAATTGGTTACTTTAAGATTTTTACTCAGGTCGTATTTAAATTGGTGACTTGTAACTTGTAGTGGAGTAATTTTTACAGTAAGGTATCCGTACTTTTACTTAAGTACCTGTTTGGCTTTACACCTCTGTCCAAACCTCAACCCACAACTATTCCTAAACCCAATAATACTGTAGGAAGTTGTAATTTGGCGGGAGTGTTTTTTTTTA
The DNA here is from genome assembly GCF_030506205.2 of Paramisgurnus dabryanus. Classification (NCBI taxonomy): domain Eukaryota; kingdom Metazoa; phylum Chordata; class Actinopteri; order Cypriniformes; family Cobitidae; genus Paramisgurnus; species Paramisgurnus dabryanus. Next base: position 35,946,293 of record NC_133348.1, read on the forward strand.
GAACCACACCTGGTTTTGATCCAGGTTTCACATTTGATCCAGGTAGTACATTTATACAATTTGTCGGTTTTGCAGTTGTTCAGATCCAACTTTTAAATAATAGACATGTCTGAATCGGTAGTATAGCATATTTTCAACACTCCTTAGGTTCGAGTACAAATATGTTTAAGGTCAAATCCAATCATACTTACTTTTGCAGCCGGATGGGCTGTAGTCCCAGTATCCTGGCAGGCAGCGCTCACAATACCGGCCTCCGGCCCCCGGACGGCACTGACAGGTGTGTGTGAGAGGGTGGCAAGTTGCACGTAGGGCAGCAGAGGCACATTCACATCGACGGCATCCCATACAGCTGCCAAATCCAGAGTAACCCTCCTACACGTGCAACGTGAAATAGAAGAAGATTCTCAAGCTGTTAAGGATTAGCATGCAGTATATGCATTCCTAGAAATAATTTATTCAAAGGCAAAGCCCATGTGACATTAATAAAAATGCTGATACACCACACATTCTTCTCAAGTGTGAAATAAATGCCCATACCTCACACCTATCACACAGTCGACCTGTGACCCCAGGCTTACAGTGGCACACACCTGTCCTGTCATCACATGATGCAGTACCACAGTGATTGCACTCGCACTCTAAAGCAGAGAAAGAGATACATTAAAAGAACTCTGTGCAGTGTTCCAATTTTTTGCATATTACATTGGTCACTGAACCTACCTTGACAGTTTCTGGCACTGATTGCATCACCGTAAAAACCTGGCGCGCATCTCTCACAGTTGTCTCCAGCAGTGTTAGCCCAGCAGTTCAGACACTGGCCAGTCACATTGTTGCACTCATTGAAGATCAGATTGGGGTCAGAGTTACCATTACAATCACATTTTTTACAGGAGTTGCCCACCTGCGTGGGGTTGCCATAGTAACCTGGAGCACACCTTGGTGGTGGGAGGGGGATTATTTCAAGTCATTAGTGAGCAGTATAGCTTAAAGCTGCATATAACATGCTGTGTGTGAGTAGAGAACTGACCTTTCGCAGTAGTGTCCAGCATAGCCCTCCTGACACACACATCTCAGAAAATTACCTCTCTTATCACAGTAGGCTGCAAAACTGTGGACAAACATAAACACAAAACTGTTCTACATGTACTTTTCAACATATTTTCATTTTTTTCTGATAAATATGAAAAGCATTAATCACAAAAAGCACGTTTTAACCAGTGAGATATTTCAGAGCTTTGCACAACTAGAAATCAGTCAAATTTTGGGACTTTTCCAAATTGCAATTTTGAAATTCGTCAAATAATTTTAGCTTACCTTTTTATCAATACATTAATTAAATTATTGATTACATGTTATCAAATATGATAATAAAGCATATTTGGTGTGCTGTCCGAATGAATGGCTTCAAGCACAGAATTTCAGCTCAAACTCAGGCTACCCCCTCTGGGATAGGTACCAGCCGAGTGTGATGGGATGGAGGAGGGATGTTGCAAAAATTGTCACGTGACAGAGGTGATGGACGGTTATATGCGACCCCTTCGCACTGATTTGAGAACATAGTTTGAGAACATGGCCATGCTCCTCATAAATTTGGTTAAAAACCTTCATTAATAGTTGACTGAATGAAAGTCTCTCCATCTCCAACAAAGGTTTTGTTTTTAGCTCTACACACTGGGTGATGACTTAGGTTAGTTGTATTACTCTTTTCATTGCCATTGTTTTAAACAAGGTCAACCAGTTTAGTGCAGGGAACACTACATCTGCCAGATTATGCTTCCCTTTATTCCCTGCTATGGTTGAGGCTGTTTATAACTTACATTGACCCATGCATTACTGTCTCCCATTTCTCGCACATCACTGTCTCCCATTTCTTAAGCTTAGTTTTGCTCGATATCTCAGTGCCGAATTTCCTTTTTATTATGTTTTTTTCCAGCACCAACTGGGCCAGCAGCAGTAACTAATCCTGCATCCAGTTGGGCTTTCTTTTCCGTTTTGGCAAGTTCATAATCCAGCCCACCCGCCGTCATTTAACTATTACATTAGGCAACTTCAATAGGAGCAACATTTTCTTGCTTTGAGAAGTCTATTAAAGCAAATAGGATGTCAATTAACCAAGCATGTGTTAGTGCAAATGTCGTTTTTCATTATTAGGCAATTGGCGGTTTTCATTAGGGTATTACGCTACCTTGATTTCATTTAATTTAATTCACAACTTTTCTCTCTCTCTCTGCCTTTTTAGAATTGCACTTTACTGGGGCCTGCACAAACATGTCATTATATATGCATTTGGATGACATTACTATTATTATTTTGTGTGGGACACAGACATATTTCAATGTGGTAATTCCATGATTTGGTGCATCTGTGTTATGTTCCGCATGGTAGCCCTGTCATTTACAACCAATCAACGTGGTCATTGCGAGGAAGCTCGTGCATAGGAATTGACGTCATAGCAACGAAGACTCGCTCTTAGTTTAGGAGTTGTCATTTTTCCTCACTAAGAGTAGGTCTGAAAGGCGTGGTGAATAACTTTTAATAGAAAACTCCTAGCTAAAATCTTTTAGTGCGATTTAGGAGTACTCATAGTGGTAAGATAAAATTCGTTGTGATTATGGCCCATGGTCAAGCAATAAATATCTGCTGAATATTTTTCGAAATAATTCATTATTTGTTTTGAAGCCATGATCCGTGGATTACCGAATAAGGTATTTGGCTTCGGGCACATTCACACTCCTGTGCTTCTGTTATTGTTTGAGATAGTTTGTATTTAAATGTTTAGTCATATGTTTATGTGTTGTAAATCAGCTTACTTGTTAGACTCTAGTGAGAGCGGGCAAGCACATGGTCTGCACACAAAAGTGTTGTCAGGAAGAAACACAGGTAAAAAGCTATCTTCACACTGGTCACAGAAATCTCCAACAGTGTGGTCCTGACATTCCTACATGCAGAACAGAGAGAAGATGCATTTCAGCAAACTAAAATCAGGGCCAGGCATGGGTACGAATAATATACAATTGAAAAACTAATATTTCATACTTAATATATAGTATGCTTTGCATCTGTGTAACTACCTTTTAATGTATACATTTAGCAGGCGCTTTTATCTAAAGCAACACACAAATGACAAGCATTAATTATTTTCTATAGTTTACAGCCAATGAAGTAGGACTAGAGGTTGAAGCTGATAAACATGAATAACATAGAAAACAGAATACAGAATACCAGGATTTTTTTCAAAAAAATATCAATAAATAACCTTAAAGAGATCCTATTATGTTCTTTAACAGAGTTGTTATGTTGTCTCTGGGGTGTACCAGAATAGGTTTCCTACCGTTTTCACACCGCTCTTCCCAGTGTGTCCTCAAATGCTCTGTTGCAGCTCTTAACTTTTTAACACTCCCCTTCCGAAATGCTCAGTTTGCTCTGACTGGCCAAGCTTGCACACACTGTTGTGACTTGTCACACATCTGAAATGCGTATCCTGTATGTCCTGTCCTTACCGTTACCTTACCAGCTGGTAGCCATATCACCCTGTAGCCCAAGACAACTTGCCCACTGAAGCTAAGCAGGGCTGAGCTTGGTCAGTACTTGGATGGGAGACCACCTGGGAAAGCCAGGGGGTGCTCACCCTGTGGTCTGTGTGGGTCCTAACATCCCAGTATAGTGACAGAGACACTATACTGTCAAAAAGCACCGTCTTTCGGATGAACCAAGGTCCTGACTCTCTGTGGTTGTTAAAAATCCCAGGATGTCTTTTCGAAAAAGAGTGTTTTTATGAATTATTTACATGGATGAAATTGTGATCTCACAAAATATTGAATTAAATAGTCCTAGTTAAAAAATATCCTTTAGTTCTTAAATAGTGTTTTCTGAAAATATCTTCCATCTAGATGCTTGATATACAGTATGGTGCATCCAGCGGTTCCGTTCCTTCTCACGGAAAAGTGTAACATTATCTCCTGGGAGCTTCAGCAGTGTACATGTAATATAAAGCTCATTGTCCCGACTCGCAGCGAGGATGAAATATCAGTGACAGCATCGGAAAGCAGACATATCTTCTGAGCTCCCACCCACCCGCAGTCAAGCACAGGATGAAGTAGAAGCAGAGTTAGCAGCTGTGCTTGCCTGTGCAGCTGTTAATATTGAATTACAGTAGATTCCTCCATGGCCTGAGCAGTCGCAGCTGTATCTGGACTCGATAGGTGACTCACAGCCTAGCCCGGCTCCCATGCATTTCTTCACAGAAGTGCACAAGGAGCTTACAATGTCATGAAAGGTGCTCTTTTCAGCCATAACACACTTTCTAGGGTTTTCCATCTTCACTACCTTCAATGGTGGGGCAGCTAAGAGGTATCTCAAGCTTCGCCAGGTAGGGTGTGCGATTGCAGTGGATTTCTGCCACTTGGAGGTATTGACTCCACTATGAGGCTTGTTAGTGTTCTTCTTCATCATGCTTGGTACTCGTGTGTATGGCCCTATTCAGATGAGCCTGTGTACCTGAGCCCAGAGACGTGTTTACCATTTTGAGGGCCCTAAGCAAAGTCCAAGGATCTGGGCCCCCATGCCCCAACATTGCCTTTTTTCATTTGAATTGCACAACAGTAATACTGAGTATATCAAATTAAGTTAGACATATATAAACTGGATTTATTTTATTTTGAACTGCTTAATTTAGCACAAAATTGTTTGGTATAAGACAAAAATTATTAGTGTAAATAATACAAAAAGTACTCATTGTCTTATTCAAAATGATACAGAATAAAAAAATAAAGGTCTTGTTTAACCTTAAGCCAGTGGTTCCTTTTTCCACCAGGGGGGCCCCTTTTATACAGAAAAATATCTTCAAGCCCCTCTCAGAAATATCCTTTGCTTGTAAATTCCTTATAGGATGTATTTAAATCAATGTAAATAATACAGCAGTGCAACTTTAGTGTGTGATCTTACTAAAAAAACGAAATAAGATAAAATGGGAAGCATTAGATTACGGTTCAGACTGATCTAACAAACTGAACCAACAAACACCAGGAAACAACTTTGTAAGTTGATTATTGTCTGCATTTATAATGGGAATCACATAGCTCTCATTTTCATTTTGCAGAAACAAACTTATTGTGAGATACAACAAGCAAATTGATTATTCAGTACACTAAAGATAAGATTTAGGGGTGGTTTCCCGGACAGGGATTAGACTAGTCCTAGACTAAAATAAATGTACTGTAAGAGCTGTCCAAACTGAAAACAACTTACACTGACATTTCACACTGACCATCCCAATTGGTCAAAGGTTTTTCTTATTTCCCATCTCACATATGCTCAACACGTTGTATTATTTAGAACAGGTCTTAATTTGTAAATTAGATTATTCCTTACAGATTGAAAAAAAAATAGTTGCTAGGGTTATGCATAATCTGCATTTGGGAAACATGCTTGCTATAAAAACATACAGGCTTCACATTGTTTTCATTAGAGCTCTTTCATAATAGCGGTTCTGTTTTAGTTTAGATTTTAAACACCATCTTCCATTTCCCTCTTGGCGTTCACAATAAATTATTCCACATGGTTCAGTTGTTGGTTGTTTGGCTGCTGGTGATGTCATGGAATATTGGTGGAAATGTTACAAGCAATACTGTTAAAGAATGTGTGAGGCAGTTAAAATGGGATTTGAAACAAAAACTTACAATGCATATTCCTGTGATATCTTCGCAGCTATCAGCATGACCTTTACAGTTACAGGGCAGACAACTGTTCTGTTCACTAAGAAAGAAGCCTCGTGCGCATACCTGAAATGAAGAAATGCTTCTATTATCAAAACAGTAATATCATTTTTACACACATTGTCTCATTTTGTGCTTTTCTGTTTTAGAAACCCATTGAATTTTTGTGTGGGGAATTAAATTTGTCAGTACATAAAAAATTTAAACTTATTACGGCTGATAGCATTGTATGAAAGAGCAAACAAAAATTCCAGCAACCCAAAATCGAAACTCATGGAAAATTATTCAACAAATAAATTATTTCTGCTAATAGGGGCAATAATGTACTTCTGAGGCCAAAGTTGTACTTACTCTTTTCATTTTAATGTTTTATTTTATTATAACATTCAGACTATGTTATGTTGTTGAATTTTTTATTCATTTTAATTATCTTCAGTTTACAGAAAAAATCATAGCACTTGTTCCAGTATAGCTGCTATGATAGACCACTCTGCTCAAACATCAAGACATGTCTACGATTATAAACAAGTCATGTGTTGATATTGGTATACAAATAGTTAATACTGTGAAATGTGCCCCTCCAAGTTCAAAACAAATCATTATCTTGAAAGAAATATTCACTTAGATTGTGATCCTAATTTGCACCAGATGAAAAATAACTGCAGCAGAATCAACATATATTTTAACCCAACAAATGAAGTTAAACAAATTCAACTTATCACAGGTCAAACTTAAAATAGAAAGTTGAATTGCAAAAACCATGTTGTTTTATCTTCATGCTGCATTTTTTACAGTGTACAAGGGTTCTTTGAAGTTCTTTATATTTGAAAATATTCAATTCAATTCAATTCAATTTTATTTATATAGCGCTTTTCACAAAAGTCAATTGTTTCAAAGCAGCTTTACATAAATAGAAGCAGTGAAAAGCACAGAAAACGACAGATAGCACAACAGAATACATGATAGCATGAGCAGTTAAATTTGCTGCGGCTATGACTCAATATTATAATTGCACGTATTACTAAAGCAACGTATAGAAGAGGAAGCTAGGTAAAGCCCAAAAGGCTGCCTCCCCGGGGTGAAAAACCCCCTAGGAGAAAAAAAAACCCCGTGCTTTTATCCGAGGAAAAATAAGTCCTAGGAGGGAAAAACCCTTGGGAGAACGGAAATGGAGATTTAGCGGAGATTAAGCGGTTCTGCCGGTGATCGTTGGTCAGGTATCAGCTGGGCATAACGTTGAAGGACGGCCAGTAGATCAGAGGTGTGCCGACTTTCACATCTACCGGGACTGGGTCTGTTTGTCTCGTCCTCGGGTCGATAAATATGGTAATGCTTTACAATAAGGTTGTATTACAGTTTTTTTCAATCGCTAACAAGCGCTTACCTATACTTCAGATAATTTTTCTAAACACTTAACACAGAGTTCCACCTACAAAACACAATTGGCCAAATGCATAATTTTCTTCTCAAAAACACATTTTGTTAAATAAATACTAACTCTTCATTTCAAAATAGAACACATCTTTCTCTGCACACAATAACTTTACCAAAACACTGGAAATCTGACTCAAAATAAAATTATTCTTTCAAAGAATAACACATCTTTTCACTTCACAAGGTACATGCAATCAATTACAGTACACCAGGTTTCAAAATACTGGCTATTGTTGACATTACAAAAACTGCATAGACTTTTATGTTTCAGTTTTACAGGTATTTGCATGCAAAACATGCAATCCACCCTTTTTACGCTAAATGTCTTTTACGCTAAACTGTGTGTCCACATGTACAGCAATGTTCACATTCAAAAGCATTTCAGTAAAAAGCAGTTTTTCCCTTTACTCTTGACTACAGGAGGTAAAGTAGAAACACAATATGATAGAACAGAAAAAGTTTTACAGTATCGATCTTGATCATTTCTGAGGAGCCCCAGAGGGTGGAAGACGTTGCATTCTTTAGAGGGACAACATTGTTTTACATATGCATTACTGCATGACCTTATTGATATGCCAAGTGAGAATAGAAACAATCCATGTAAAATGCAATACTTACCTGTTGATTTGTTGAAAGATGCGTATAATGGAGGCAACCTACTAAAATTGGGCTGCACTCTTTCACCAGCCTCTCTTACCGAAATCAGTGAATTTCATTACTGACTACTGTTCTTGCAGCCCTTGGAATGCCACCACCATGCATTCTTACACCTCTACATTGCCCTCTCCTTGGGCCTGCTCTTCTCCCTGACCCTCCTCCTCTCACTGTCCTGCACCTCTCACTGCATCTCTCACTGCATCTTTTACTGGGCCTGCTCTTCTCCATGTGCCCCTTGCTTTTATGCTTCCTCGTCCAGACATTACAGTGTTTGTCTGTTTCTGTTTTCAAAAACATCACTCCCCAAAGTCCTGCTTTTACTGTATACTGTAAGTATCAATGTAAAAGAAAAATAACCTAAGCCAGACTGGAATCAGCTGTGGTTTGCCCAATTTACCCAATATAAAGGTTTTTATACTGTATCTATGGTTTGGAATATTGTTTTTGCTATTGTGGGATGTTGTGTGTAAGCATTTGTAAATACTACAAAAACAATCCATAATTTTGGTGGGAGGTATAGCTTGTCTGTTAAGAAAATGTAAGCATTGTGGAAATGTGTTTACTGACTGCATATTGTGTGAAAACGACATGAAATGAATTAATGGTATGGCCACAAAAGACCGATGCTGTGCTAATTGTGTTAAGAGTTTTGAAAATGTGACAACTGATTGGACAAATGCTTGTTAGCGACTGAAAAAAACTGTAATAAACATATTAATACTTATTAATGTCAATACAGTTATTCATGTTAGTTTAGTTCATGTTAACAGTTAGAACTTTAATTTGATAAATTAATTAGTAAATCCAGAAATGAACATGAACGTAGATTATGCTGTAGAATATAGTTAATTTTTAGTTCCATGCTAATGCATTAACTAATGGTTAACAAATACAACCTTATTGTAAAGTGTTACAGAAAACAAATCGGTCAGTTTATATGACCAAGCAAAAATAAAGAGAAAGAAGTAGACTGAATAATCTCATTTATCCAAACATAATATCAAACAGATGCTATACAATGCAATTTGCAAACATCCCATTTTACAAGCAATAGTTCAAAAATTAATCATTCAAATTAAGAACTGGCATAGTAAGCAAATTATGAACTTCAAACAATAGATAACTATATAAGTTTTTTTTACATACTGCACAAGCTGATAGAAAGGTTAGTTTGCTAGGCTAGACTGCTTTTTGTAAATTCTAATAAGACCTACAACAGTTCTGAGAATACACACACATGGGATTCTCAAAGCAAAGGATCGTGGGAAGCTGGAACATATTCCCATTTGAGTCATAACTGCTGCTACAGAGGAACAGTGTGGGAAACCAAACCTTTGCTTTGCGGGTATGTGTGTGTGTGTCACAATTCATCACTAAAGATAATTTGAATCATAAGATAAATATATAGTCATTTCAATTTTTGCTGCATCCCCGCAACAAACAAACAGAAACTGTTTACACACCTTCACAAATAAAGGCTGTACTACTGAATGCCATTCTAACTGTCTCCTCTTAAGATATTCAGTGCAGTGGTTCTCAAACTGGGGGCTTTCCGATGGTGCCAAGGGCCACAGTGTTGTGACATTTTATAAAATATATGAATTTATCATAAGTTCTGTGTAATGAAACATTAGACAAGGTGCAGTGCGCAAAATTGAGCATCAGGGTGAATGTGATGAATGTGGTGATGCATAGCAAAAGCATGAGAATGTTTGCGAATAAAAGTATGTGAGTTTTTCTTTGTTTTATCGTTGTTGTGTTTTCATGAAGAATAATAATAAAGAACCACAAAGTATTTGGTTTAAAGTAAGGGGAAAATACAAAGATCTTTTATTTATTTGTTATGATGCGGATGTATAGACCCCTTCAAGGTTTGTAAACATTGAATGACTATCGGGTGCGCGCGCAGCATGGGGTCAAACTGTTCATACCATTTAGGCTTACTAGTTTAATCTAACAGGGCCGAAAAATGATGACTTACCTGAAATGAAGTGAGCACTACAAACACAAGCCTCTTTGATCTGTGCATTGTCCCAGTCTGCACGTTTAATTGCTTGCAGCCACAGATGTTGTATTTTTTGTTTATGAGATTCTGCAGGAATCCCGAAAAACTTAACGGCCACACACACTACTGAACCTTACTGAACCTCATTTTGACTTGTTTTAAGGACATTACATCAAAGTTGGATCAGTCTGTAGTGTGGTTTTCTACTTCAATTTTGAGTGTGACTTCAAATCCAGACTTCCATGGGTTGATAAATTTGATTTCCATTGATAATTTTTGTGTGATTTTGTTGTCAACACTTTCAACTATGTAAAAAAAGTATTTAATAAAATTATTTCATTCATTCAGATCTAGGATGTGTTATTTTAGTGTTCCATTTATTTTTTGAGCAGTGTATTTGTAATCATGCACTTGGTAGATTGTTTTCTTCAGATTGCTTATTATTCGTGATTTCTCTATAGAGGAACTACACATGTGCATTTATTTTTTTATTATTTGATCATGAACTAGCATGTGAAATGCTGGTCTATTATGATGGTGAACTATCTCAGTTTCTCTGCCTTATTCCACTTTACAGACATTTCTTTTTGTCAATGCTGATCTTGATTTTAAACAGCCATGTCAAATAGCTGAACAATAGCTTCTTGTTGCAATGAGACACATCCTCATAAACAACACACCCCTTACAGCACTGTTTCTGCCTTTTGGTCAGACAGTACATGTTACCACTGTAGGTCCCCTTTATGGGAGCAATCCCATAAACATTTAGGGGTTGTGTTTTTTCAAGAAGCCACAGGGGAAGCAATGGAGTAGGAGACACGCACACTGTAAAAAATGACTTTCTTAGTATTTTTATCTTTTTTTTTTCAGAAAAAAAATCTAAACATTCTTAAATCAATATGTATTATTTTGATGAGCAAAATGAAAAAATAAAGGAAATTAAGAAAATAACTTATTTCTTAAACATTTAATTCAAGAAAAAAATATTTATTTGCATGTTTTAAGCACACATTCACTTAAATTGTATATTTTTATATAAAAAACTAATCTTATTTTCTTTATTTCTATAACTACACTTTGCTCATCAAGAAAATACATCTTACCTTAAAATATCTTGCTTTTTATATATTTATTCTGAAAAAAGACAAAAATACTATGTAAGAAAGTCATTTTTTTACAGTGTCCTGGTCCCCCTAAATTCCATACTTCCTCTGGCCCCACTTTGGTCTTCACCTCAGTGGTCTCCAGCTCCATTGTTTTTTCTTGATACTGTATGCCGGTGATCTGTGGACCAATGATTTCAATGATTTTTCAATGATTTCACTCCTATAGCTCATGATCAGAACACAACCACGCTGTTCCAGTTAAATATTCCTTCAAGCACTGGTCCTGTGTAACCCTGTGGTCCTCTTTCCTACTGGAATGCTCTCCATTCCATGCTTCTTGACATCAGAACCCCACATATTGGGGAAACTGTAGCATCTTTTCTCAAATATATAATATAATGTAATGTAATATAATAGTTTATGTTCCGTATTCTCTCTCCTGAATATTTCCAGCTATCCTCCATTATCCCATGAGTATTTAGATCCCTATGTTTGCCTTAGTCTTTTCCTTGAATTGTGTCACCACTTTGTCTGTCTAATGTTCTGTTCCATTGTTTTCCATTGTTCTTTTCCTGTAGATTCTAAGTTGAGTTGAAACTAAAGTTGCAGTGATCTCTGTCTACCTTTGGCATTCCAGCTCAGTTTAGTCACTGATCAAGCCTTGAGACTTGTACACATTTTGTGGTGCAATCAGTTAAAGTAAGTAACTGATCACTTTTTTTGTCCAGATATATTAGAAATGATTCCAGCTAGACTTCATCCAAACATTCATCAGTCCTAAGAACAGTATGGGTCAACAAAAACAGATATACTTAAATAAGCTCCATCTCAGGAAACTAAGCTATAGTAACATCCATTAGCAGTGCAGGGTCAGATCCTGTGCTGTTCTTGTGGCAATAGGCAGATAATTCCACTAGCTGGGAACGGTCCAGAAGAACGTGCATGAGAGTAATTTTGTGCTTTTAAGTGATGGCACCACAAGCTGCCATTCGTTTGCAAAGCTTAAAACATCTGGAGGGTGCGTATCACAGAATTAGTATGTGTAAGTATAGGGGTACGGAGTCAGTGGCCATCTTGTAGGCTAGCATCAGAGCTTTGAACTTGATGCGGGCAGCTACAGTATAGGATGCCAATGGAAACTAATGAGGAGGGATGTGACATGTTCTGTCTTTGGTTCAATTTTACCATGTTTCTGTAGTAAAACAATGGTACCAAATATGTCAAAGTCAAGCATACCCCCAGTCCACCATTTTGAATTGTATTATATAACAATAAGAAAAGTCTTTATTGCTACTACTTTGGCGCATTGACATTCGCATATCTCTATGTGATCTTTTGCTTTTAGTTTATCTCTGAATCCCAATTTGAATACTATCAGTACTAAATAGTATTCCAAATTAGATTTAGTATTTCCTATCTCTGTTAATGCACTTCAATTTTCATACTTTCCCATAACAAAAACAGGACATAGGGCATAGGGCATAGTAGGGATGCAGGGAATGTCTCCATTTGGACTAGAATCAAAAATATTATTTCTATGAATCATTATGTAATTTTAGTCAATTTTATGAAAAACTACTTTTTTAAACTCTTCATACACCTTAAGGGCCAGATTTACTAAACAGGGCAAATTACCGAGAGCGTAATTTCAAAAAAGCCCAGATGGGAGTGGTAATATCTGCGTGTTATTTATTAAAAAGGCGCAAATTAAATAACACAGGCACAACAGCTGATTTTCATAATGACCAACACAATCTACTAAGAGCAGCACAAATTAGTTCAGGGTCGCAAATATGCAGAGCTGATGAGTTGTGCGTGATCTACTAACATGTGATGCCCTTGAGTTAGGCACCATGGACATCACAGCAAACAAAGCCATAGGACACTGAAAAATGAAGGTTTACATTAAGTTTAAAAACACCTGGTATTGTGTGGCTTCTCCTAGTGACTCCTCTTTTATTTCCTCCAACAAATAAGAAAATGGCTTGGCAAACAATATCCATTTAAAAAAAAACTGTTACATGTTAAAAAATCCTGTGCCTTGTCCAACGCCCTTTCTGATGCCATTAAGCCATTTCAAGCACGAAAATGATTTAAGACACAGTGTTAAATAATGCTGCAAAACCCAGTAAAATCACACACATAAACATTAGTAAATTGCTTTGTTTGAAACATTTAAATAATCTCCTCCCATCAATTTTCCTTCTAAAAGGGAAAAATAACTTGACCACACATTTTCAGTGCTAATTATCCATTGCGTGTCTATAGTAAACTCTGACAGTCTTTATTTAATGACAAAATGATGGTTTGCGCTGCTACAAGCTGTTAGTAAATCTGGCCCTTAAACCGATTTGCCTGGAATTTTGTAAATAGCATATTTTCAAATTTTGCCTTTGAAGCCAAAGTTTTTAGTAAACTGTTATGATAGCCCCATTATTGCTTCAATATACATGTTAATTTTGCTCATTACCTGTATTTTCTTATTTGCAAAGAAGCTTTAAAACCATGGGTGTGGAATGTACGGCTTTAAAATAAAGATGATTTTGTACCCCGCACTTTTCAACTCAAGTTCTGTTTACACGGCTACAGCCAAATCTCACAAGATGTTGGGTTTATGGTTAAGTTAGGTGGCAGCCCTGTCTCCCTCACTGCACTTTTAAGATGCCGGCTACACCCCTGTTTGAAACAATTTGCATTGTAAAAAGCGCTATACAAATAAATGTTAATTATACTAAATTAAGGAATTTTGTGCTGGGATTCTGTGAACAGAATCTTCTACCTTGTTTCATTTGATTGCTTGGAGTTTCTGCTTTGCTCTGTAATTTGCTTGGCTGAAAGTCATGCTCGTCTTCCAGCCTTCTTTCATTAGATTCGTTACAACTCCTCCTCGGCTATATCATTTGATTGGCTGGAATTCATGCTCTGCTTCTTTTACATGGCCTTTAGCTAGTTACGAGTGGGCCCAATAATGTTATTGTTATTATTAAATGTGCATAACAGCGAGCCAACCAAAATCGCGCAGCGGCCCACCGCAAAAACTCCAGGTGCTCTGGATAGCATGACCGCCCACGACCGTATACTTGTCAAACTGCGACTGGTACATCTCGGCTGTTTTAAATCTGTCCAGATAAGAAGGTATGGAGATAAAGCAGAACAGTTTAGCTCCATCCTAAAAGAAAGAGTCATATTTTCTTTAGGCTGGATTGTTATTTGTTGTAAGGGGATGTTTAAATTAGAGCATTGCGTTTTTAAACAGCATTTTAAAATGAAATCGACCCTCTGCAGGACTGTGACATTGTTGGAGACCTCTGATCTAGAGTCAGTGCTGACAAAAAGTTATCATAATAATTTTGATTTATTAAGTCATTTTGTAGACATGAGCCAATATAATTTTGGGTGGGCCCAGTAATGACATGGGAACATAAGAAATCTTTTAACACAATGACACCATGACAGGCTGTAAAGCATGAATAAAACCTCTGAACTCACAATTCAACACCAATAGAACTATCAAATGTATTCACCGTACTGTAAATGTTTTCCAAATTTTCCAAATCAGGACCAGAGATCCTAGTATGTTTTTCTTAATTGTAACTCATTTTATGCATTTGATGTCATAATGTGATGTTGTTCCTGGCTTAGAAAAAATCTTGCCCATGATTGTCCATGTATAACAATACCTAACATAAATATAAAACATGTAATGAACAAGCAAAGCATAGACAGCTGTAAACTGCTACAGCATTTGCTAGAACCTCATACACAAATCCCCTGTCTCTTTTGGCTGACCATTGGAGACGTAGTTCCCCTTACGCCAGGTGGCTTCCATTTGCCTAAAATTCCGGTGGGGAATGACACGGTCGGCCATCCGGGCCATCAGAATCTACACTCTCAACAGCTGCTGGGGGGAGCATTTTCTCAGACTGTGACGCGCACACACACTCACTCACACAAAGCCCTCTCTCCATTTGGAACAGCTTACAGTTTTCATGGCATATTAAACATCCTAAACTTGCAACATTACATCATTAACCTATCCAAGTGAATCCACTTTAAGTCCAAATCCAAACAGCCAAGAAAAACATTGTTTCCCAATCAACAACTCCTAAAGAATTTAGCATTTTCAGAAGGAACCTATAAGGAAAATGCTCATAGGTTGACATTTTATAGCTTATAAGAAGTTCAGTTTCATTATCAACTTTATATTAGATGTTTTTCCTAATTGTGAGGCAACAATTTAAAAGTGAGACATGCATTAGAGTTAACAATAACATGTAGCACTAGACATGTACTTTGTGAAAAACTCATAATCATTGGAGTTCATATTGAACTCTCTGAAATTTCACTAACTTTGAGACATCTGATCACAGTTGTCATCTGATCAGCACTTCTAAAAAAAATAAGTTATCAATTCTTTGTTTGCTCTCCATTAAATATTTACTAACTGCAACAGTGTAAAATACATGAAAAATTAAGTTAATCTTTTGTGTATTGGAACAGATCAACAGCTTGGAACTTAAAAACACTGCAATAGGGTGTGAGCGCAGAGCTAAAAAGAGTTCAAATGTTTCAAAGCGTATTCTGAAATCTAAAGCATATGTGCAGCATCTGGGAAAAGTATGATTAAGAGCAGTAAAATAAGTATCGTTCTGAATTCATTCTGTGGTCTTTACAATGTGAGATTAAAACAAATAATCGTATTTACTTTATCATAAACAAAGGACTTACCGTGTAGATGGTGTTTTGCTGTTGAGAGAAAGTTTTATGCACAAACACTGACAGAATGCATAAAATACAGACAGTCCGGAGCACCAAAGAGGCCATAATTCCCCTCGGCAGCAACTCTTATTGCCCAGGCAGTGAGTGTGATTGTGTTCCCCGCAGTAGAGCTATCTTTCTCACATCTACTTCTCCCCTGGATACTTTTGCTCTTTACTTCAGTCTCTGCTGACCGTATTGCTGTTCGTTCTTTTTCTCACTTGTGCCCTGCCCAGTTCTGGATTCTGTAAAAAAAAAACATTCTCCGGACTTCCTCCTCACATACACCAGCCCCCCTCACTCACTCATTCACGCTTCCCCCACAAAATCTTGTATAAGATCACATCCAGCTGAGAGACAGTTAGTGTGAAGAACTTTTAAAAATATATTATGTAACTACTGCTGTCTGTCAGAAAAAGATAGACTGAAAACTCTCTGCCTTTAACTCTACCCTTTGACCTTGACAGTCACCCTCCCCCTTTTCTGTGTCTGTCTCTTGACCTTTTGACAACAATGGAAACACCATATTTGCTGCCCTTCACACACACATAGTGGCATAACTATGCTGACCTACACACAACATGTTGTTCCAACCTGTATGGTGTATTTTTTCCATGGAACACAATAAATATTTTTATAATCTTTTCAAAGACTTTTGTAATGACTTTCATGGCCGCATGGTCATTTCATCCATGGCTAGTTTCTAAAAAAACTCAGAATTAACATGGAATTTCTTTCATTTTTGAACAGAAATAGTAATAACACTTACAAAAATACAATTGAATAGAATTTTAAGTGCATTGCTGTAAACGGAAAATATGTTTGCTTCAACAAACATATAATTACATAATAACTGATGATAAAACTGAAGTTATATTAAACCTAGAACTTTTAACATAAGAAACGTACATTTAGGGAAAGTTCATATCTATAAATGAGTGAATAACGCTGTCAATGTCACTTTCCAAAGTGTTTTGTGGTGTGCAATCCTGTGGTGCCTGCCATTGCTTAGAGGTGGTAATACTGGTGCGGAAAAATGCATAACAAAACTGACACTATCAATGATAGTCAGACATATGACCGATAGTGGGGATGCTCCGATCGATCGGCCGCATATCGTTATCGGCCGATAACGGCAATAAATGTCTCAATCAGTACTTGCTAAATTTGTCGACCTCATGAACTGATCTTTCTGTTTACTATTGTAATCAGGGCTCCTGAAGGCAGCTGCAGTTGGAGAGCAAATTAAATGTCTCTTTGCATTAGAAATATTTGTTAATTTCTTTAATTCTCTATTAAAACTATAATATACCAAATTACTGCAAGTAATATAACAAAGGCAACATCTATGGTATTACTTTATATAGAAAAAATGTTAACATTTACAGTCATCAAAGTGCTTGCATATCAGCTTAAAGAATCAGTATCGGCATTGGTATTGGCCGATCACGAAGATAACAAATCGATATCAGCTGCAAATCCTGATTGGAGCATCCTTAGCCAATAGTGATCCTTCATAAAGATAGTTGGCGTGTTTACTCATTAGTTTTTTTATTCTTCACGCCATTCTAGCATCTATGCAGCTATATTCATGGAGAACCATACACAAGTTGGGGGAAGGGAATGTATCTTCTTGCAGTGAGGCAAGAGTGCTACCCACCGAGCCACTTTGACGCCCGGTTATAGTTTAAAACTATTCTTATGCTATTATTATTGTCAACATTCAATTCAATTCAATTTTATTTCTATAGTGCTTTTCACGAGACAGGAAGAGAGAAACAAAATCCTATTAATGTTGGGGCCATTCGCATGTAATGCAAGTGTCACACAGTGTTGTGTTTTAATATATGCTCGGTTCCAGACAGGCTAGCTATTGCGGAATTAGTATATTACCCAGACGAGTTATGTGAATGCTTCGTTCCGTACAAGCTAACTATTGCGAGATAAGTATAAATTACTAGACAAATGATGTGAATGCTTTGTTAAAGAAAAAAGTGTTAAGTTTAGATTAAAAGTGATCGACTGTGTATGATTCACGGACATCAGTTTGCAAATCATTCCAGAGCTTAGGGGCTCAGTATGAAAAGGATTTACCACCTTTAGACACTTTTAATATTCTAGGTATAGTTAAGAGACCAGAATTTTGCGACCGCAATATATGTGGTGGATTGTATTCTGATAGTAATTCTCTAAGATACGAAGGTGCTAGGCCATTTAAGGCTTTGTAGGTGACTTATAGTTTTTTAAATTGTATGCAATATTTGACTGGTAGCCAGTGTAAAGATGCCAAAATTGGGCTTATGTGGTCATACTTCTTAAAAAGAGTAAGCACTCTTGCAGCAACATTTTAAACTAGCTGAGGCTTGTTTACCTGATTTGCATGGCATCCCCCAAGTAACGAGTTACAATAGTCTATTCTAGAGGTCATAAAAGCGTGGATAAGCTTCTCTGCATCTGATGCAGACAGCATTTTTGAGATATTTCTAAGATTTAAGAATGCTGTGTTGGCGATATGACTATCGTAGGATAAATTGCTGTCGAACACCTAAGTTCTTAACCGTGGAAGATGGCACCACAGTGCAGCTATCTATGGGCAACTTGTAATCGGACATATTTTGTGGTTCGGTTCAATAATAAACTTATATCGCTAATACAGTCTGTAAGTTTACAGAGCTGGGGCCGGATTCACAAAAACATTCTTAAGACAAAAAATAAGATAGTTCTTAAGATAAATTATAAGAAGTGCGTAAGAATGTTCCTAAGTGCAATTCTTGAACATTTCTTAAGAAGTTCTCAAGTTTTTTCTTAAGAATATCTTAAATTTGTGTCTTAAGAATAAAATGACAAGCTTTTAAATGAATTAAGAGACCCTGCTAATGAGGTAACAATACACTTATCCATTAATCTTTTGACTACCTTGTGATCATTAACGCGATACAAACGAGTGACTACTACAGGATGTTATTCGCTGTTGTAACAGAGGCCAGCTAGTATTAAGGCGGTGCGGTGCGTAAATATAATTCCATATTGTCCCAATCGGTCCGTCATGCGGACCGAGCGCTCTGGCTGTGCTTGCTTCACTCTCCGTGCCCACGGCTTCGTCTCCCGCGACCCGCGCTCACGCGTCAAAAGACGGACGCGGAGGGTGAAGGGTGTCCGCGGTTTCGGAGCCCTCGACTCGCATGACGGAGCGATTACCGGTTCGCCTCCCGCTTAGAGCGACTTTTAGCTGTTGAGTGATTTCATAATGAATGTAGGCTATTACGGAGGATGTTAAATGTTTGCTAATATTATCACTAATACTTACTTGTGTTTCATGACATATTACTGAGTAAGCCAATAAACTTCATTTTATAAGTGTGGAATTCCTCTTTAAACTAATCTATGTGAAGTAAACTGATTAAATTGCCATTTCAGACTACAAAATACAACATGTCCAGTGTTGTAATGTAACGAAGTAAAGGACCCCGATTGGTACCTAGCACTAATGCCTGCTCAAAAATGTGTCGTTGCGATATCTCGTCTGCATACGCGGTCTAGCAAGTTAATTATGTTGTACAAAATAGAAGCATAACATTTAAAAAATAAAAGTTAACAAAAAAATAATATAATAAACTAATATTCATGTTGCAGACACGTCAGTACTTTTGAGTCATCATCTGCTTTAAAAAAACAATACTTTTATTTTTTGTAAATTATTAACATACCTTACGGAATATATTTTTTAATAATAAAAGTGTAGTAATCATGGCTTATAATTATAATTTAAATGTGTGATTCAACTATGTAGTAATCATGTTTTGTATAAGTAATTAATGAGTAAATAATTGTATAAGTAGACAGTAAAAAGTGGAAATGGTACAGTATATAATATCTAAATAATAAAATGACTCAAGCAATGTGTAGATCTCCCACCTATAGCCTCATTTATATACTACTATATGAAACATATCATTTAAAAGACATCAATTGTAATTTTAACATCGTTCTAACTACATAAATCATAACGCGATTTTGTAGGAATTGTAATAAGGCGCTAAGAAAACTACCCATGAGAAGTTTTTTCAGCCAATGGAATCACGCGGGGTCCTAGGGGAGACCGAATTGCTCGGGGGGACCGAATTGCTCATGACACCGTGACAGATAATTATCTGTCTGATGTGATGGTTTAATAAACGTCAACGTTACACCGCTGATTTTATTTATTTAACAGAGAACTCTCAACTGAAACACGCTTAACTGTTTATGGTAACATTATAGCATAACTGCCGGCCAAATATTCCCTCCGGTAGGCTAATGAGAAATATTTTTAAAAACTGCTATGTTAATCAGTGGCTGGTTAGAAAAAAAGTGTTAAGGACTGTATTCACGTCTTCAAAAGCATCATACGTTTTGTCAAACTTGAGATTTCCTTTTATGTTAATTAACTCAAAACTCAGTGGTTATAGGATAATGTTGTGCTAATGTTATACATTGTGAATGCATTGTTGATCAAAGTCACAGTTGAGTTGGCATTTTTTTCTTAGAGCAGCTAACTTAAAGGGATACTCCACTTTAATATGCTCATGTTTTGAAAGAAATAAGTTATTATTTCTTTCTCATTTTTACCTGAAGTTCATACAATAGTGAAATGTCTGCTTTTTTATTTGATGTCAGCTCTAAAAAATATGCTGTTTGCTCTTTGAACTTTGAGAATTGTGCCTGAAAAGTCCTGGGAAAGACAGATTTTTATTTGATAATTGAGATTAAGAAGATAATGGGAACACTGAATATGCTTTACTATAAGAAAGCCACAATCTAAGTTCTAACCACTTGCTTTAAAAAAAAAAAAACTTTTTACTTTTACTTCAAATACTTAAGTACATTAAATATCAGAAAATTACTTTTGATACTTAAGTACAGTATATATCAGATACTTTCAGACTTTTACTTGAGTAATATTTTAAAAGATTACTTTCACTTCTACCAAAGTCTTTTTCTAGTACAATACTTGTACTTTTACCTCAGTATTGCTTTCTAGTACTTTATACAACACTGAACATGTCACATTTAAAACAATCACCCAAAATCACATTAACTTATAAAACATCTTACATTTTGAGATTTAAGACTACTGTAAGATATCCTAACTTTAAGATGTTATTTAAGACAGTTTATTTTTCGAGAATTGGAATTCTTCTTAAGTTTTTTCTTAAGAACATACTTAAGGAAAAAAATAAGAACTTTCTTAAAAAGCTTTTTTGAGAATACAAAATATTCTTAACTTTTTTCTTAAGCTTGAATTTAAGATAAAAATGGCAGTTAAGAAGATTTTTCTTCTTAAGAATGTTTTGTGAATCCGGCCCCAGGTGTGTTTCGCTAGGATGAGAGGAGATGTAAAGCTGGGTATCATCCGCATAGCAGTGAAAATTTATGTTATGTTTCCTGATGATGTCTCCAAGAGGTGACATATATAAAGAGAACAGGATAGGACCTAAAACTGATCCCTGTGGTACGCCGTATTTAACCAGGGAGTGATATGATTCTTCCTCATTTACATAAACAAAGTAATATCGATTGGTTAGATACGACCTTAACAAGGCTAACACCTGACCACTGATGCCGACATAGTTTTCTAGTCTATTGAGTAAGATTGTGTGATCTATTGTGTCAAAGGCTGCACTGAGGTCTAGTAATATAAGAATTGAGATTTCACCACGATCGGATGTTAAAAGGAGGTCATTTGTAACTCTTAGCAGTGCTGTGTCTGTGCTATGGTGGGGCCTGAATCCTTATTGGAACTTTTTATATGTAGTATTATTCAGTAAGATGCGCATAGCTGACTTGCCACTACCTTTTCTAATATTTTAGAAAGAAAAGGGAGATTTGAGATTGGTCTAAAGTTATTAAGATCTCCCTGGTCAAGGTTTGGTTTTTTAATGAGCGGTCTAATATCTGCTAGTTTGAAGGCTGTTGGAACATACCCTAGTTTTGGCGATGAGTTAAAGATAGGGATGTAACGGTATCAAAAATTCACGGTACGGTAGTATTTCGGTAGGATGCCCATGGTACGGTAATTATTGAAACATTAACAAGAAGGAAAAAACATATGAAGACTTGGAAAAACTGCCATAAGTGTACATTAAACAAGACTGAACATTACAATGTACAAAGTTCAGTTTAGTGTAGTGTTTACAATTTTCATAAAAAGGACAAAAATAATTAGACCATGTAATAAAATAAAAAATAAAGTTTCAGTTTATATTTTTTATATTTATGTTTATATTTATATTCTTATTTAATCGTATATTGTTGTAACACACTAACATGACTTGCGAATGTAATACTCAGTTAACTTAAATACACCAGGCATGTAATGACGGATGCAGCCTGCATATGCGATCTAAGGAGGCTGCTTTCTAATTGAGAAACGGCACATACTCTCCACATTCACGGATTTACTCACACTCGTTTTTTGTATGTCCATCACATTTTGTCCTTTCTCGTTTCTTGTCACAGCGAACGCGAACTTATTCCACACATCAGATTAAAAATCCGCGTTTCTTTTGCTTCCGCCATTGTCGCTCCACTTGTAGAGAGGCATCAGAGTGGCACGCGTGGGATTATGGGAATTGTAGTTCCCGCGTCCCTCCACTCGCTGCACTTGGCCGGAAAAAAACTACACGTGTTGCCCGGAAGACCTAATATTTTACCGAATCACGTGACCACGGTTGTACCGAATTTTTTTATACCGCAATACCACGAAATTTATAATACCATTACATCCCTACACTGTAAAAAAATTCCGTAGAAATTGCAGCTGAGTTGCCGGTAATTTACCGTAGATTTACATTTATGTTTTTTTCTGGCAACATTTTGTTCAAAGTTAAATGAAAATTAAACATTTACAAGTCTTTATCTTTACAGAGTAAAACTAAAAAACAGCATCAAGCAAAACATTCTGGGAAACAAAATCTGGACCAAAAAACAGAAAAAGGTGGATGATGATTTCTGGTTCCCAGAATGCTTTGCATGAGGCGGTTATTGTATAGTTTTATTCTGTAAAGATAAAGACTTGTTAATATTTGAAATTTATTTAACTTTGAACAAACTCTTGCCAGTAAATAACATAAATGTAAATCTACGGTAAATAACTGGCAACCCAGCTGCAATAACATTGAAATTTCTACGGAATTTTTTTACAGTGTAGTTAAAGATATTTAATACTGGGTCTGACACTACAGGGAATACCTCCTTAAGTTATTTTGTAGGAACGTGGTTTAATAAACAGGACAATGATTTGGATGACGTTACTAATTTAGAGAGCTCTCCTATTGTAGTAGCCTTAAATGACTCAAGATGTTCGTATGGTAATCTTGTATTAAATGTACTACTGGGTAGGGTGATGGCTGCTTGCGTAGCTTCGATGATTTCCCTAATAACCGTAATTTTGTTAGTAAAGAAATTCATGAAGTCGTTACTACTGTGTTGAAATTAAGTATCGGTTTGTGTTTGTTCTTTGTTTCTAGTTAGTTTCGTAGCTGTACTAAAGAGGAAACGTGGGTTATTGTGATTTTCTTTAATGAGCTTGCTGAGATAGGTAGATCTGGCAGTTTTTATAGCCTGTCTGTAGTGTTGAACACTCTCTTTCCATGCTGAACGCCATACCTCTAACTTTGTGTTCTATAATTTCGTTCCACTTTTCTAGCTACCTTTTTAAGGGATGCAGTATGATGGTCATACCATGGAGCTGGGCCCGTATGTATAAAGCCGCTCAGAGTAAAATTTTAGTCTTAAGTGTGTCAAAATTCTAAGAATGACGTCATTTTACTCTTATTCCTAGACTTAAGAAAAAGTTTGATTTATAAAGCCTCCTAAGTGTTAAGACTAGGTCTCAGCTCCTAAATTATTTAAGAGAGCTGGAGAGGTCTCTTAACCTAGCTAAGAGTAACAAGAGGGCAGCAGAGAGGTGGAGATCATGCACTTTACAACAAAGAATGTGTTAGAATGACTTTAATTGAAATGTATTTCTATAGCACTTTTGAAAACAATTATTGTTCCAGAGCAGAAAATGTACAATAAATACATGTTAGTAGTATATAGACAGTAGATAGGAATTAATATAACATTATGAAATATAAAGAGTATAATGTTTTTATACAATGTATATTATATTACACAATATAATATACAGTATAAGATGTATATTAGTAAAAAAAGCACATTCAAGTGCTTGCACAGTACCAATATTTTTTGTATATAAATTTGAATAATATACACTGTAAAAAGTAAAAGTTGGATCAAATTATTGATAATGCCTCAAATGTAATGTTTTTTCAACTTAAATTTCTCAGTTTAAGTTAAATAATTAAAGTTAAAAATGTTTAAATATTAGGTGTTAACAATTGAAGTAAGTTAGTTTTTAAGTAGAGCCGCTTTTACATTTTACAGTTTATGATAGGTAAATAAAATACCATAAAATGTAAATAAAATCTACAATAAAAAATGTGAAGTACAAGATTGCAGTGACATCATTACATGTAAAGTGATATAAATAGAGTATAAAACCCTGACCCAAAACATAATGTTAGCAATGTTAGCAGTGAGCAAGCCAAATGTGAAAGTGACAAAGATGGCAAATATTACAATTGTGTTTAAGTGGAGAAATCCAACTTAACTTGATCATCTTGTTCAGGCTTGATTATCAAAGTATTTTTTATCTAAGTGTTTGCAAACTTTAGTCTTTTCTTTATAAACAGCTTGTGAGTGAAGTTAAAATAATGTGATTAATCATCTTAATTTTTTTAAATAACATTATGTTTGTCTATTTCATTAACATGTTTAAAACTTAATCAAAATGGTGCAAAATGGTTATTTGTAATA
Organism: Paramisgurnus dabryanus; assembly: GCF_030506205.2. Taxonomy (NCBI): domain Eukaryota; kingdom Metazoa; phylum Chordata; class Actinopteri; order Cypriniformes; family Cobitidae; genus Paramisgurnus; species Paramisgurnus dabryanus. The sequence goes on from NC_133348.1 coordinate 35,970,829, forward strand.
TTGTTAAACATTTTTTTAAGCAAATTTAAATTAAAATATCTAAATACTAATATAATTTGAATGTCTTCATGATTCATAAATGTTTGGTGTCACATGCTGCTGTGACTGTATAACATTGCCGGCTTTCTATTGGCTGGTTCAGAGGTTAAGGGCGGCTATTTTAGGTTGAAATCATTGTAGTCCTCAGTTTGCGGCACTTAAGTCAGCACTTAAGAATGAGTATTAAACTTTACTGAAAGTTGCTTTCAGCTTCTTTATAAACGTCTTCTATTCTCAAACTGGTCCTTCTCCTTACTAAGAATTTTTTGACACTTAAGTCATAGCTTAAGACTATTCTTAAGAGCATTTCTAAGATGTTTTATACATACGGGCCCTGGTGTTTTTCTTTCATTTTCTTTTTCTAAATGGGAGCAACGGCTTCCAATGTGCTAGAACAAATGTTGTTCAGGTTTTCTATTACAATATCCAGATCTTCACGGTTATCTGCTACATGTTTCATCTGGGACAGGTCCGGAAGAGTGCTAATAAAGCTATCTTTAGTGGTGGAAATTATTGTTCTGGCTAATCTGTAGCATGTTGTGGACTGTATGATCCTATTTAAGAGTATGGTGTACGAGACAAGGCTGTGGTCTAAAACAGCATCACTCTGAGGTGATATTTTGATGTCATTAATATTGAGGCCAACTGACATAATTAAGTCTAATGTGTGTTTACGGGTGTGCATGGGCCCTGACACATTTTGTTTAATACCAAGAGAATTTAGAACATCTATAAACCCTTGTCCTTATGCATCTTTTGGGTTATCACATGGATATTAAAGTCCCCAATGATAAGAGCTTTATCTACAGTGACTGTAAGCTCAGACAGGAAATCTGTCTTTGTGGTGACCTGGAGGTCTGTAGATAGTGGCTAAGACAAATGAAAGCTGTTTGTTATTACAATCGGTTATTTCCATTTTTAACAACATTATTTCAAATGAATTAAATTTTAGTTCAGATTCATGGTTTACTTTGAATAATTTATTGTAGATTGTAGCTACACCACCCCCTCTCCTCTTAAAGCAAGGTTCATGCTTATAATAATAGTCTTGTGGGGTGGATTCATTTAAACTAAAGAAATCATCTGCTTTAAGCCAGGTTTCTGTTAAGCAGAGCACATCTAAGTTTTGGTCTGTAATTATTTCATTCATAATAGGTTCTTTATTGGTAAGCGATCTAATGTTAAGAAGGCCGATTTTTAACATTTGAGTTTCATCTGTTAATGTATTGTGTTCTAATTTTATTTTAATAAGATTTGTACGAGACGAGGTAAACGGTGCTCTGTATTTATTTGTTCGAGAAACAGACACAGTCGAGATGTGTTGGTACTCTGGTAAAAAGGCTCTATGTGCTGGGATATATGTAATCTTGACATGTCAAGGCAGCTAACAGACGGATGGGTAAGCCAATCTGTCTGTTTCCTGACCTGGGCCCTGGATAGTCAGACAATATCACAAGTAAGACTATTGGTCAGATTTCTAGAGAGTATAGCACTACCTTACGGAGACGGATGGAGGCCATCTCTCTTTAGCAGGTCAGGTCTCCCCCAGAAATGCTTCCAATTTTCTATAAACCCTATGTTATGCTGTGGGCACCACTTTGACATGCAGCCATGAAGTAACACTAATCTACTGTAAGTCTCATCACCCTGCGGGGAGGGGACCGGAGCATGTTACATTGTCTGACATTGTTTTTGCAATTTCACACACCTCTTTAATAGTGTCTTTGGTGATCTTCGACTGGCGGAGTCTGATGTCATTCGTGCTGGCGTGAATACAAATAAAAAAAAAACCTACGCTTAGCATTAGCCAGCACTTTAAGTTTGGTTCTAATGTCAGACGCTCTGGCTCCCGGTATACATTCGACTATGGTGGATGCTGCCTCAATGTTCATGTTCCTGAAAATAGAATCACCAATAACCAGGGCACTTTTAACAGACGTCTAAGCTGGTATGCTGCTGAGGGGGGAGAATCTGTTCAATAGAACCACATGAGTGTTTTTTTTAACTGAGCCATGTGTATTACCATTAGCACTAGGCGCATCCGAAACAGTATTTGTAACATTAAAAGTAGCGGACTAACTATCCTCAACTAGCGTTGGGATGCGCGCTTCTAGTTCTGCAACCTTCTCTGTAAGCCTTACTACTTCTTTACACTTGGTACACGTAAAACCCTCTTTGCTGGCGGGAAAGTCTAAACTATACATGTGGCATGAAATGCAGGTTACAATAACAAGTGGAGTCTTACCGCTTTCATGCTGGGCGATGGCGTTACCATTCACCCGAACCCAGTCCGTGAAGCTACGGCGCATGGGGGACTTGCTCGCTGCATGCCTTGGTTGTAGGTGACTAATAGTATTTTAAATTGTATGCAATATTTGACTGATTTGACGGGGGTAAAGATGCCAAAATTGGGCTTATTTAGTCATACTTCTTAGAACGAGTAAGCACTCTTGCAGCAGCATTTTTAACTTGCTGAAGCTTGTTTACCTGATTTGCATGGCTTCCGGCTCTGGGGAGGACAGGTCTAAAAAGGATACATCGGATAAATCCTCCATTAGATCGACAGGGAAGGCAGATTTACAGTAAACAGACGGTAAGCAAATGCTAACTTTAGCCGCCACCGTTTGGTGATGCTAACAGGCTTTACACTAACACTGGGTGTTAATAGTAATAAATTGTTTTGCTTAGTAATATTATTCAATAAGCGTAAACGTAAAGTATTCCTAAGATAAACTAATAAGTTATATTATATAGATAGGAACAATATAGTAGGATTTAGATGATGAACTCGACAGAGCTCCAAGCTTGGATCACACAGCAGCGTTGAGACAGGAAGTGACGTGTGTCATAGTTTCAAATTAACATTCCCACATAACCCGCAATTGCGACAGACAGGTGCATTGCATGCTTATTCTCGCATAAGATAGCTTGTGGGCTTCTACTTTCATGTGAGAGATTGTAATGCAAATGAACTTGTAATGCACGCATCTTGGACTCTTCCTCGCACCTGAGCTTGTTATGTGCTAAAGGTTGTTATGTGCGCAGGGGTTTAAAATTGATCCCGCTCCCTGGCATGCAAGAAATTTCAGAGGGCCTGGGCATTAATGATGTGTTCGGATTAAATAGCATCATGTTTAAGAAGGTTGCTCCACCTGTGGATACTGTTGTGTACGTTACGACAGTACAGTTTACATGTACCCTGAACATTGCTATCTGATTAAAATGTTTGTTTACATGTACATTTTATATCATCTGTGTAAGTGCATAACCAGGGTTGCCAGATTTGCATATCAAAACCATCCCAATGGACATTCAAAACTAGCGTAAAAGCATCCCAATGACTATTCACAGCCCAAATGCCAATAACTAATGAACGAAACTCTTTCATCTTTAACCCGCAGAAAAATATCAACTTGCTGAAAAAAGTCCAAATCTGAAGTCCGCAAAAAAGCAGAGGACTTGGCAATGCAGTGTGAAGCATCTCTAGTCAAGTTCACACTTTATCTCTGGATAAATGTACAAAGTCAAAGTTGAGTTGGAGAAAGTTAAGAAGGGTTCAGATATAGGCAAAGAAAACCCACCTTTCAAGGCACAAAGCTATTTTATTACTTTATGTTATGTTATGAAATACATGAATGCTGCTCCGGATGTACAACGCGTGACCCCATTACCTTAATAATGTGTGTTGCCGTTGCCTTGCTCTTTAATGTTTCTCTTACGAAAACCATGTGATATGTAAATAACAGGGTGAATATTCAATTTTATTTTATTTATATAGCGCTTTCACAATAGGTTTTTGTATCAAAGCAGCTTTACATTAATAGAAGCAGGGCAACAACAAACAGAAAAATCAACAGACAACATAACTAGCAAAACACAGCGGCTTGTGCACAATGTATTTTTTGCATCAGATTAAAAAAAATACTACAAGTATGCGCGCTCCATCTGCACAGACTGCTTACTTCGGCAGCAAATAAGGTGACTATAAATTGAAAAACATTACCCATCAAGTGATTTGGCATGGTTACCGCAATAGCTGGACATGATTCTCATAATATCATTCTCCCCCTCACCGCTCATTTTCAAAAATTCATCGGATCTAGACAAATCACAAGAATTACCTATTTTGGATCCAAAATGGCGAATTTTGCAGAAAGGTGACAAGTTTTTACCCCTTTGAAAAGATACCATACTCCTAGTACAATGTGCCCTGACTAGCAGAGGTAAAGGGAATCTGCGTGCCTCATAAGCTATCAAAATCCCATCCACAATTAATGTACTTATGGTTTGCTTAAGGCTCCAAAACAAACCAAAAGTTGTCAGATCTTCTGTTCAGAGAAGGCCTTCTAACATAGTCTGCTAATGCCCTAATAGGGCATAATAAGAATCATCTTGTTGATCCGCCGACTTATGAGGAGGAGGAGGAAAGGCCTGAAGAATTAAAGCTCTGGTCACATGACTACCTTAGGCTGCGTTTACACTTGGCATTAACATGCGACCTGTATCCGGATGTTGTCCACATACACATTGAAAAGACAAGTGTAAAGGCGTTTGTGTTCGGAATGTTATCCGATCTGTGTGTCCTGATGCAGAGGTAGTCGAGGACGCTTTGTGATCGGATCTCAGTGTAATGTAAACGCAATCCAGCCATCGTATCTGCATTCGCAGGCCAACGTCACACAAAACCCCGCCCACTATCATCGCCTCTCACAGCTGTCCAAAATAAAGGACGTTATTTCTTCATGGAGCGCAGGCGAGAGACGCACAAATTCATATTTGTGGAGAAATGCTAGCAAGCTGAAACGTATCTTGAAAATAAATCGAATTACAAATTCCTTTGTAACACTGCTGACTGTATGTAACTTATTCAGGCATACGTTTATGTTTCCACTATATGAAGTGATTCAATATTTAATGGTGAAATTGAATGAACCGTTATAATGTTTGAGTTTCCATGGCGACATATCAACGTGAATGTTGCGCTTCTTTCTGGTCAGTCATTAGTTTCTATCTCATTTAACACATTTTAAGTTACTTGAAAACATGTACAAACCATAATAACATTAACCAAATACATTTATTCAATGTTGGTTTTATACAAAGTAAGTTACTTTAGAGGGAGACATGAACAGGAAATTTGGGAAATTGTTAGCTGTTTTATTTAAATCATATTCGTAAATTATAAATCAAAAACGTATAAATTCAGGCAGACTAAAAAGTCGGGATGGTCAACCTAATGTTTCACACGGATTTTGTTGTTGATGAAAAGCATGCGGGTGAAAGTCAAGTTCAGGTAACGTATCGGCTGAAACGTGCATCCTGGCGCGGACGTTGCAGATAAACAAAGATAAAGCTACAAAAAAAATAAAGCTTTAAATGTGAACATCACGGTTTTTGGGTTTGCTAGTTATTCTCTGCTGTTGGCTTCTCAGTAGCACTGTACAATACGGGATTGCGGTTAGGCGAAAACCCTAAATCATGTGGCTAAAGACAGCTGTACCCATTTTGATTGACAGCTATCCACCCAGCGCGCGTCTCCCCGCACACATCCAGATACAGAAGCCACATTTATGTGACAAATGTAAACGCGCCGTGTCCTGATATACAGATGATCGGATCTGCGTGAACGAATCACCGAGATCGCATGTTAATGCAAAATGTAAACGCAGCTTAAGATATACAGGAAGTATTCTGTAGAACAGAAACGGAAAAATATACATAGTGTCATTTTTCTGTTTTTATGTTAAGGTAACTATTTTTAAAAGCCCCTATTGAAAAACCCAGCTAAGACCAGCATAAACTGGTAGCTGGTTTGAGGTGGCAGTAGCTGGTTTAAGATGGTCCTCCCAGCCTGGCAAAGCTGGTCAAGCTTGTGGGTCAGCTAGTCTTCCAGCATGACCAGCTAAGTCCAGCTAGACCAGCTTAAAAAAAGATCAAAACACAGCTAGACCCCTTTGCTATGCAAGCAAAACCAGCTAAAACCAAGCTGGGATACCATCGAGAACCAGCTCACCAGCTAATGCTGGTCTTAGCTGAATTTTTTAGTAGGGGCATTAGCAAGTACAACCAGACACGTTTAAAATAAAGACTTTTGGATTATCTTGTTTGTAATGAAGACACTGAAGGGGTTGAATCCATTTGCTGATGTTTATTTAAACTCGATGTGAAAAAAAAACCATACAAGGCAAAAGGGGTAAATGGTCGTTTGTTTTGTAAATGGTCGGTTGTTTGCCTGGATAGGAAGTCCAATCAAGGCAAACAAACACAGAGGTAATTCAATAATTATAAAAACAGTAGAATAGACAATGGTCATAACAACAAGACAAGATGTGGATGAGAGGTGAGAGAGTTAAAACATGCTTAATGGGATCCAAACAGGAAGTAGCAAGAGAAGCAGAGAGTTGCATTCTGCTTGTACTCAGGCGAGGGCTCCCTTTGCTGGCGTGGTGTTACAATGTTGTTGTTTTTTTCATTTGAAGGTACATTTTGTTGCTGTTTAGACTTTACAATATCCTTGATATTCATTAGCCTTGCTGTTATACAGTAACTGTAACAACTGGCATAGCTTATTGAAAGGCTAAACATATCAACATTATAAAGAGATATAAAACCCTGCAATGAACACAACCTAAAACACGAGCCATTTGGAAACACATGTTTTGTTTATTTTTATAGAATAAGGATAATGAAAACAATCCTGCAATTCAAAAGACCTGCTAAATAAAACTGTGTTTCAGCAGTAGGGTTTAGGATATTTTACATCTCAAACCCGTAAATAACATCTGAATTAAGTAAAAAAAAGTATTTAGTGAGATTAAATTGACACATGATTAAGTAACATCAACAAATTTAGAGTGTAAATAGCATTAAATGACCGCCATTCCCGGCATAATTTCCGGGTGGAGGTAGGTACACTGTAACAAATTTCTCTAGTTTTCACAGCATTATTACTGTAAAATGTGCAAATGCTTACGGTAGAACCTGTATACAACATGTTGCTGTAGATCTGCAAAGCATCATGGTCTGTTTTCAACGGCGAGTAAATTCTAAAGTAAAAATATTTTTTCTGTAAATCAGAATACAGCAATTTCTATAGGTATTTTTTTAGCCAAGCTACGAGATTCCACCCCTTTATCTGTAATGAGTAATGAGCAGTACACTTCCTGGTAAACTTGTCTTGTGTTGTGTGTGCATTTTATAATTTTATAACGACAAATATATATTCATGATTTCGATATAGTTTCTAATCCGGCAACATTTGATAATGTCATTAGTTTAGAGAAGGATAGCATAGTTGAATAAATATTAAATTGGAATTGATCTCTGTTGGTGCAGATACGTCACATATATGATCACAAGTTTTTGGACTCGAGTTATTCGATCATTCAAAGTGAATTGCAGTCAATAGCGGATATAGATTTGATTCGTTCATCTCTCAAGTCTTTGGGTCCGAGTCGTTCGGTCTTTTGTCACTTTTGTCAGTTTTAACATTCAGTGACAATCACAGTCTCTGTGAGCATTTATATGTGCATATTAGGGATGGGGAAAAGATATGCCCACTTGTCAGAAGCTCTTCAGTGTCAGATCTTCATTCACCTCACATTTAAGCAGGCAACATGCAAAAGATTTGGTAGCATGTAAAGATGGAGGTGTAAACAATGATGATGTAGCTGTGCATGATGATGCTGTTAATATGGGGAATGATGACATGAGTGAGACTGTAGAATTTCCTGACGTTGATAATTATTCAGGAGATGAGAGACAGGAATGTTTTTCTTACCAATTTGACCATGTTTTACTTGAGAATGCAAGCAAAGATGCTTTTACCTGCTTTCACAATATCCACTCTGATAGAAGAGTTTCAAGAACTATGCACAAATGCAATGTCACAGATGTTTGTTCGACTCTGTGAAGAACTGTCCAACCTTGACATTCCTTATGAAATGATTAAAATATCATAGACGGACTGTCAAAAGATAACTCATTAAAGCTGTATAATGAGGGCATGTTCAGATCAGATGCAACCTGGAAGACATATTTTAAAAACAATTTCTGTTATGTTGAGCCCATACAGGTTCAAATTGATTTTGATGCTTCTGAGAACTATAGATCAGTCTTGCCAGTAAGTCCTAGTGAAATACACTCTAAAATCCCTGTTGAACCTACCATCACTGAGGGAGCAATATAATCTATCAAAAATGCACTTGCCAATAGATACAAATGTGCTTGAGGATGTGGGGGATGGAAAGACTTTCAAAGAAAATGGCCCTTTACAAGAATTTCCTTCTTCAGTTTCTGTTATATTGTATCAAGATGTATTTGAAGTAGTGAACCCTCTTGGATCTGGCAAAAAGAAACACACGCTATTAGCTGTGTATACGACATTGAGTGAGATGTTGCCACATAACAGGTCAACCATTGACCAAATGCAATTAGTCATGCTGTGCAGGGAATCTGATTAACATTTTTTGGACAAGAGAAAGTTTTTTCCTCCCTTGTAAAAACCTTAAAAGACATTAAGCAATCTGCTATTACTTTGGAGACAGGCCAGACTGTGAAGGGGGTAGTTATTGCAATTGCAACACTGAGAATTTCAGCAAGAGCAAAAACTTTTGATGAAACTTTTGTAGATATTAGGCTAGGCCCTGCTAGGACCATAGAAAACTACAGGAGCAGTGTGGAGATGGAGCAAAAAAGACTCAGTTTTCAATTCTTAACAGCATTTCCATGTATGCCGACCAGGACTTCCTCCATGTCTTGGTCATGATCTTTTAAAGGCGTTGTATCGATGGATCTTCAACTGTATCTTAAACACCTTCTGGCCACTGGGAAGCACTTCACATTTGTGCAGTTGAATAGGATGGTCTCTCAACTAAAGCTCAAAGGCAGTGATGCTAATAACTGACCTTGTGTGCTGATGGAGAGGAATCGGGAGGAAGTGCAGTCCAGAACTGGTCCTTGTTACGTCTTCTTCCTATCCTTGTTGGTAAACGTATCAAGAATGCACTGGAATATCAAGTTTGGCAGTTGTGGCTCAAATTGAAGGAGATAGTAGAACTAGTCTGTGCTCCCAAAATCCATTCCAATCAGGTAGCCTGTCTGAAGCTACTTGATGAGGAATATTTGGAGTCTAGAGCAACTATTTTTTTCAGACCTTAAATTTGGCCCTCTCATTCACCTCTGGACTCTCCGCTTCGAAAGTAATTTCAAAAACCTATGTAACACTTTGGCAGAAAGTCACCAATTACTGCAGGCTTATTTACACTGAGGGAGCTTTTTCCAGGCATTCTTCAAGCAAGCCAAGCCATGGATTTGATGATCAAATGTACAATGGTGCAATTCAAAAAGCTGTTGGACTATGTGGTATTAAGAAACAAAACACAGTAGAAACAGTTTCTACCACATACAAGGGAACTACTACAGAAAGGGAATGGCTGTACTTCTCAATGTTAATGACAGGGGTCATGTGATTGGTAGGATTGTTGTTCTTCTTGTCAGTGAGGAGAATGTTTATTTTGTTTGTGAAAATTCTCAATCCTTGCCAGCCTTGGAACTTGGTGTTCACATCTTGCAGCATGACACACAGACACATTATGCCTGTGTTAGTGTGGACACCCTTGCTGATTATTACCATCTTCCAGTGTACAACTTTGATGATCACCTTAATGTTTTTGTGCTTCATCATTCTGTTTTTTTTTTTCAGGTGAAGTATAATGGAAGCCAGCATTAAAAGCGTCCTCTCCTAGGATTGGGGTTAGGACAGCTGATGACATGGAATTTTTAAAAGAAGATGATTTAAAACACCCCCTGACACCAGTGGACTGCAGGAAACTAGTACATGCCTTTAAAAGAAGAGATAAATTATGTGGTATTAAAATGATATTTCACCAAAAAATGAAAATTGTCATCAATTACTCACTCAGCTTGTTCCAAGGAAGTTTGTTCATCCTTAGAACACAAATTAAGATGTTTTAATTCATAAAGCTTCATGCCTTAAATAAATCCATATAATGGGGTCTTCTGAGAAGACACAATGGCATTATTTGATTAACAGATTTAATTTTTTTAACTTTTATTTACCTATAAACGTTGATTAATGAACATAGAGCAATCAAAGTTTGTAAACATAAGCTCAACTGTACTTGCTTGATGCATGAGAACAAACCTTGTTGGTTCTTTTGCATCAACCAAGCATGCTTGAGCTTCTGCACTCAAAAAAACGATTCCTGGCAATATTTACTTTTAAGTATTTGGATCATTTAGATTTTATTTAAATACTCGTTTTTTAAAATATATGTAATCCGATTTATTAGAATATATATAAATCTGTTCAATTTAAAAACTATTAGATTTAATCAGTTAAAATGTATGAATATGAATTAAATAAATCTAGCCGTGAAACAAACCGGATAAATTCTATGAGTTTGATTTACATACAAGTGTCAGGAAACTGACTTTAGCAGAAGCGGAAATGACGTCTATTCACACTCCAGTCAGGAGGTGGCGCCAAAATCAAAAACAGACGCTACAGCACATGGCCTTCGCCATTTTGCATTGGACTGGATCGTCATCTCACTAGTTTACGATCGCCAAATTGTAGGTGAGTAAAGTTAACAAGTTTGATGTGATTATCTAAAATATAGTTGTCTGTTGTTTAATTACATGTGTGACGCGTTGCATGTTTCAGAGTAAAATACACCTCACTACACAGATGGTCTGTTGGAATGTAAGTTACCCTGCAGTGTCTGTTGCTTTTATTGGTTATTTTTTGTGGTTTAATGTTTGAAACCTAAGAAATAAATAAAGTCATAGGCTACTGGAGACTTATCAGAATAAAATAATCATATAATCTCTGTGACTTTATTAACAAAAGAATGTTACAATTATACTATGTTGTTGAGTGCATTGTGTGTCTAACTAAAACTTTATTTTACAGATACAGCATCATTTCATCGTCTATATGGTGGGACAACCTGCTAGACAGGGTATGTAAGTTATGCTACAAAGATATTGATTTCTGATGCAAAGCTGGATTTTCATCATTCCAGTGTCACATGATCATTTAGAAATCATTTTAATATGATGATTTATTGTCAATATTGGAAACAGGTGGTTTTTTTCCAATAAATGCAGTCATGATAAGCATAAGAGACTTCATTCCAAACATTTCACCGGTAGTGTACACACATGCTGGGACACAATATTTCTGAAACAGAAAAATACATACTCTTCGTCTCACAAAATCTTTATCTGTCTCTATAAACTATTATCTACATAAAATATTGTTAAAGAAAATCATTAAATATTGTGTTTTTTGTCTTGTTCTAGTTGAAGACATCTGTATCTACCTCAAAGAAGGCATGGAGAGACACATTAAAGAATATGTGGTAAGTGTATGTCAACCTACTCTATTTTTATATCTAACTATTTATATGTATGTGTGTGTATAAATATCTTATGGATAACTGGATGTTTAAACAAGGTGATCTGTTTTCAGGTCTTTTGATGGTTTTGTGACTAATGTTCTATTATTTTACACGTTTAAATCAGTCTACATATTTTAAATATCAGAGTTTGTAAAACAATTTGCCTGCACATTTTTGAAAATTTCACTTTGACTGCTATTGGGACTGATTTTTTTTGTTGTTCTTCTCCAGAATTGTGAAATTGGTGAGTTGGGGATTGCACAGACAGTGGAAGTTTTGCAAAACCTACTTGGTGTCACACATGGGTGTGAAATTACTTTTTGGACTCATTTATGCACTTAAACTGAACTACCAGAAGAACCTCAGGTGCACCTTTGACCTTTCAAAAAATCCTAATGGAACTGGACTTGATACAACCAAGCAATCACTGAAAGATGCTTTAGTGAATACCTGACAGACACGCTGATGCATCCCCCTCAAAGTGGGTACATTTTTGTACATTTACAAGTGAACTTTTTAACATTAAAGGAATATTGCACTTTCATTAAACAAAAATACTGATAATTTACTGTCTGTCATCCAAGATGTTTGTCTTTTTTTGTTCAGTCGAGAAGAAATTATGTTTTTTGAGAAAAACATTCCAGGATTTTTCTTAATTTAATAGACCTTATTGGACCTCAACAGTTAAGTTTCAAAGCAGCTTTAAAGGGCTCTAAACGATCCCAACCGAGGCATAAGGGTTTAATCTATCCAAAAGATTATCATTTTTGGCAAGAAAACTTTTAAAACACAACAACTTGTCTTGCATTATCCATGTGACACACAGTGCGACATTGTGTACTACGTTATAAATGTTTACACATCACAAATGACCATTTTAAATAATAAACGGACCCAAAGACATTAATTAGTATCATTTCGCATACAACAACATCTGAACGCTCCTCTTTCTTCTCGCTTGTAAACACTGGAACGGTAGTTTCAGTTATGTCATGCTAGTGTGTCACACAGCTAGTGCAAAACGTTGTGATTTAAAAGTCCTCTTTTATTTTTATTTTTGAAACTGACAATCGTTTAGCTAGATAAGACCCTTATGCCTTATTTGGGATAATTTAGAGCCCTTTTAAATCTGCATTGAAACCGTAAACTTGAGGTTGAATAAAGTCTTAAATTGAGAAAATTCTTTAACTCAAACTTTATTTCTTCTTGACTGAACAAAGAAAAACATAAACATATGGGATTAGAAAATTATTGGGATTTTTGTTTTATTAAATTGGAATATTGCTTTAACAATTTTAAAAGTTGAAAAGTTTTTGAAAAATGTAATTGATGTATATCTAACATGTAATTAAAGATGCATGAAAATTGTTAATGGCACACAGCCACTCAAAACACTAAGCCATGTGCCATTTTTTTTTCTTACCACCTAATCATTCTAAATTATTATTATTACATCATGTCACAGATTTCTGAAAATGTTAAAGTAATGTTGTTGTCACTGATTTATGTCTACCTTGAGTTTTACAGGGTTTTTTGTATTTCTGCAGCCTGTTTGCTCAAAATGTTTGCACTTATTTGTGGAATGAGGGTGATTGTGGCTGAAATGTCTGAAACACACTTATTTATTTATTTTTGCACACAATACGAGGTGTATAAGCCATGGCTGTCATGCTAGTTGTTAGCTGCTCTTTTTTGCTGCCTTATGAGTAATGCCTTGAAGTATTAAATAAATTGATTGAATGCAAAACCAAGTGGTCTGGCTCTTCTTCTTTTTTGTGTTTTTTTGTTATAGCATATTGTGATTTAGGGTAAATGGAGGAGGAATATATAAATGTATAAATGGTTTATTAGTAAGATACTTAAATGTTATGCATTTTAAGTGAATTGGGTTTATTAATAAAGAATACATAATCCATTTTTTAATGCATTTAAAACACATTGGATTAAGTAAAACTATTACATAAATTTTACTGGTTTCATTTACATATATCTAAAAAATATCTATCATATAAAGTTTATTTGTTTTTTTTAGATTAGAAGTATGTAATCCAAATGGATGGAAATGTTACATGTAATCAAAATACATAAATCTTATGAATTAGGCCTAAATATTTTTTTGAGTGTGTTTACCAAATTTGAGTGCTTTGGTGATCAATGTTTTTCTGTGAATAAAAGCCTAAATTAAATCTGTTGTACATATAAAGTGATTGTCTCTTCAGAACTTTCAGTGGAGGGGCATATCTCACAGATTTCATTAAAAAACATCTTCAAAAACACCTTCAAGCCATGTTCCTGTGCAGAATAGCACTTGGCTATCAACATTGTCTGTGCCGTGGGAGAAAACACATGAAAGTTTGAGAAGGTGTCTTGCAAAGAGGAAACAGCCAAAAGCTGCAGATTGCAGAAGCAATAAGACAGGTTTGATTTGACCCTCCATTCAGGCAGTGTGGCTGAACTGGCTAAGAACATTGTGAATAAATATCCTGAGTCTTTTGAAGACCGAACAGAAGGGGGAGAACAGCTGGGCAATGGATCTTACACTTTAAGCAAACAACTGAGGATAAGGTTAGATTTTTTAAACAAGATAATACCCTAACACAACTTTGAAAACCAAAACGAATGGTCCCTGCTGTGTGAAGACCTGCCTGGACCATCAAGAAAGTGTGCCAAAACGGATGTCAAATGGCAATCATCACAAATGCCTAAAGGAGAAAATAGAGTCTCTCTATGAGAAGAAAATAGAGCTGGTGACCGTTTATTCCAAGGAGGGACAAAGAGGTGCAGATCAGAAGTGAGTCAATGATCTCAGGACATTGTTTGAGCAACAGCATTGTGACATTAATGCAACTCCTTCACCAACCTTGTGAGAGTTACAGAATGAATGGCCATTCCTCTTCATGCAGAACTTTTTACTACAGCACTTCTGCACATTGACAGGAATCGAGCTAGAATATGAAAAACACTTGCTGGCAAGGGGAAAAGAGTTCTACAATATTTCAATTGTCAACTTGTGAAGTGAAGGCAGTCCTTCATGGCATTGAGAGACAGATGGAAGACATAGATACCAGACTTGCTGCAATTTTAGTCATGATTGCTTACTTCAAAGAACAGGAATTCTGTTTTCCCCTTGGCTGATGCAAGTAATTTTTATAAAGTATTGCCACCCACATGCTCTTATGAATATTGTACGTGTGATTTCTAAAAAATTTTTGTGTGTTTATTTTGTGTTACAGGAAACTTCCACCCAAGCAGATGCTGAGGCCCAGATTTCCCTGCCAAGCACTTCAAGGCTCATCATGCTCTGTAAGATCCAAGACACAATAGATGCCAATTTTAAGGTTAACTTCACCTATAAAGCATATTTGTATCGAGTCACTGTGTGTGAAGTTTTACGTCATCTTGCACTTATATCCCCAAAATCTCTAGTTGTTACTGATCCAATAGAAAAAAGAGGTAGTTATGTGTAGGGCTAGTGTTTTCAATTAATTTTGTTTATGTAAAATAGTAAACCATATCAGATTGAATACTTTGCAATGTCAACTTCTATTTAATTTTTTTAGGAGAGTCCATTCGGGGGGCAATTTTTTTTATTTTATTCATTTATTTTGTCAAGGGCAATGCACAGACAAACATTAAACTTTTATTTTAACTCACCATGCAAAAGGTAGAAAAGCAAGCGCAGCTAGTCTAAAGTCTAAATGTCATGCACATTACATTTTCTTTTATTCACTTTGATATTAAAAAACTTGCTTTTTAGAGTACTTGACTTGTACTTGAGAGAAAAGAACTACTCAAAATTCCTATCTCTACCTTGAAATTGTCAGGAATGGGAAGGACAGAACCCAAATGCAGACAGCTCTCAATCAAAAAGACTTTTATTATATAACAAAAACACCCTCGAGGGGGTAAACAAGGCAAGAATTAAATAATAACAAACAGGGCAAAACAAGACAGACTCCTGACCATGACACACAATGATCTGGCACAGGACATCACACACAGTGGCTTAAAACAGGGAAGAACTAAACTAGGGAACGAGGACACACAAGTGAAGGGCGTAAATTATTAATGAATAATTAACAAGGAAACAAGGGGGCGGGGTCAAGACTTAACCTCTTGAAAAGCACCCACATTCTAGCCCAAAACCATTAAAATACCTACTTTCACTTAAAGGGCTGTTTTTACTAAACCATTTATAGCATAACTGTGGTATCATTAGATAGAAGACACTTTGAGCTTCGTTTTCCATGTTTAAAATTATTTTAAGATAAAAATGTAAAAAGTTAGAGAGGCTGAAGTACATTGTAATAAAAATGTTTTGCATAACATATTTTTTAACACTAAAAATCTTAATGATAAATATATGTGTGAAACCTAGAAATGCAATGAGGCCAAAGCCACAAGTCTAAAGAAGTTATATTTCACGTTTGAAGTCAATAGACCCAAAAATGAGGTTCTTGCAAGAGTTTTGTAAGACTAGTGCCTTTTCTAAGTGCCAGTCAGCCACAAAATAAAAGTCTTTTGTTTACATGCATACACGTTCGTTCTTTTTATTGTTTATCCTTATATAAGCGTATAAAATGCCATATCCACACCAGGAAATAAAGCTTCACACAAAGATCGTTGAATTCGTTATCTAATTGGCTACACGTTCTGTCTATCAATATTTTCCATGAAGTCATTGGAGGAACGCGCGAGTCAGATGACGTCACGATATTTGACAGCGCTGATGTATTATACTCCCGCCTACTTTTACAAACAAGTTTGACCGCTGGTTTTGAACGCGAATGTAATCTCATATACAAGTGTTACGATGTAAATAATCCTCAGATTGTATATTATAATCTATTCCAAGACGTGCATGTGAAATCTGTTGTAAACAATGGAAAATATATCTATATTTCACGGATTATACGCATTTGTGGACAAAAATGGTCATTGGATGTACTTTGTTGGAGAGTTTTTATGGGTTATTCACACATCTGAAACAGACTGGATTCGATTCGCGTTCCTTATACCAGCACAAAGGTAAGGAGTCAGTTTATATTATGCATGTTGTCATCTGGACTTCTGTAACAAAATACTATATTTATGATGCTAGAGCAATTGTATCTCAAAACGGACACCATACACTGATGCTAAACCCTTAGACCTTTTAAACGATGTATAGTAGTGTTATTATTATTGTTGTTTGTACACAGTAGGCTATATATATATATTGTTAGCAGCATTAAAAAAAACTGACGTCTTTCTGTCCCCGAGCTAGTGCGCGTCGAGAGGTTAAGACGGGAGAGCACGAGGTACACAAAACAAACACAGGCCACGTGACTCTTCACACAAGACAACAGTGAGGGCTGCCATGACCCTGCCACATGAAACACCTAAAAGACATACAGGGCTGACAGGATCATGACAGTACCCCCACATTAAGGGACACCTACTGGCGTCCCCAGGCAACATCTAGACATAGAATACGACTAAAAGACAAGGTCCAACGGCCAGAAGGCCGACAGTGCAGAATCTCCGGAACTCCAAAAACAGGAAACGGGACAGACGGTCTCCGCACATGAAATGGGTCCAGGATCCAGCACCGCTCGGCCCACCGACCACGAACACGACACAGGACCCGCAATCCAGGGACCCTCGCGAGGCTCATTGATAGAGTTGGGTCCGAGTCCACCTTTGTCGAGTATGAGTCAAGACCAAGTCCTTAAACTTCAAGTCCAAGTCCGAGTCCAAAAGGGTCCAAGTTGGACTCAAGTCAGAGTTCTTAAAGGCCTAGTCCAAGTCGAGTCCGCCCGAGTCCAGAAAGTAATTAAATTGAAAAAAGATACAGAATTTGTATTGTAAATGGTTACTTTCTATTAATACTTTAACCCTTCAACCCATTTAACCAATGGCAATATAAAAATGTAATAAAAATCTTGTCATTGCCATTGAACATTTTTATTCTATGTCAACTAGTTTCCTATCAAAACTGATTTCAAAGAAAAGAAAGGGATATAGAAGTATCTTCTTTTTACCAGATGTCTTGCAAATAAATTCTCTATGATTTTCGTAAGCAAAACAAATTATTGCTGACTTTGAGGACATTGTGCTAGCCACGCATTGATGTGTGTGATGTGTTTATCTGCAAGTATGATGTGACTGGCTGCTGCCTGCCAGTGTGTTGCAGTAAAATAACAGGAGGGGAGACGGTCCCGTACACACTGCATATTAATTGGGTTGTCACTTCATCTTTTAATGCTTAATCCTGTTCTGTACACACACACTTCAGTAATTTACGGTATTTACGTACAAAAAAGCAGAGGACCCTGCAACACTGCAAGGACGTGCGCTGTGAAGCAGCCTCACAAAAGAAGCGTACAATACACAACGCCCGGACGGAGGTTCATTGCAAAACACAATGCTGTTAGATTATTTTGGTCAAAGCTGTGAGTAATAAGCACGCGAGAGGGCAGAACATTGCTATGGTTATTTCTGTGTCAATCATCAAATTTTCGGGAGTGAGTCTTGTTCCATACAGACATGAAACGAACATTTAGGGGATTCACTCCCGCATTTAAATGTGGTTGTCACTCTCGAAAGCTGGCAGTGTGTACAAGACGAGACATTAATTAATATCTCATCTCAAGTTCATGCTGTTTTTGATGTTGCACATGACGTGGACTCGACTGTACTCGGGATATTTTCTGAGTCCAAAATGCCCAAGTCCGTGTCAAGTCGGAGTACAAATTCACCCGAGTGCGTGACAAGTCCAAGTTCATTCAAAATTGGACTCGAGTCTTGCGGGGCTTGCTGACCAGAACTCCCTCGCGGTGACTCTCCGACTAAACAAACATTCCCACGGGACCCGCCGACCATGAACTCTCCCGCAAATTTCGCCATCCCGGTGTTGTGCCAAGGTACTTAACCCTGAAAGGAAATGTATCCATGGTCGCGGGAGCGCGCACGCATTTTAGCGGTAAAGGCGGGGCATTGGTAAAGGCGGGGCATTGGTTTGACCAAAGTAAATGAAGCTATAACACGTGAAGTTATCGTTTAACGAAGGTTGTTTTATCAACGATGTTTAGCAGAGACAGCTATCACGTGGCACATCTATCAAAATAAATGAACTGAATTGAGAATATAAGTTACTGAAAAAATAAGACGACCACACTGTTTCACAGTCTTTATATAACAAATTGTAATGAATCCCCCCTCCTCTTTCCACGGTGAATTATTATATAAAAATCATTTAATAATGCATTGCACTTAAATAGTGGGAAATGTCATACATAAAAAAACGATTGTACAGATGATGGCCTATCATCAAGTGTTTTATTAAATTTAATTTTATAGCGCTTTTCACAATTGTTAAATGTTTCAAAGCAACTTTACATTACTAGATGTAGGAAAAAGTTAATTGTGTGAATTCTGTACATTATGCCTAATAACAGCAGTGAATATGGACAAGTTTCTTCTTTCCTCACAAAAGTTACAGGGGATACAGATTTTTTCAGACCCTATATTCGACCTGCCAAAATACGTACCCCCCTCCAAAATCTACAGATGATGGCCTATCATCAAATGTTTTATTGTGTGAATTCTGTACATTATGTCTAATAACAGCAGTGAATATGGACAAAATTCTTGTTTCCTGACAAAAGTTACAGGGGATACAGATTTTTTCAGACCCTATTTTCGACCTGCCAAAATATGTACCCCCCCTCCAAAATCTACAGATGATGGCCTATCATCAAATGTTTTATTGTGTGAATTCTGTACATTATGTCTAATAACAGCAGTGAATATGGCCAAGTTTCTTCTTTCCTGACAAAAGTTATAGCGGGATACAGATTTTTTCAGCCCGTATTTTCGACCTGCCAAAATACTTACCCCCCTCCAAAATCTACAGATGATGGCCTATCATCAAATGTTTTATGGTGTGAATTCTGTACATTATGTCTAATAACAGCAGTGAATATGGACAAGTTTCTTGTTTCCTGACAAAAGTTACAGGGGATACAGATTTTTTCAGACCCTATTTTCGACCTGCCAAAATATGTACCCCCCCTCCAAAATCTACAGATGATGGCCTATCATCAAATGTTTTATTGTGTGAATTCTGTACATTATGTCTAATAACAGCAGTGAATATGGCCAAGTTTCTTCTTTCCTGACAAAAGTTATAGCGGGATACAGATTTTTTCAGCCCGTATTTTCGACCTGCCAAAATACTTACCCCCCTCCAAAATCTACAGATGATGGCCTATCATCAAATGTTTTATGGTGTGAATTCTGTACATTATGTCTAATAACAGCAGTGAATATGGACAAGTTTCTTCTTTCCTGACAAAAGTTACAGGGGATACAGATTTTTTCAGCCCGTATTTTCGACCTGCCAAAATACTTACCCCCCTCCAAAATCTACAGATGATGGCCTATCATCAAATGTTTTATGGTGTGAATTCTGTACATTATGTCTAATAACAGCAGTGAATATGGCCAAGTTTCTGCTTTCCTGACAAAAGTTATAGCGGGATACAGATTTTTTCAGACCGTATTTTCGACCTGCCAAAATAAGTACCCCCCTCCAAAATCTACAGATGATGGCCTATCATCAAATGTTTTATTGCGTGAATTCTGTACATTATGTCTAATAACAGCAGTGAATATGGACAAGTTTCTTCTTTCCTGACAAAAGTTACAGGGGATACAGATTTTTTCAGACCGTATTTTCAACCTGCCAAAATACGCACCCCCCTCCAAAATCTACAGATGATGGCCTATCATCAAATGTTTTATGGTGTGAATTCTGTACATTATGTCTAATAACAGCAGTGAATATGGCCAAGTTTCTTGTTTCCTGACAAAAGTTACAGGGGATACAGATTTTTTCAGACCGTATTTTCGACCTGCCAAAATACGCACCCCCCTCCAAAATCTACAGATGATGGCCTATCATCAAATGTTTTATGGTGTGAATTCTGTACATTATGTCTAATAACAGCAGTGAATATGGACAAGTTTCTTCTTTCCTGACAAAAGTTATAGCAGGATACAGATTTTTTCAGACCGTATTTTCAACCTGCCAAAATACGTACCCCCCCAACAAAATCTACAGATGATGGCCTATCATCAAATGTTTTATTGCGTGAATTCTGTACATTATGTCTAATAACAGCAGTGAATATGGACAAGTTTCTTCTTTCCTGACAAAAGTTACAGGGGATACAGTATTTTTCAGACCGTATTTTCAACCTGCCAAAATAAGTACCCCCCTCCAAAATCTACAGATGATGGCCTATCATCAAATGTTTTATTGTGTGAATTCTGTACATTATGTCTAATAACAGCAGTGAATATGGACAAGTTTCTTCTTTCCTGACAAAAGTTATAGCAGGATACAGATTTTTTCAGACCGTATTTTCAACCTGCCAAAATACGTACCCCCCCAACAAAATCTACAGATGATGGCCTATCATCAAATGTTTTATTGCGTGAATTCTGTACATTATGTCTAATAACAGCAGTGAATATGGCCAAGTTTCTTGTTTCCTGACAAAAGTTACAGGGGATACAGATTTTTTCAGACCGTATTTTCAACCTGCCAAAATACGCACCCCCCTCCAAAATCTACAGATGATGGCCTATCATCAAATGTTTTATGGTGTGAATTCTGTACATTATGTCTAATAACAGCAGTGAATATGGACAAGTTTCTTCTTTCCTGACAAAAGTTATAGCAGGATACAGATTTTTTCAGACCGTATTTTCAACCTGCCAAAATACGTACCCCCCCAACAAAATCTACAGATGATGGCCTATCATCAAATGTTTTATTGCGTGAATTCTGTACATTATGTCTAATAACAGCAGTGAATATGGACAAGTTTCTTCTTTCCTGACAAAAGTTACAGGGGATACAGAATTTTTCAGACCGTATTTTCAACCTGCCAAAATAAGTACCCCCCTCCAAAATCTACAGATGATGGCCTATCATCAAATGTTTTATTGTGTGAATTCTGTACATTATGTCTAATAACAGCAGTGAATATGGACAAGTTTCTTCTTTCCTGACAAAAGTTATAGCAGGATACAGATTTTTTCAGACCGTATTTTCAACCTGCCAAAATAAGTCCCCCCCTCCAAAATTTACAGATGATGGCCTATCATCAAATGTTTTATGGTGTGAATTCTGTACATTATGTCTAATAACAGCAGTGAATATGGCCAAGTTTCTGCTTTCCTGACAAAAGTTATAGCGGGATACAGATTTTTTCAGACTGTATTTTCGACCTGCCAAAATAAGTACCCCCCTCCAAAATCTACAGATGATGGCCTATCATCAAATGTTTTATTGCGTGAATTCTGTACATTATGTCTAATAACAGCAGTGAATATGGACAAGTTTCTTCTTTCCTGACAAAAGTTACAGGGGATACAGATTTTTTCAGACCGTATTTTCAACCTGCCAAAATACGCACCCCCCTCCAAAATCTACAGATGATGGCCTATCATCAAATGTTTTATGGTGTGAATTCTGTACATTATGTCTAATAACAGCAGTGAATATGGCCAAGTTTCTTGTTTCCTGACAAAAGTTACAGGGGATACAGATTTTTTCAGACCGTATTTTCGACCTGCCAAAATACGCACCCCCCTCCAAAATCTACAGATGATGGCCTATCATCAAATGTTTTATGGTGTGAATTCTGTACATTATGTCTAATAACAGCAGTGAATATGGCCAAGTTTCTTCTTTCCTGACAAAAGTTACAGGGGATACAGATTTTTTCAGACCGTATTTTCGACCTGCCAAAATACGCACCCCCCTCCAAAATCTACAGATGATGGCCTATCATCAAATGTTTTATGGTGTGAATTCTGTACATTATGTCTAATAACAGCAGTGAATATGGCCAAGTTTCTTGTTTCCTGACAAAAGTTACAGGGGATACAGATTTTTTCAGACCGTATTTTCAACCTGCCAAAATACGCACCCCCCTCCAAAATCTACAGATGATGGCCTATCATCAAATGTTTTATGGTGTGAATTCTGTACATTATGTCTAATAACAGCAGTGAATATGGCCAAGTTTCTTGTTTCCTGACAAAAGTTACAGGGGATACAGATTTTTTCAGACCGTATTTTCGACCTGCCAAAATACGCACCCCCCTCCAAAATCTACAGATGATGGCCTATCATCAAATGTTTTATGGTGTGAATTCTGTACATTATGTCTAATAACAGCAGTGAATATGGCCAAGTTTCTTGTTTCCTGACAAAAGTTACAGGGGATACAGATTTTTTCAGACCGTATTTTCAACCTGCCAAAATACGCACCCCCCTCCAAAATCTACAGATGATGGCCCATCATCAAATGTTTTATGGTGTGAATTCTGTACATTATGTCTAATAACAGCAGTGAATATGGACAAGTTTCTTCTTTCCTGACAAAAGTTATAGCAGGATACAGATTTTTTCAGACCGTATTTTCAACCTGCCAAAATACGTACCCCCCCTCCAAAATCTACAGATGATGGCCTATCATCAAATGTTTTATGGTGTGAATTCTGTACATTATGTCTAATAACAGCAGTGAATATGGCCAAGTTTCTTGTTTCCTGACAAAAGTTACAGGGGATACAGATTTTTTCAGACCGTATTTTCAACCTGCCAAAATACGCACCCCCCTCCAAAATCTACAGATGATGGCCTATCATCAAATGTTTTATGGTGTGAATTCTGTACATTATGTCTAATAACAGCAGTGAATATGGACAAGTTTCTTCTTTCCTGACAAAAGTTACAGGGGATACAGAATTTTTCAGACCGTATTTTCAACCTGCCAAAATAAGTCCCCCCCTCCAAAATCTACAGATGATGGCCTATCATCAAATGTTTTATTGTGTGAATTCTGTACATTATGTCTAATAACAGCAGTGAATATGGACAAGTTTCTTCTTTCCTGACAAAAGTTACAGGGGATACAGATTTTTTCAGACCCTATATTCGACCTGCCAAAATAAGTACCCCCCCAACAAAATCTACAGATGATGGCCTATCATCAAATGTTTTATTGTGTGAATTCTGTACATTATGTCTAATAAAAGCAGTGAATATGGCCAAATTTCTTCTTTTCCTGACAAAAGTTATAGCGGGATACAGATTTTTTCAGACCGTATTTTCAACCTGCCAAAATACGTACCCCCCTCCAAAATCTACAGATGATGGCCTATCATCAAATGTTTTATTGTGTGAATTCTGTACATTATGTCTAATAACAGCAGTGAATATGGACAAGTTTCTTCTTTCCTGACAAAAGTTATAGCGGGATACAGATTTTTTCAGACCGTATTTTCAACCTGCCAAAATACGTACCCCCCTCCAAAATCTACAGATGATGGCCTATCATCAAATGTTTTATTGTGTGAATTCTGTACATTATGTCTAATAACAGCAGTGAATATGGCCAAGTTTCTTCTTTTCCTGACAAAAGTTATAGCGGGATACAGATTTTTTCAGACCCTATATTCGACCTGCCAAAATACGTACGCCCCCTCCAAAATCTACAGATGATGGCCTATCATCAAATGTTTTATGGTGTGAATTCTGTACATTATGTCTAATAACAGCAGTGAATATGGCCAAGTTTCTTCTTTCCTGACAAAAGTTATAGCGGGATACAGATTTTTTCAGACCGTATTTTCAACCTGTCAAAATAAGTACCCCCCCCAAAAAAATCTACAGATGATGGCCCATCATCAAATGTTTTATTGTGTGAATTCTGTACATTATGTCTAATAACAGCAGTGAATATGGACAAGTTTCTTCTTTCCTGACAAAAGTTATAGCGGGATACAGATTTTTTCAGACCGTATTTTCGACCTGCCAAAATAAGTACCCCCCCCAAAAAAAATCTTCAGATGATGGCCTATCATCAAATGTTTTATTGTGTGAATTCTGTACATTATGTCTAATAACAGCAGTGAATATGGCCAAGTTTCTTCTTTCCTGACAAAAGTTATAGCGGGATACAGATTTTTTCAGACCGTATTTTCAACCTGCCAAAATACGTACCCCCCCTCCAAAATCTACAGATGATGGCCTATCATCAAATGTTTTATGGTGTGAATTCTGTACATTATGTCTAATAACAGCAGTGAATATGGACAAGTTTCTTCTTTCCTGACAAAAGTTACAGGGGATACAGATTTTTTCAGACCGTATTTTCGACCTGCCAAAATAAGTACCCCCCCAAAAAAAATCTACAGATGATGGCCTATCATCAAATGTTTTATTGTGTGAATTCTGTACATTATGTCTAATAACAGCAGTGAATATGGCCAAGTTTCTTCTTTCCTGACAAAAGTTATAGCGGGATACAGATTTTTTCAGCCCGTATTTTCGACCTGCCAAAATACTTACCCCCCTCCAAAATCTACAGATGATGGCCTATCATCAAATGTTTTATGGTGTGAATTCTGTACATTATGTCTAATAACAGCAGTGAATATGGACAAGTTTCTTGTTTCCTGACAAAAGTTACAGGGGATACAGATTTTTTCAGACCCTATTTTCGACCTGCCAAAATACGTACCCCCCCTCCAAAATCTACAGATGATGGCCTATCATCAAATGTTTTATTGTGTGAATTCTGTACATTATGTCTAATAACAGCAGTGAATATGGACAAGTTTCTTCTTTCCTGACAAAAGTTACAGGGGATACAGATTTTTTCAGCCCGTATTTTCGACCTGCCAAAATACTTACCCCCCTCCAAAATCTACAGATGATGGCCTATCATCAAATGTTTTATGGTGTGAATTCTGTACATTATGTCTAATAACAGCAGTGAATATGGCCAAGTTTCTGCTTTCCTGACAAAAGTTATAGCGGGATACAGATTTTTTCAGACCGTATTTTCGACCTGCCAAAATAAGTACCCCCCTCCAAAATCTACAGATGATGGCCTATCATCAAATGTTTTATTGCGTGAATTCTGTACATTATGTCTAATAACAGCAGTGAATATGGACAAGTTTCTTCTTTCCTGACAAAAGTTACAGGGGATACAGATTTTTTCAGACCGTATTTTCAACCTGCCAAAATACGCACCCCCCTCCAAAATCTACAGATGATGGCCTATCATCAAATGTTTTATGGTGTGAATTCTGTACATTATGTCTAATAACAGCAGTGAATATGGCCAAGTTTCTTGTTTCCTGACAAAAGTTACAGGGGATACAGATTTTTTCAGACCGTATTTTCGACCTGCCAAAATACGCACCCCCCTCCAAAATCTACAGATGATGGCCTATCATCAAATGTTTTATGGTGTGAATTCTGTACATTATGTCTAATAACAGCAGTGAATATGGACAAGTTTCTTCTTTCCTGACAAAAGTTATAGCAGGATACATATTTTTTCAGACCGTATTTTCAACCTGCCAAAATACGTACCCCCCCAACAAAATCTACAGATGATGGCCTATCATCAAATGTTTTATTGCATGAATTCTGTACATTATGTCTAATAACAGCAGTGAATATGGACAAGTTTCTTCTTTCCTGACAAAAGTTACAGGGGATACAGAATTTTTCAGACCGTATTTTCAACCTGCCAAAATAAGTACCCCCCTCCAAAATCTACAGATGATGGCCTATCATCAAATGTTTTATTGTGTGAATTCTGTACATTATGTCTAATAACAGCAGTGAATATGGACAAGTTTCTTCTTTCCTGACAAAAGTTATAGCAGGATACAGATTTTTTCAGACCGTATTTTCAACCTGCCAAAATACGTACCCCCCCAACAAAATCTACAGATGATGGCCTATCATCAAATGTTTTATTGCGTGAATTCTGTACATTATGTCTAATAACAGCAGTGAATATGGCCAAGTTTCTTGTTTCCTGACAAAAGTTACAGGGGATACAGATTTTTTCAGACCGTATTTTCAACCTGCCAAAATACGCACCCCCCTCCAAAATCTACAGATGATGGCCTATCATCAAATGTTTTATGGTGTGAATTCTGTACATTATGTCTAATAACAGCAGTGAATATGGACAAGTTTCTTCTTTCCTGACAAAAGTTATAGCAGGATACAGATTTTTTCAGACCGTATTTTCAACCTGCCAAAATACGTACCCCCCCAACAAAATCTACAGATGATGGCCTATCATCAAATGTTTTATTGCGTG
Source organism: Paramisgurnus dabryanus (assembly GCF_030506205.2). Taxonomy (NCBI): domain Eukaryota; kingdom Metazoa; phylum Chordata; class Actinopteri; order Cypriniformes; family Cobitidae; genus Paramisgurnus; species Paramisgurnus dabryanus. The sequence continues at coordinate 35,997,488 of NC_133348.1, forward strand.
AATTCTGTACATTATGTCTAATAACAGCAGTGAATATGGACAAGTTTCTTCTTTCCTGACAAAAGTTACAGGGGATACAGAATTTTTCAGACCGTATTTTCAACCTGCCAAAATAAGTACCCCCCTCCAAAATCTACAGATGATGGCCTATCATCAAATGTTTTATTGTGTGAATTCTGTACATTATGTCTAATAACAGCAGTGAATATGGACAAGTTTCTTCTTTCCTGACAAAAGTTATAGCAGGATACAGATTTTTTCAGACCGTATTTTCAACCTGCCAAAATAAGTCCCCCCCTCCAAAATTTACAGATGATGGCCTATCATCAAATGTTTTATGGTGTGAATTCTGTACATTATGTCTAATAACAGCAGTGAATATGGCCAAGTTTCTGCTTTCCTGACAAAAGTTATAGCGGGATACAGATTTTTTCAGACCGTATTTTCGACCTGCCAAAATAAGTACCCCCCTCCAAAATCTACAGATGATGGCCTATCATCAAATGTTTTATTGCGTGAATTCTGTACATTATGTCTAATAACAGCAGTGAATATGGACAAGTTTCTTCTTTCCTGACAAAAGTTACAGGGGATACAGATTTTTTCAGACCGTATTTTCAACCTGCCAAAATACGCACCCCCCTCCAAAATCTACAGATGATGGCCTATCATCAAATGTTTTATGGTGTGAATTCTGTACATTATGTCTAATAACAGCAGTGAATATGGCCAAGTTTCTTGTTTCCTGACAAAAGTTACAGGGGATACAGATTTTTTCAGACCGTATTTTCGACCTGCCAAAATACGCACCCCCCTCCAAAATCTACAGATGATGGCCTATCATCAAATGTTTTATGGTGTGAATTCTGTACATTATGTCTAATAACAGCAGTGAATATGGCCAAGTTTCTTCTTTCCTGACAAAAGTTACAGGGGATACAGATTTTTTCAGACCGTATTTTCGACCTGCCAAAATACGCACCCCCCTCCAAAATCTACAGATGATGGCCTATCATCAAATGTTTTATGGTGTGAATTCTGTACATTATGTCTAATAACAGCAGTGAATATGGCCAAGTTTCTTGTTTCCTGACAAAAGTTACAGGGGATACAGATTTTTTCAGACCGTATTTTCAACCTGCCAAAATACGCACCCCCCTCCAAAATCTACAGATGATGGCCTATCATCAAATGTTTTATGGTGTGAATTCTGTACATTATGTCTAATAACAGCAGTGAATATGGCCAAGTTTCTTGTTTCCTGACAAAAGTTACAGGGGATACAGATTTTTTCAGACCGTATTTTCGACCTGCCAAAATACGCACCCCCCTCCAAAATCTACAGATGATGGCCTATCATCAAATGTTTTATGGTGTGAATTCTGTACATTATGTCTAATAACAGCAGTGAATATGGCCAAGTTTCTTGTTTCCTGACAAAAGTTACAGGGGATACAGATTTTTTCAGACTGTATTTTCGACCTGCCAAAATAAGTACCCCCCTCCAAAATCTACAGATGATGGCCTATCATCAAATGTTTTATTGCGTGAATTCTGTACATTATGTCTAATAACAGCAGTGAATATGGACAAGTTTCTTCTTTCCTGACAAAAGTTACAGGGGATACAGATTTTTTCAGACCGTATTTTCAACCTGCCAAAATACGCACCCCCCTCCAAAATCTACAGATGATGGCCTATCATCAAATGTTTTATGGTGTGAATTCTGTACATTATGTCTAATAACAGCAGTGAATATGGCCAAGTTTCTTGTTTCCTGACAAAAGTTACAGGGGATACAGATTTTTTCAGACCGTATTTTCGACCTGCCAAAATACGCACCCCCCTCCAAAATCTACAGATGATGGCCTATCATCAAATGTTTTATGGTGTGAATTCTGTACATTATGTCTAATAACAGCAGTGAATATGGCCAAGTTTCTTCTTTCCTGACAAAAGTTACAGGGGATACAGATTTTTTCAGACCGTATTTTCGACCTGCCAAAATACGCACCCCCCTCCAAAATCTACAGATGATGGCCTATCATCAAATGTTTTATGGTGTGAATTCTGTACATTATGTCTAATAACAGCAGTGAATATGGCCAAGTTTCTTGTTTCCTGACAAAAGTTACAGGGGATACAGATTTTTTCAGACCGTATTTTCAACCTGCCAAAATACGCACCCCCCTCCAAAATCTACAGATGATGGCCTATCATCAAATGTTTTATGGTGTGAATTCTGTACATTATGTCTAATAACAGCAGTGAATATGGCCAAGTTTCTTGTTTCCTGACAAAAGTTACAGGGGATACAGATTTTTTCAGACCGTATTTTCGACCTGCCAAAATACGCACCCCCCTCCAAAATCTACAGATGATGGCCTATCATCAAATGTTTTATGGTGTGAATTCTGTACATTATGTCTAATAACAGCAGTGAATATGGCCAAGTTTCTTGTTTCCTGACAAAAGTTACAGGGGATACAGATTTTTTCAGACCGTATTTTCAACCTGCCAAAATACGCACCCCCCTCCAAAATCTACAGATGATGGCCTATCATCAAATGTTTTATGGTGTGAATTCTGTACATTATGTCTAATAACAGCAGTGAATATGGACAAGTTTCTTCTTTCCTGACAAAAGTTATAGCAGGATACAGATTTTTTCAGACCGTATTTTCAACCTGCCAAAATACGTACCCCCCCTCCAAAATCTACAGATGATGGCCTATCATCAAATGTTTTATGGTGTGAATTCTGTACATTATGTCTAATAACAGCAGTGAATATGGCCAAGTTTCTTGTTTCCTGACAAAAGTTACAGGGGATACAGATTTTTTCAGACCGTATTTTCAACCTGCCAAAATACGCACCCCCCTCCAAAATCTACAGATGATGGCCTATCATCAAATGTTTTATGGTGTGAATTCTGTACATTATGTCTAATAACAGCAGTGAATATGGACAAGTTTCTTCTTTCCTGACAAAAGTTACAGGGGATACAGAATTTTTCAGACCGTATTTTCAACCTGCCAAAATAAGTCCCCCCCTCCAAAATCTACAGATGATGGCCTATCATCAAATGTTTTATTGTGTGAATTCTGTACATTATGTCTAATAACAGCAGTGAATATGGACAAGTTTCTTCTTTCCTGACAAAAGTTACAGGGGATACAGATTTTTTCAGACCCTATATTCGACCTGCCAAAATAAGTACCCCCCCAACAAAATCTACAGATGATGGCCTATCATCAAATGTTTTATTGTGTGAATTCTGTACATTATGTCTAATAAAAGCAGTGAATATGGCCAAATTTCTTCTTTTCCTGACAAAAGTTATAGCGGGATACAGATTTTTTCAGACCGTATTTTCAACCTGCCAAAATACGTACCCCCCTCCAAAATCTACAGATGATGGCCTATCATCAAATGTTTTATTGTGTGAATTCTGTACATTATGTCTAATAACAGCAGTGAATATGGACAAGTTTCTTCTTTCCTGACAAAAGTTATAGCGGGATACAGATTTTTTCAGACCGTATTTTCAACCTGCCAAAATACGTACCCCCCTCCAAAATCTACAGATGATGGCCTATCATCAAATGTTTTATTGTGTGAATTCTGTACATTATGTCTAATAACAGCAGTGAATATGGCCAAGTTTCTTCTTTTCCTGACAAAAGTTATAGCGGGATACAGATTTTTTCAGACCCTATATTCGACCTGCCAAAATACGTACCCCCCCTCCAAAATCTACAGATGATGGCCTATCATCAAATGTTTTATGGTGTGAATTCTGTACATTATGTCTAATAACAGCAGTGAATATGGCCAAGTTTCTTCTTTCCTGACAAAAGTTATAGCGGGATACAGATTTTTTCAGACCGTATTTTCAACCTGTCAAAATAAGTACCCCCCCCAAAAAAATCTACAGATGATGGCCCATCATCAAATGTTTTATTGTGTGAATTCTGTACATTATGTCTAATAACAGCAGTGAATATGGACAAGTTTCTTCTTTCCTGACAAAAGTTATAGCGGGATACAGATTTTTTCAGACCGTATTTTCGACCTGCCAAAATAAGTACCCCCCCCCAAAAAAAATCTTCAGATGATGGCCTATCATCAAATGTTTTATTGTGTGAATTCTGTACATTATGTCTAATAACAGCAGTGAATATGGCCAAGTTTCTTCTTTCCTGACAAAAGTTATAGCGGGATACAGATTTTTTCAGACCGTATTTTCAACCTGCCAAAATACGTACCCCCCCTCCAAAATCTACAGATGATGGCCTATCATCAAATGTTTTATGGTGTGAATTCTGTACATTATGTCTAATAACAGCAGTGAATATGGACAAGTTTCTTCTTTCCTGACAAAAGTTACAGGGGATACAGATTTTTTCAGACCGTATTTTCGACCTGCCAAAATAAGTACCCCCCCAAAAAAAATCTACAGATGATGGCCTATCATCAAATGTTTTATTGTGTGAATTCTGTACATTATGTCTAATAACAGCAGTGAATATGGCCAAGTTTCTTCTTTCCTGACAAAAGTTATAGCGGGATACAGATTTTTTCAGCCCGTATTTTCGACCTGCCAAAATACTTACCCCCCTCCAAAATCTACAGATGATGGCCTATCATCAAATGTTTTATGGTGTGAATTCTGTACATTATGTCTAATAACAGCAGTGAATATGGACAAGTTTCTTGTTTCCTGACAAAAGTTACAGGGGATACAGATTTTTTCAGACCCTATTTTCGACCTGCCAAAATACGTACCCCCCCTCCAAAATCTACAGATGATGGCCTATCATCAAATGTTTTATTGTGTGAATTCTGTACATTATGTCTAATAACAGCAGTGAATATGGACAAGTTTCTTCTTTCCTGACAAAAGTTACAGGGGATACAGATTTTTTCAGCCCGTATTTTCGACCTGCCAAAATACTTACCCCCCTCCAAAATCTACAGATGATGGCCTATCATCAAATGTTTTATGGTGTGAATTCTGTACATTATGTCTAATAACAGCAGTGAATATGGCCAAGTTTCTGCTTTCCTGACAAAAGTTATAGCGGGATACAGATTTTTTCAGACCGTATTTTCGACCTGCCAAAATAAGTACCCCCCTCCAAAATCTACAGATGATGGCCTATCATCAAATGTTTTATTGCGTGAATTCTGTACATTATGTCTAATAACAGCAGTGAATATGGACAAGTTTCTTCTTTCCTGACAAAAGTTACAGGGGATACAGATTTTTTCAGACCGTATTTTCAACCTGCCAAAATACGCACCCCCCTCCAAAATCTACAGATGATGGCCTATCATCAAATGTTTTATGGTGTGAATTCTGTACATTATGTCTAATAACAGCAGTGAATATGGCCAAGTTTCTTGTTTCCTGACAAAAGTTACAGGGGATACAGATTTTTTCAGACCGTATTTTCGACCTGCCAAAATACGCACCCCCCTCCAAAATCTACAGATGATGGCCTATCATCAAATGTTTTATGGTGTGAATTCTGTACATTATGTCTAATAACAGCAGTGAATATGGACAAGTTTCTTCTTTCCTGACAAAAGTTATAGCAGGATACATATTTTTTCAGACCGTATTTTCAACCTGCCAAAATACGTACCCCCCCAACAAAATCTACAGATGATGGCCTATCATCAAATGTTTTATTGCATGAATTCTGTACATTATGTCTAATAACAGCAGTGAATATGGACAAGTTTCTTCTTTCCTGACAAAAGTTACAGGGGATACAGAATTTTTCAGACCGTATTTTCAACCTGCCAAAATAAGTACCCCCCTCCAAAATCTACAGATGATGGCCTATCATCAAATGTTTTATTGTGTGAATTCTGTACATTATGTCTAATAACAGCAGTGAATATGGACAAGTTTCTTCTTTCCTGACAAAAGTTATAGCAGGATACAGATTTTTTCAGACCGTATTTTCAACCTGCCAAAATACGTACCCCCCCAACAAAATCTACAGATGATGGCCTATCATCAAATGTTTTATTGCGTGAATTCTGTACATTATGTCTAATAACAGCAGTGAATATGGCCAAGTTTCTTGTTTCCTGACAAAAGTTACAGGGGATACAGATTTTTTCAGACCGTATTTTCAACCTGCCAAAATACGCACCCCCCTCCAAAATCTACAGATGATGGCCTATCATCAAATGTTTTATGGTGTGAATTCTGTACATTATGTCTAATAACAGCAGTGAATATGGACAAGTTTCTTCTTTCCTGACAAAAGTTATAGCAGGATACAGATTTTTTCAGACCGTATTTTCAACCTGCCAAAATACGTACCCCCCCAACAAAATCTACAGATGATGGCCTATCATCAAATGTTTTATTGCGTGAATTCTGTACATTATGTCTAATAACAGCAGTGAATATGGACAAGTTTCTTCTTTCCTGACAAAAGTTACAGGGGATACAGAATTTTTCAGACCGTATTTTCAACCTGCCAAAATAAGTACCCCCCTCCAAAATCTACAGATGATGGCCTATCATCAAATGTTTTATTGTGTGAATTCTGTACATTATGTCTATTAACAGCAGTGAATATGGACAAGTTTCTTCTTTCCTGACAAAAGTTATAGCAGGATACAGATTTTTTCAGACCGTATTTTCAACCTGCCAAAATAAGTCCCCCCCTCCAAAATTTACAGATGATGGCCTATCATCAAATGTTTTATGGTGTGAATTCTGTACATTATGTCTAATAACAGCAGTGAATATGGCCAAGTTTCTGCTTTCCTGACAAAAGTTATAGCGGGATACAGATTTTTTCAGACCGTATTTTCGACCTGCCAAAATAAGTACCCCCCTCCAAAATCTACAGATGATGGCCTATCATCAAATGTTTTATTGCGTGAATTCTGTACATTATGTCTAATAACAGCAGTGAATATGGACAAGTTTCTTCTTTCCTGACAAAAGTTACAGGGGATACAGATTTTTTCAGACCGTATTTTCAACCTGCCAAAATACGCACCCCCCTCCAAAATCTACAGATGATGGCCTATCATCAAATGTTTTATGGTGTGAATTCTGTACATTATGTCTAATAACAGCAGTGAATATGGCCAAGTTTCTTGTTTCCTGACAAAAGTTACAGGGGATACAGATTTTTTCAGACCGTATTTTCGACCTGCCAAAATACGCACCCCCCTCCAAAATCTACAGATGATGGCCTATCATCAAATGTTTTATGGTGTGAATTCTGTACATTATGTCTAATAACAGCAGTGAATATGGCCAAGTTTCTTGTTTCCTGACAAAAGTTACAGGGGATACAGATTTTTTCAGACCGTATTTTCAACCTGCCAAAATACGCACCCCCCTCCAAAATCTACAGATGATGGCCTATCATCAAATGTTTTATGGTGTGAATTCTGTACATTATGTCTAATAACAGCAGTGAATATGGCCAAGTTTCTTGTTTCCTGACAAAAGTTACAGGGGATACAGATTTTTTCAGACCGTATTTTCGACCTGCCAAAATACGCACCCCCCTCCAAAATCTACAGATGATGGCCTATCATCAAATGTTTTATGGTGTGAATTCTGTACATTATGTCTAATAACAGCAGTGAATATGGCCAAGTTTCTTGTTTCCTGACAAAAGTTACAGGGGATACAGATTTTTTCAGACCGTATTTTCAACCTGCCAAAATACGCACCCCCCTCCAAAATCTACAGATGATGGCCTATCATCAAATGTTTTATGGTGTGAATTCTGTACATTATGTCTAATAACAGCAGTGAATATGGCCAAGTTTCTTGTTTCCTGACAAAAGTTACAGGGGATACAGATTTTTTCAGACCGTATTTTCGACCTGCCAAAATACGCACCCCCCTCCAAAATCTACAGATGATGGCCTATCATCAAATGTTTTATGGTGTGAATTCTGTACATTATGTCTAATAACAGCAGTGAATATGGCCAAGTTTCTTGTTTCGTGACAAAAGTTACAGGGGATACAGATTTTTTCAGACCGTATTTTCAACCTGCCAAAATACGCACCCCCCTCCAAAATCTACAGATGATGGCCTATCATCAAATGTTTTATGGTGTGAATTCTGTACATTATGTCTAATAACAGCAGTGAATATGGACAAGTTTCTTCTTTCCTGACAAAAGTTATAGCAGGATACAGATTTTTTCAGACCGTATTTTCAACCTGCCAAAATACGTACCCCCCCTCCAAAATCTACAGATGATGGCCTATCATCAAATGTTTTATGGTGTGAATTCTGTACATTATGTCTAATAACAGCAGTGAATATGGCCAAGTTTCTTGTTTCCTGACAAAAGTTACAGGGGATACAGATTTTTTCAGACCGTATTTTCAACCTGCCAAAATACGCACCCCCCTCCAAAATCTACAGATGATGGCCTATCATCAAATGTTTTATGGTGTGAATTCTGTACATTATGTCTAATAACAGCAGTGAATATGGACAAGTTTCTTGTTTCCTGACAAAAGTTACAGGGGATACAGATTTTTTCAGACCGTATTTTCAACCTGCCAAAATACGCACCCCCCTCCAAAATCTACAGATGATGGCCTATCATCAAATGTTTTATGGTGTGAATTCTGTACATTATGTCTAATAACAGCAGTGAATATGGCCAAGTTTCTTGTTTCCTGACAAAAGTTACAGGGGATACAGATTTTTTCAGACCGTATTTTCAACCTGCCAAAATACGCACCCCCCTCCAAAATCTACAGATGATGGCCTATCATCAAATGTTTTATGGTGTGAATTCTGTACATTATGTCTAATAACAGCAGTGAATATGGACAAGTTTCTTGTTTCCTGACAAAAGTTACAGGGGATACAGATTTTTTCAGACCGTATTTTCAACCTGCCAAAATACGCACCCCCCTCCAAAATCTACAGATGATGGCCTATCATCAAATGTTTTATTGTGTGAATTCTGTACATTATGTCTAATAACAGCAGTGAATATGGCCAAGTTTCTTGTTTCCTGACAAAAGTTACAGGGGATACAGATTTTTTCAGACCGTATTTTCAACCTGCCAAAATACGCACCCCCCTCCAAAATCTACAGATGATGGCCTATCATCAAATGTTTTATGGTGTGAATTCTGTACATTATGTCTAATAACAGCAGTGAATATGGACAAGTTTCTTGTTTCCTGACAAAAGTTACAGGGGATACAGATTTTTTCAGACCGTATTTTCAACCTGCCAAAATACGCACCCCCCTCCAAAATCTACAGATGATGGCCTATCATCAAATGTTTTATTGTGTGAATTCTGTACATTATGTCTAATAACAGCAGTGAATATGGACAAGTTTCTTCTTTCCTGACAAAAGTTACAGGGGATACAGAATTTTTCAGACCGTATTTTCAACCTGCCAAAATAAGTACCCCCCTCCAAAATCTACAGATGATGGCCTATCATCAAATGTTTTATTGTGTGAATTCTGTACATTATGTCTAATAACAGCAGTGAATATGGACAAGTTTCTTCTTTCCTGACAAAAGTTATAGCAGGATACAGATTTTTTCAGACCGTATTTTCAACCTGCCAAAATACGTACCCCCCCTCCAAAATCTACAGATGATGGCCTATCATCAAATGTTTTATGGTGTGAATTCTGTACATTATGTCTAATAACAGCAGTGAATATGGACAAGTTTCTTCTTTCCTGACAAAAGTTACAGGGGATACAGATTTTTTCAGACCCTATTTTCGACCTGCCAAAATAAGTACCCCCCCTCCAAAATCTACAGATGATGGCCTATCATCAAATGTTTTATTGTGTGAATTCTGTACATTATGTCTAATAACAGCAGTGAATATGGACAAGTTTCTTCTTTCCTGACAAAAGTTATAGCAGGATACAGATTTTTTCAGACCGTATTTTCAACCTGCCAAAATACGTACCCCCCCTCCAAAATCTACAGATGATGGCCTATCATCAAATGTTTTATGGTGTGAATTCTGTACATTATGTCTAATAACAGCAGTGAATATGGACAAGTTTCTTCTTTCCTGACAAAAGTTACAGGGGATACAGATTTTTTCAGACCCTATTTTCGACCTGCCAAAATAAGTACCCCCCCTCCAAAATCTACAGATGATGGCCTATCATCAAATGTTTTATTGTGTGAATTCTGTACATTATGTCTAATAACAGCAGTGAATATGGACAAGTTTCTTCTTTCCTGACAAAAGTTATAGCAGGATACAGATTTTTTCAGACCGTATTTTCAACCTGCCAAAATAAGTCCCCCCCTCCAAAATTTACAGATGATGGCCTATCACTTTAATGTACAAAACATACAGTAAGACAATAACTTTGGACACTCTTTTTGACATGCTGTTTACATACCAAGTATTATTTTATTAATCTATCAATTGTTTTAATCTGCAATTATTGTATTATTAATCAATATATTGTAAGATATTTTTCAAGCAAAATAAAAAAGATAAGAAGACACAAACTTGGAAGGTTGATGTAATACAACAGGATGTAATGAATAAATTCCTCCAGAACAATAATGTACAGAAAACTAAGGAGTACAAGCAGTACACAGGAAAGAGGCATCTGTTGGTGGGCTTTGAACACACATATGGTGGAACCACCGCTCACAAATGTCACACTGAATCTGGAAAACAAATTATTTGGATTTTTGGGTAAGAGGCTGCAAATTTTCATTCTTGTGCAATTGAAGTTATATTTTTAATATACAGTAATTCATGTGGAGATAAAAGAATAATATGTTTGTTAGTCATATGTTTTTAAGTTTGATTTACCCAACTTAAGTCTGTCTCAGGCCCTTCTGACCCACAGAAGTGACATATGTCTGTCAGGTCATCTTCAAAACAAAACAAAAAAAAAAACACAGAGCATGCATCTGTAATTCTTCATTTTTCACACTAATACTTTTTAGGTAAGTATGGAATAATTCTGATAGCTGCAAAAGATGTTTTACTGCAATTATAAGGACAATTATTTGTATTGCTAAAACATCCCCTGATAGCTTATTACTCACCAGTCTCTAGGAGAAGAGTGACAGCGATTTGCAGCCTGTGTTTGATGATAGCCTCTTTCGTAGCAGGAAAATCTACTGTCTCATTTTTCAAAAGTTCTTCTGCAAACTGAAAAATACATTTTTACACTACATAAAAAAATCATGTTACAGAGATATAAATCTTCTGTCAGTGAATTACTTAACTAGTCTTAACTAAACAATGTTCATATTATAATGTGAGGGTGAGGACACTGCTCTAAATATTAAACATACTTTCAAGGCAAAGACTCCACACGAGGTACCGTCCGATTGTTTGGGATGTGGGACTGTGTCGCATGTCCACCTTGAGACATTGCATCCCTTGTTTCGCATAAATGCCCTGAAGAAAGAAAATAACAATATAAAAAATATTATGATTTGAAATTTTGACACACACAGTAGGGGTCAATGCCACCAGATATGCATTTTTAAACCGTACAAAAACAAAAGACTAATAAAACAAGCAAAGATTCACATTTATATTATCACATTTGTTAGATTTAGCTTTTCACATCTTTATAGAGCTCCTCTGTGGATAGGTGATAAATTGTGGGCTGTGTAAAGAATGACAAGCTCTAATGGTGGCTAAAATCCTGTGTTGCTCCTTTTCTCTTTTATTATTATTTTGTTAAAATGGTATCATTAAGTTTTCTTATTGACAGTGGACATACTAAATTAAATGTTGAAATGTTAATCATGCTGAAGTAGAATTTTTACAGATATCCTTACCTTGTTGTTTCAAGACATGTTTTGATGTCTTGCTTAGACTCTCCCAGTGGATCCAGGAACAGGGACTTCCTTTGGTGTGGGTAGATCACCTTTTTTCATGAAAACAAATTACACAGTAGTTCTTTACTAAATCAAGCATAAATCAACATATTATAGCAGTGCATTTTTCTTCTGTGATGTAACTTTTATAATATGCGTATAGTAAATATGTGTATAGTAAATTTTACCGCTAGTGTCCAGTGGTGATGATCATTTATAATTCCCACAATGATATTGTACTCCAGGGGTTTCATCTAAAATTTAAAAAAAAATTATTGTGGTATTTGAATTGTATATAAAATATGGTTTAGAAAAACTTGAGGGTGAGTAAATGATGACAGAATTTTCATTTTTGTGGGATCCTTTAAATGTATTTAAATTATTTTAAAGCATGACATTTTATTTATATTATTTAGCTTTATTACATTGGGAATTTGTGTAATAATCTGAATAGTAAATCAATGAGATCATTTATACCAATACAGACCTTGAGTCTTAGAGTCCTTCTATTCCAAATGGATGCCATTGCAAATGAATCAATGAATGCTGCCTTTGTAGTGTTCTGGGCATTGTACCTACGCACCAAGACCGCTAGATATGCATTAATTGACTGTTGGGAAATTTAAAACAAGAGATTATGATAGAATTATAAAACAAATAAATTGAGAGCTACAGTTGATTTACAAAATAGTTTAAACTGTACATACCTCACTTTCCAGCTCCATGTTCGGACCAAGTAATTGAATATCCCAGTAAAATAATTTGTACGCCCCTACTCTAGAGAGGAGGACATGGGCATTCTTTCCTGCCCAGGCATCCCGTACATCTGCCGAAAATAATGAATAAAGAAGTAAAATAATAATAAAAATATCTAATAAATGGATGTGGAAAATAAAAGTAGCAATTAAAATGCAATCGCAGCTCCTAATGAATCACTACATACATTTTTGTAACAAATTTGTCCATAAATTTAATACAACCATCACAGTCTCATGTAAATCATTAAGGGTGATTGAGACATAATTATGAAACTAGTGTGCTTGGGTATCTCTTCCATTAAAAATAAAAATAAATCTTAAATTTCTCTGCAACAGCTAGAGTATTTCCTTGAGTCAGTGGCAGGGCTGTTGCTGGTGGAACTGTGGCTGGAAAGACTGCTGGTTGTGGTTGGGCAGGTGGTTTTGGTGGGGATGTTGCTGGTGGCCTTGTGGCTGGAAAGACTGCTGGTTGTGGTGGGGCAGGTGGTTTTGGTGTGGGTGTATTTGGTAGAGCTGTTGCTGGTGGACCTGTGGCTGGAAAGGCTGTTGGTTGTGCAGGTGGATTTGGTGGGGCTGTTGCTGGCAGAGGTGTAAAGAGCAGCTGAAAGCCATACTTGAGTAAAAGTACAAATTCCTTACTGTAAAAATTACTCCACTACAAGTTACAAGTCACCAATTTAAATATGACTTGAGTAAAAGTATTAAAGTAACCCAATTTAAAAGTACTCAAGTATTTTTACTCGTACTGAATCTTGGCTCAAAGATGCACTAGTCCTCAACACAAAGAGACATTGTAGGTCTGGGCAGTGAAAACTAAGAAAGTTTATTTATGAGGTTTTATTTCCTAATATAGAAAAGAAATCAAACACCTCAAAATTTTGACCTGGCAGAACAAACACAGATTAAACATAGTCATAGTCTTTTGACTAAAATTTAAATTAGTTTTAGTCATATTTTTGTCATCTGAATTGATTTAGTTTTAGTCTAATTTTATTCAACTAAATGCCATGAGATTTTGGTCTAGAAATCTACATAAAATTTAAATGTGCCATGCTGAAAAATATATAGCCTAACTTTGTGATATAAATATATGGTAACACTTTACAATAAGGTTCATTAGTTAACATTAGTTAGCTACATTAGTTAACATGAACTAATAATGAACTGCACTTATACAGCATTTATTCATCTTTGTTAATGTTAATTTCAACAATTACTAATACTTTATTTAAATCTTGTTAACATTAGTTAATGCACTCTGAACTAACATGAACAAACAATTAAAGCTTAAATTTTTATTAACTAACATTAACAAAGATGAATAAATAATGTAACAAATGTATTGCTGATGGTTTGTTCAAGTTGGTTAATACATTAACTACTGTTAACTAATGAACCTTATTGTAAATTGTTACCAAATATTCTTATATAGGCCTATCCTAAAAAATATATAATTTTAATATTTTTAAAAAATCCAGTAAACTAAAATTACACCAACAGATATATGATAATGCATATTTAAAACGTGAAGTTGTTCATTTGAAAGATTAATTGTAAACATATGTTGTACGTAACACCATCTCACATTAAGTGCACTACATTTCTTCCGTCATGCATCCCTCTTTACAGTAAATACATTACAGCATACTTGATTAAATGTGAGGACAGTGAAATTGTACACTTATTATCAATCTTATAATGTACTTAAGTTACTCGGGCAATCAGTACAGGACCTCGCTGGTTTATATAGTAAGTTATATCAAGTTATGTAACTCAGGTTAGCTGATAAAGTAGCATCAGAGTATACAAACATTTGTGCTTGCCTTTGAGTTGCGGGATGACCCTCCTGCAATCGCGCATCACTTTTGCTTTGATTGTAGCATCACATGTTTTACAAAGGGTCCCTTGACAGAAGTAAATGTGATATGCATCCATATGTTGCTCTGTATCTCTTCTCTCAGACCAGACGCGAACTTTTCTCTACAGTTTATGACATACGCAGCACGCAGATGTCCCGCTACGGTGGCTCAACGCAAACCATTCAGCGTTTGACATCAAAGTACCGCGAGACCAGACTTCTCCATATGCATTTGATTCGCTCTCGCAGTACTTTGATTTCATACGATTGCTCTGCGCAGCGCCAAATGAAGTCCCTCAGTTGTGTGTGTGCGTGTAACACCTCGCGACCACAGATTCTATCCATCATCACTCTCTGACACTTTCGTCTCGTTTTTATTTGACGAATAAACAATGTAGCGAGTAACGTTAAGTGTCATTTCAAATGTAGTGGAGTAAAAAGTACAAATACCCAATCAAAAATGTAATTGAGTAGAGAGTAAAAGTTGCCTATATTTCTGATACTCAGTACAAGTACAAAGTAGCCCAAAATATACTTAAGTACAGTAACGAAGTACATTTACTCGAGTACTTTACACCTCTGGTTGCTGGTAGCCTTGTGGCTGAAAAGGCTGCTGGTTGTGGTGGGGCAGGTGGTTTTGGTGGGGCTGTTGCTGGTGGCCTTGTGGCTGGTAAGGCTGCTGGTTGTGGTTGGGCAGGTGGATTTGGTGGGGCTGTATTTGGTAGAGCTGTTGCTGGTGGACCTGTGGCTGGAAATACTGCTGGTTGTGGTGGGGCTGTATTTGGCAGGGCTGAGGTTGGGGGTGCTGTAGCTTCTGGGGATGCTGGTTGGGCTGTTCCTGAGGATGCAACAACTGTAGCAGGTGGGGCAAGTGGTTGTAATGGGGATGTTGTTTTTTCAGAAACCACTGAAGTATTTCTTCTCTTTTTACAATCCCAGTGTGGCACTCTGGGTGTGTCATCAACGTTTAACTTCAGTTGGTCAATGTTAATTTTGTGGAATTTTCCCCCGTTTTCATGTTGGAGATCAGCACTTTTACCCTGGATTGCCTTAATGGTGTATGGTCCTAAAAAATTGGCTTCCAATTTCCCCCCCTTTCTCTGTTGGCTCCTTATGTTTTGTCTCCAAACTTTGTCCCCGACTTTGAAGCCTGGTGTTTTAGCAGTTGCCTTTAGTTTGCCCATTGTTTTTTCTTGCCCCTTGGCAAGATTGTCTTTGACAAGTTCCATCAGCTTCTGTTGTCGCTGAATGTCCTGTGCCAAATCTTCCTGTCTCACTATGTCCTCCACAGTGGTGTTGTCAAGCTTTGAACAGTCATCATTTGCTGTTAGACTTAACCACTTACTTTAGCAGTTCTCAAAGTTGTTCTTTTAGATTTAGCAAAATAGCATTGCTTGGCCTGCTCAACATGCCCCCCCTACAGTGGCACTTTTTCCCCTAGTTTGAGACCTACTGAGTTACATGAAAGTGAGTTTTGCATGTCTCTGAACCTTATTTAGAGAACAAAATAATAGATAGATAGATATATGAATGAAAAACCAACCATGTAGTGTTCCGGGACTTCTGACGGATAATGAGCCTCTCTGCCGAACATTAAATAGTAGGGCGAGTACTTGGTAGTTATCTGCTTTTTGGTTCGGAGACCGAACATCACAGCATCCAGGTAATCATCCCATGTTTCGGGATGGTTACCAACCAATTTACTCAGAGCTCTGTAAAAATATAGGGAATAAAAATGTATATATCTAATTAGAATGATTTTTAACCCCTTCTTAATTGCATTTACACTCACATGTAAGACACATTTTCATTAAATGTCCCGCAATGAATGTAGCAAAATTCAATGTGCAAATTAAGAGGCCCGCCCCCCTCCCGCCGTTGTAAATTTAAATACAGAAATGCATTGCCATTTTACATATTGCATTGTTATTTTGCATATTACATTTCAAATTGAATATTGCTAGGCATATGCTTCCATATTAAGGGGTATTTTTACAATTTCAGTGGACAGGCACACATAAAATAAGTATAAACACATAATGACACATAAACACATAATGACACATAAGTATCAAATGTTGTATGTGTTATATGTTAATGTGGTCTATTAAGGAATACAAATAAGCACCCACCTCTGAATTTTGCCATTCATTCTCCATTTGTCTGTGGATGATATGGCGAGCATAGGCTTCTTTTGATTTTGAGAATTTCACACACAGTTTTGTTAATCTGCAAAGGGAACATTGTCAAAAATGTTATGTACAAAATATAAAATCTCTCAACAACATAGTGAATTTCTGCATAGGACTGAATTAAAGGACAAGTTCGGTATTTTAGACTTAAAGCCCTGTTTTCAGATTGTTTATGGTCAAATAGAATGGTTTTGACTGAAATTTCGACATTTTCGGCTGCCCTGAGAATTTTCGCGTGTTTGTGTTTCAGCTCAGACCTCTACAATGGGTCTATAGGTGCACTGGAACAATCCTTCCTAAAATGCATTAAACTTTCGTTTACAAAGACGTGAAACTCACCGAGTGGTCAGGGTTGTTTACTGGTATGCTCACACAAAAATCGCTGCAAAAGACGCATTCCAACAGGTTTTATCGTAGTTTTTACCAACTCCATTGACTGTATTAGACGTCCTGTGAGGTACGGTATTACTCCGCGCCGGGAACTTTGTTTCTATTCTTGCAATTGGCAAAGGCGGATTAGCGCCACCACCTGGGCTGGAGTGTTTATTATTCAAGCTCTAAGCGGAAGAATGTACGGGTGTGAGGCGTTTGGGGAAATAGGTCCACAAGTTAACAACGAATGCTAAAACAGCTGTTGGAATGCGTCTTTTGCAGCGATTTTTGTGTGAGCATATCAGTGAACACCCCTGACCACTCGGTGAGTTTCACGTCTTTGTAAACGAAAGTTTAATGCATTTTAGGAAGGATTGTTCCAGTGCACCTATAAAGCCATTATAGAGGTCTGAGCTGAAACACAAACACGCGAAAATTCTCAGGGCAGCCGAAAATGTCGAAATTTCAGTCAAAACCATTCTATTTGACCATAAACAATCTGAAAACAGGGCTTTAAGTCTAAAATACCGAACTTGTCCTTTAAGTACTTACAGCATTGACAAATTCTTTCCCCTGGTCAGTTAGAATCCTTTGGGGGATTCGAACTGATGGACAAATTTAATGATGCACTTCCTTTGCTGCCTTTGATGTCAAAGGGTAAGCCTGGGGCCATTTCGTAAAATAATCGATCATCACGCATATGTATTGATGTCCATGCTTAGTTTCCGTCAATTTCCCAATTAGGTCCATCCCGACCAACTCAAATGGCTGAGAAACCTTGCAGCAAAAGATTTCAACATTAAAATAGTTTTTATCCAGACACTTAACTTATACTGCCTGGTGAAGGATCTAAGGGTTTTTAATAACAACCTGTTTTACTTTAAGAGGGCACTGATATAAGGCTATTAAAAAATTATTTCTGTTCTGACAAGACTTTCTGTTAATGCGTTTGCTTGGTTGTATACACCAGACAAATGGTTCTTTTGACGGGATCAGGTGTCATCTGGGACAGGATTTGATGTTTCTGGCATGGAGAGATTTTATCCGATCTAACATATGGTGTTGTTGGCAGGATAATTGATATTTTGTGATATCAAATGCACTCAGCATCTTTTCTATAACTTTTTACCGGTATTTGGATGAACTTACCTTTATGGGAGTGTATTGTGTTGGCTGTGTAATCGATGCACTACTGGCCTGGCAAGCTGAGCATTGGGACACCTGGGAAACCAATTTATTGATAAAGATGTGTACTGTAAATACCAAAGTAACATTTTATTAAAATTATAGCTGAGGATTTTCTCGAATTTAAGAAAAGAACCTCCTTCTCCACTTTTTTAAAAATGCAATTGCGCAACACTCTTGATTGAAAACTAGGAGGACCAATAGTCTTGATGATCCACCCGGAAATAAAAAATCCTCCCCAATACCTTTGACATTTTGAACAATATATAAACAAAGTTACTGTATATAAAAAATTACTATGAAATCACAAGCCTTATCATTAAATAATTGTAGGTTTTGTACTGTATGTAGTGCTGACTTACCCACTTGTTGATGTCTACTGACATCCCTGGCCAGTAAAATCTCTTGGAGATTGTTTCCCTTGTTTTGGTCTGGCCACAATGTGCCCCAGTGGGGCTGGCATGAAAATCCTCAAAAATATGGTTTGTCTCATCAGCCCCACAGACCACTTTAGTTTTAATGCTTTTTGGAGTCCCTTTATAGCGCCAGTAATATAGCTCTTTTCCTAAAAAATAAATTAAAAAATAACAATATTTAAAAGTAGTCTTACATAAAAATTTTTTACCTGGAATTATAAAGATAATATCACATCTTTACAATGTAATCTAATATAAGTAATAATGTGTTACAGTTGTGGATTACTGAAAGAAAAAAGCCTTGGGATCAGTATATTTTAATCTATTATTTATAAATTGCAAAACCTAATGCTAAGTGGGTGTTATTCCTCATTAATAGGCTTGTCTTTGCTATGCATGTAATACAAGGTAATAAATATGTTTTTATCAATGGCAATAAACCTAAATGTTATTGCAATTTTATAGATTCAGAGACATCCGCTTAAGCCACTCTTACGAAAATTAACCATGGTTTTACTACAGTTAAAACAAAACAAAAACATGGTTCCTGTAGTAAAACCATGGTAATCACAAAATAACCACGGTTATGACAACCATGGTTTTTAAAAACCATAGTTAAATCATGGTTGGTGTAAAACCATGGTTTGCTGATAGTAATCAATACACCAAAAGTCCATGGTCACTACACTTTTACCACAATAAAACCATGGTTAATTTTCGTAAGGGCAGGTCACCTAGACCAGGGGAGGGGTTTTCAAACTTTTTGTGTGTGTGGACCACTAACTTATTTGTAATCAAGAATTTTCGCGGACCACCTCATAATAGCCTACTCATAATACAATATGTCTACACACAGTCCTGAATTTATCTGCACCTCTAAATAGGCTTACCAGCACTAAAACTACAACTGGTTATCACATCAGTACAACATATTCTTAAAACATAGTCTTAAAAATATATATGATTTTATATTTTATTTTGCCTTTACACGGGCCACCTGCAGTACCCTCACGGACCACTAGTGGACCTAGACAACCTATATTTTATTACAGCGTAATAATGTCTAAATTGTGGGAAATGCCATGTGTATTTGTACCATGATAATGTTGGACAGTGTCAATGACTGGTGTCGTAAAAGCATTTGCATGTTCCAAAATTGGAATTGTTGGGGAGAAATTGGGGAAAATAAACTAATTCGTGTTATTGGTGCTATTCAATTAAGCCATCAGGACAGTGCCAAGATATATTTTTCATCATTTTGTCGATTAATTGATGACATGTAGGGAAGGGTCGTGATTTTGCTTATCTTACCTTCAGCTTCGTAGACAGCAGTTTGTCTCTTTTAGTGTAAAATGCTGGATATTCCCCTTTCAATTTGTAGTTACTATCTGCTCATATGTTTTCGGATCCATTGTAGTGATTAAGTTTAAAGATGACAAAAATAAGTAAGACTGATCAAATGAGCCGATTTAATCTCCTCCAACGAAATAAAATGCAGCTAATTTACTCGCAACCTATAGGCCTACCAGTGGCGCAATCTTAAATGATTTGCATTATTAATGAGGACGGAAACACGTGATACGTAAAATATTATAAAAATTTATGGTTTGTTTGTTATACTTTGCAAACCACTGTAACTTATATAAATATAAGCTTTATAAACTCATCCATACTTGTGTAATATGTACCCAGTTAAAAAATATGTAGTATTTCTATAAAAAATACTTGAAATTCAAATAATATGCTTTTAATACATTAGTATTTTCCAGCATGCTTATTTGAAGTGCATAAAAATATAGAATTGTATTTCAATATATTTCTAAAAGTATCTTAATTTAATATATTAAAAAATATTACAAATAGCTTATAATTGATCTTAAGGAATATCTTAACACTTAACACTTTATATATACATAAAGTTGTATACATTTAAATCGCATTTATTATAGTAAAGTTTAAGTATATCATTACATTTTATGGCAAGGTAAAAAAATACACTTAAAGCGTAACTAAACCCCTGTTCAGAGCCTGACTCCACCCACTGGCAATATTTGAAAAATGCAAGAAAAGTGGCAGACCCTAACGGAGATAGAGGGGACGAACTGAGCCGTATCAAGGGCGTGGTGAGCTTCAAATTGCTTACGTAGGGTCGTACCACTTACGTCATGCGGTACCGCAACATTCAATAGGAAAATTCAACTGCAGTAGCCACCGTTCTACCTGAAGAGGGCAGCACTCAGACGTTTTTACAACATATATTGTAGCATTGAAACACGTCATACCTGTCAGGGCTCTGCCACGAGAGTTTGGTTTTATATTTATGTTTTATTGTGATGGCAGAGTTCTGACAGTCTCTTGTTTAATGTGGAGGCCATGCCTTGTTTATTGTGGCATGTGCCTCTGGTGTCTTGTCTTTAGTCCCCGCCCCCTTGTTCTCCCTGTTAATTATTCATAATTGGTTCATCCCGTGCACCTGTGTTACCCTCGTTAAGTTTCCCTATTTAATTTCCTCTTGTCTCTTGTCTTGGGCTGGATCATTGTGTTAATTCATGTCATGTCAAGCAGTCATTTATGTTTTGCAAATGTTTCATCTTAGTCTAGTTTATCATGTTTAGTCAGTGGTCGTATTTCTTGTTTAATGTTGTGTTGCCCCCTCGTGGGTTTTTGTTTTCAGTTTTCATGTTAATAAATGTTATATGTTCACTCCCCGATATCGTCTGCGCTTGGGTTCTCTGTTCCTTGTCCCCAGTACCTGACAGAATGATCCAGCCACAACTGAACCCAGCAGCGATGTCGGGGAAGTCAGCGCGTTCTGCCCATCTGGAGCTGCCGAAGCCAGCGCGTTCAGCGCGGTCGGAGTCCCCGAAGCCAGCGCGACCGAAGCTACCGAAGCCAGCGTGTTCAACGCCGCCGGAGCCGTCGGTGTCAGCGCGTTCAGCGCCGCCGGAGCCATCGATGTCAGCGCGTTCAGCGCCGCCGGAGCTGCCGATGACAGCGCGTTTAGCGCGACCAGAGCCGCCGAAGTCTGCACGTTCAGCACGGTCGGAGCCGCCGAGGCCAGCGCGTCCAGCGTGGCCGGAGTTCCCCAAACCGGCAGGTTCAGCGCAGTCGGAGCCGCCCAAAGTCAGCGTGTTTAGCGCAGCTGAGCCGCCCAAGCCAGCACGTCCAGCGCGGCCGGAGCCGCCCAAACCAGCACCGTTCAGCGCGGCTGGAGCCGCCCAAGTCAGCGCATTTAGCGCTTCCGGAGCCGCCTAAGCCAGCGCGTCCGGAGCGGCTGGAGCCGCCGAGGCCTGCGCGTTCTGTGCAGCCGGAGCTGCCGAAGCTTGCGCAGTATCCTGTCTACAGACTTTGTTTCATGGACTTTGTCTTGTGTTGCCATGGACTCATGTCTGTTTTGTTTAGTTTGGTTTTGTCTTGTATGTTCCCCTGAGGAGCGTCTGGTAGTCGCTCCTTAGGGGGAGGCTACTGTCAGGGCTCTGCCACGAGAGTTTGGTTTTATATTTATGTTTTATTGTGATGGCAGAGTTCTGACAGTCTCTTGTTTAATGTGGAGGCCATGCCTTGTTTATTGTGGCATGTGCCTCTGGTATCTTGTCTTTAGTCCCCGCCCCCTTGTTCTCCCTGTTAATTATTCATTATTGGTTCTGCCCGTGCACCTGTGTTACCCTCGTTAAGTTTCCCTATTTAATCTCCTCTTGTCTCTTGTCTTGGGCTGGATCATTGTGTTAATTCATGTCATGTCAAGCAGTCATTTATGTTTTGCAAATGTTTCATCTTAGTCTAGTTTATTTCTTGTTTAATGTTGTGTTGCCCCCTCGTGGGTTTTTGTTTTCAGTTTTCATGTTAATAAATGTTATATGTTCACTCCCCGATATCGTCTGCGCTTGGGTTCTCTGTTCCTTGTCCCCAGTACCTGACAATACCTAAATGTCAAAAAAGTTACTAAAATCAATGAACAGCACTAATAAAGCCCCACTCTTACAGATCATTAACTATAAAAAGTTGTTTTAGGGTTCAGTTACTCTAACTTTTGCTAGGAAAGAAGAAACTTCTTCACAGCTTTATTGTAATTTCCGCATAGTCTATATACACACACAACGGGGAACGAAATATTGTTTCACTTGGACCATAGTGCCGCAAAAAAGAATATTTAGAATCCAAATCAGAATAAGCTTTATTGCCAAGTATGTTGTCACATAAAAGAAATTTGTCTTAGTTACAGGTGCTTCTAATTAAGAATGAAAGTACAGCCATAGTGCAGACATACATAGGAATTACACAATGATAATAAAAAAAGAAATATAACACAATAACAATATTAAAAATAAAACAAAATTTAGATAGAAATGTAGGCATATGAATCTACAGATATGTTATTAACAGGTGTACAGTTTTAGATCCTTTTTTCAGATGTAGACTAAAATTTTAGGCCATCATCTGTAGATTTTGGAGGGGGGTACGTATTTTGGCAGGTCGAAAATAGGGTCTGAAAAAATCTGTATCCCCTGTAACTTTTGTCAGGAAAGAAGAAACTTGTCCATATTCACTGCTGTTATTAGACATAATGTACAGAATTCACACCATAAAACATTTGATGATAGGCCATCATCTGTAGATTTTGGAGGGGGGTACTTATTTTGGCAGGTTGAAAATACAGTCTGAAAAAATCTGTATCCCGCTATAACTTTTGTCAGGAAAATAAGAAACTTGGCCATATTCACTGCTGTTATTAGACATAATGTACAGAATTCACACCATAAAACATTTGATGATAGGCCATCATCTGTAAATTTTGGAGGGGGGGACTTATTTTGGCAGGTCGAATATAGGGTCTGAAAAAATCTGTATCCCCTGTAACTTTTGTCAGGAAAGAAGAAACTTGTCCATATTCACTGCTGTTATTAGACATAATGTACAGAATTCACACAATAAAACATTTGATGATAGGCCATCATCTGTAGATTTTGGAGGGGGGGTACTTATTTTGGCAGGTCGAAAATAGGGTCTGAAAAAATCTGTATCCCCTGTAACTTTTGTCAGGAAAGAAGAAACTTGTCCATATTCACTGCTGTTATTAGACATAATGTACAGAATTCACACCATAAAACATTTGATGATAGGCCATCATCTGTAGATTTTGGAGGGGGGGTACGTATTTTGGCAGGTCGAATATAGGGTCTGAAAAAATCTGTATCCCCTGTAACTTTTGTCAGGAAAGAAGAAACTTGGCCATATTCACTGCTGTTATTAGACATAATGTACAGAATTCACACCATAAAACATTTGATGATAGGCCATCATCTGTAGATTTTGGAGGGGGGTACTTATTTTGGCAGGTTGAAAATACGGTCTGAAAAAATCTGTATCCCCTGTAACTTTTGTCAGGAAACAAGAAACTTGTCCATATTCACTGCTGTTATTAGACATAATGTACAGAATTCACACCATAAAACATTTGATGATAGGCCATCATCTGTAGATTTTGGAGGGGGGTAAGTATTTTGGCAGGTCGAAAATACGGTCTGAAAAAATCTGTATCCCGCTATAACTTTTGTCAGGAAAGAAGAAACTTGTCCATATTCACTGCTGTTATTAGACATAATGTACAGAATTCACACAATAAAACATTTGATGATAGGCCATCATCTGTAGATTTTGGAGGGGGGGTACTTATTTTGGCAGGTCGAAAATAGGGTCTGAAAAAATCTGTATCCCCTGTAACTTTTGTCAGGAAAGAAGAAACTTGTCCATATTCACTGCTGTTATTAGACATAATGTACAGAATTCACACAATAAAACATTTGATGATAGGCCATCATCTGTAGATTTTGGAGGGGGGGTACGTATTTTGGCAGGTCGAATATAGGGTCTGAAAAAATCTGTATCCCCTGTAACTTTTGTCAGGAAAGAAGAAACTTGTCCATATTCACTGCTGTTAATAGACATAATGTACAGAATTCACACAATTAACTTTTTCCTACATCTATTAATGTAAAGTTGCTTTGAAACATTTAACAATTGTGAAAAGCGCTATAAAATTAAATTTAATAAAACACTTGATGATAGGCCATCATCTGTACAATCGTTTTTTTATGTATGACATTTCCCACTATTTAAGTGCAATGCATTATTAAATGATTTTTATATAATAATTCACCGTGGAAAGAGGAGGGGGGATTCATTACAATTTGTTATATAAAGACTGTGAAACGGTGTGGTCGTCTTATTTTTTCAGTAACTTATATTCTCAATTCAGTGCATTTATTTTGATAGATGTGCCACGTGATAGCTGTCTCTGCTAAACATCGTTGATAAAACAACCTTCGTTAAACGATAACTTCACGTGTTATAGCTTCATTTACTTTGGTCAAACCAATGCCCCGCCTTTACCAATGCCCCGCCTTTACCGCTAAAATGCGTGCGCGCTCCCGCGACCGGGGATACATTTCCTTTCAGGGGTAAGTACCTTGGCACAACACCGGCACTTATCTGCGGGGCTCACCGACCAGAAAATTCCCGTGGGGCTCGTCTACCACGAAATCCCCCGACCAGGAGCCCTACCGTAGAGACCACCCATCAGGAACACTCCTGCGGGGCTCGCTGAACGGCCACTGGAACAGACGAACTCAAAGTACAATAGACGGACAACAGCAGACTCGACGACATCAAGTAAGAAAACAAAACGAAAAAAAAAGAGCTGTCTGCTGGGTTCCAGAATGGCTGGATGATTCTGTCAGGGACGGGGAAGACAGAACCCAAGTGCAGACAGCTCTCAACCAAAAAGACTTTTATTATATAACAAAAACTCTCTCGAGGGGGTAAACAAGACAAGAATTAAATAAAAGACAGGGGAAAACAAGACAAGGACTCCTGACGGTGTCACACATGACACACAATGATCCAGCACAAGACAGCAGACAGAATGGCATTAAATAGGGAAGAACTAAACTAGGGAATGAGGACACACAGGTGAAGGGCGTAAATAAATAATGAATAATTAACAAGGAAATGAGGGGGAGGGGTCAAGACTAAAGACAGGAGAGCACGAGGTACACAAAACATAAACACAGGCCACGTGCTCTCCACACAAAACAACAGTGAGGGCTGCCATGACCCTGTCACACAAACACATAAAAGACATACAGGGCTGACAGGATCATGACAGGAATAACTGGAAGCCAGTTTGTACACTTTTACAATTTGTATTAATGTAGACATTTACTAAATATTAAAGTAATGGCAAATGACAGAAACCAATACTGTCTACTAAGATTAGATTTGCAACTCCAAAATAATATTTACATTTCTTTTTTTTAAATAGGTTGTTAATTTTACAGATGTTACAGTTTGTGTTAACGAAAATACATTTACATTTTACATCTTTATTCAAGCTATAAAAATATCATTTGGGATCCTACTCCACAAACCACCAACATATAAAATATAAAAAAAACTATTATTTATTTAAAACATTGCAAAGTAAACTTTTGTGTATATGTCATCAACCCATCTGAGTGTTGCTTATAAACTTTAACATTAATAATTAATTTCTTCCACTACAGGGTAGTACAGCACAGGAAGTCAACCAGTTTTAAAAGAATTTCTTGGAGAAAAACAATATTCAAGTTTGAAATCATGCTGTTTTTAAATAATTTAATTTTATACATTTGTAATTCAACCCAAACATTTTAATAAATATTGATTGTTTTGTTTGTTTAGAAAAGTGTTTTTGTATGCTTTACTATTTTTATTTTATGCATTTTTAAAATTTAAAATGAGAAAATAAATGTCATTTTTGTGACAAACAGTGGCTTCATTTTACAGTACACAAAATTAATGCAGTAATCTCTGTTACAGAAGTAGTTATGAAATACAGTACTGTGATTATTACTGTAAAATAGTAATAGTTACTGAGATATAAAGGTATCTCAGGAGTCAGAAAGTAAAGGAAACATTAAATTTGGATAGTTCTTGATGCATTCCTGTCTTGGAATGCTACCTCCTAAGGCAACATTTTAGAGATTTTGGATGCAGCCATGGTGTACGCGCTTGAGTCATGACATATCATGTTTATTCCCCAGGTGTGCACTTTGTCGGGGGTTTAATTCACTGTGGATGAGAAGAAAGGTTTGAGGTTAGGCAGATAAATTGTCATACCAAAAGTTGTTTAGTAAAGTTCATATATTTTATTTGCAAATGTTTTTGTAATATTGTGATTTCTGGTCTCTGCTGTCACTAAAGAAAAAACATTTATTCATCTGCTTAGTGTGGTGTAGAACATGACCTCTTTTCACCTGCTTCATCTTTACAAATATATTAATACATATTCTAGCTTATATGCTTTCCCTGTAAATTCATGATTAAAAATATAAATGTGATTGAAAACAAAGGTTATTAAATGTCTTACTATCATTAAAATATGAAATTTAAAATGACGAGTTATAATGATTATGACGAAATTTTTACATCCTAAACCCCATATTTCCCAAAATGCAAAGCAGTAAATAATTTATATGGGTGATATCTAAAATAAAGGACATTGTACAAAGTCTTGATATCATTGTCAATGTGTTCATTCATATGGAGCAGCCAATAGTATTTAAGGTCAAAGGTCAGAGTAAGCAGCTGCTGTCACATACAGTATGTCTACTGTTTGCTATGAAATAGTCTCACAAAAGCAGAGATTCAGCAGCCCCCACCCCTCGAATTACAGCACTGATGCAAGCCTGCCCCTCAGTGACCTCTAACCTCCAACCCCACAGCCGGGTTTAGCAACTGATATTTAAAACTATGGTATTCATACTTCTAAAAAAAATACTGTCAAATTAACTTAAAATTTACTCTTTAAACTTACAGTTGTTTAGTGTAGTACCTGGTTTTAAAATAATATTTTTCTATTCCAAGCTTATGTGGAGCAGCTGTACAATAAGTGATCTATTTGTAGGCTGCCTAAAGAGTATAAACACTGCTGCTTTGTATGCTTGAAATTCTTAAAGTGGTCTATAATAGTCTCAGACAGCATGCCCACAGGTCACACTACAGTGTGCTAACTGTCGGATTGCCCACAAAACTTGAAAAAATCCTAGTAACACGATTTAGGGCACTCCGGTTTTTAATTTAGCAGCATTTGTCTTCCTTGATTTTAAAGTGTTTTCTGAAGACAAAAAGAACTAGGGGCTACCGAGCCCCTAAAAGGTGACATTGGAGTAAAAAAAATCTATAGTTTAGTTTCATGTGCTCACGTGAAACTTTCATGTGCAGATTTTTTGGTAACACTTTATTTTATAAATAAGGGAGTAAGAATATATGGAAAATTATTCTCTAAGTATTTCATAACTACAGGGTACCTATTGTAATATTACGTGGTATGTATGACATACGTCTATGGGTAATATGGTCTATGTGTAATATGTTTTTTTTGCAACTTACCTGATGAAGTGTTTTGTATATAGCCTACAGTTGATGTCTACAAGCCACGTCGGCAAATAAAATATAACACACAATAAAAATAATAGCAACTTGTACCTCTTTGATTTGTATATGTATACAGGAGTTACCAAGTAACTCTTATATTTGCGGGCTGTAAATTAAAGTGGGGCTTTTTCCCCGATTGTTCAGGGTAAATACCATAAACATACAGAATATTGTTATTTTTCTTTTAAAACAACTTATTTCAAAACATCTTTAAAACACTATAATTAACCCAACACTTAATGTTTATTATCACATAACTTTTATTTAAAATAAAAAGTCATGACAATTTTTCATTGTTTTTGCGGCTTGGCTTCCTCTGTTGGTGTTCTTGTCCACTCGGATGATGAGTTGATGTCATCTCACAAATGCTGTTCTGCATTACATATAAAAATCATAAATGAAAGCCTTCAGTAAATGTTTCTTCACTGTGCCTTGACAGAAACAGAGTTTTCTGAGCCAGTTATGTTAATAACTTTAGGCTAACTTATGTGCTAGCTAACCTGCTACCGTTAGCTGGCAACTTTCTTGAAAAAACATTGTTTGAAATGCGTGAGTCATGTATTAACAAAACCAGTCACCTTATCCAGCATGCGGATCCTGCTAACATCACTCGCAGCCATACTCCACAGTGTAGAACGTTTTTAAAACCTTTTAAAAAAAATTTCACCTCAGGATTGCGTTCCAGCAAACCTCCTGCAAACGGCCGCGCATTCTACACCAGCGCAGTAGCCTACGCATGTAGTCGTCTTTTGCTTTAGCGGGAGCTGATATCTGCTGTTGTTTCATTCTGGTTTGCCATTGCATAAATTATATTTGGCTAAAATACTTGTGTTTACAGAAAAATAAATTGCAAAGCACCACTTCAAATATGTCCGCAAATGTAGGAGTTTCCTGGTAAATAGGAAATAAGTTGCTATTTTTATTGTACTTACCTTAAAAAAAAGATAACCACATTAAATCAGCTGGACTTTTGTTATTAAAAGCAAGTAATATAGGCTACTAAAATAAAAGTGATGTGCTGTTATATTTATTTGCCGATGTGGCTCGTAGACATTGACTGTATACAACATTCAGTAGTCAATATGAAAAATTCACAATAAAAAAAATAAAAAAATAAAACATAATTTTCCCATAGACTTGACTACAGTAAGTCATACATACCACGTAATATTTCAATAGGTACCCTGTTGTTATAAAATACTTAGAGTATAAATAATTTATAATTCTTCATATTCTTACCCCCCTTATTACCCCAAACTTAAAATATTATTCCCTTATACCGGGTGTAGGCAAGTTCGGTCCTACAGAGCCGCAGTCCTGCGGAGTTTAGTTCCAACCCTAATCAAACACACCTGAACAAGCTAATCAATGTCTTTAGGATTTAGACAGCAGGTTAGATTATCAGTGCTTAGGCTAAAATATGCAGGACTGCGGCTCTCTAGGACCGAACTTGCCTACCCCTGCCTTATACCTACAAGTACGTACTGTAGAGGTACCCTGTTGTTACAAATAGGTACGCTGTGAATTCGGTTTAATTACGCGGTACTTTGCGGGTCGTAAAATAAAGTGTTACAGATTTTTTTTTAAGTTTAGTTTTGCGTGCTCGCGTGAAACTATCGCATGCTCGCGTGAAACTATCGCACGTGAAACTTTTGCTTTCACGTGCGGGCGCGATAGTTTCAGGTGAGCACGCGAAACTAAACTTTAAAAAAAAATTCTGCACACAAAGGTTTCGTGTGAGCACATGAAAGTTTCACGCGAGCACATGAAAGTTTCACGTGAGCACATGAAACTAAACTTTATTTAATTTTTGCTCCATGTCCCCTTAGGGGCTCCGTAAGGGGCTGATTTTCTGTGCTTGAAAACTTTACTGACAACAACAATTGCAAATGTTTGCATCCATCCTTTACACATAGAAAATAATGTCCTGGGATTCAAACTGATTTTTTTTTTCTTCTGGGGGTTTACCTTAAAAGACAAGTTCATAGTTTCACGTGGTATATAGACTTTTTATTCTACTACACTATGGGTGCTTCTCAATTCCTATTTGTGCATCCTCGTTTCCTTCCTTGCTTTCTTTTCTGGTGTCTTAGCTCCACCCTCCTAGGATGCAAGCGAGGAAAGAAGCGA
Organism: Paramisgurnus dabryanus; assembly: GCF_030506205.2. Taxonomy (NCBI): domain Eukaryota; kingdom Metazoa; phylum Chordata; class Actinopteri; order Cypriniformes; family Cobitidae; genus Paramisgurnus; species Paramisgurnus dabryanus. Next base: position 36,027,735 of record NC_133348.1, read on the forward strand.
GGACAGATGAAGTATTGTGAAATGCAAATACTCTTTACTTACTCTCAATAATAAGTTCTCACTGCAACTGTATTGTCCCTCTGTAATCTGTCTGTTATTTTGTTTTATGTATGTTATGTGTTACACTTTTACGTGGTGCTTAAATCTCCCTCCCCTTATGTGCACTGTATATAAGTATTTCTATTTTCTGTATTGTAAAATAATTTACTTTATAAAAAAAGTTGTCCTCCGAAGAGGGTGGCGGGCAAAAAAAAAACAACGTTTATTCTCTGTTATCAAATTATCCAGTGCATTAAAACCCCAAATATTTAATATAATAAAGTTAAATACATACTTTCATATCCTAACTAAATTAATATAAAGACATTCCTAAAAGTGCTGTAAAATTTATATATATGTCTATATCACTAATCATTTATATAGATCTGTGATTTATACATAAATATTAAATATACTGTCTGAAACTAGTCTACATTTACAATAATTTAATGCTAATAGCAAGATTTATGTGTGTTTTAATGACGTGACGATGTGAAGGGGGAGGAGATTTACATGTACGTCATGCTAAGTTGATAAAACACTTTCGCATACGCTCAAGACTCCCCAGAAAGCCTCCTAACTTTTCGTTCCTTCACACCCAATAAAAGTACTTACTGGAAGACTAATAAAAAGGATCGTAGCATAAAGGCTGAAGCCACACTGTAACAATTTCTGTAGTTTTCACAGACATGTAAATATTAAAATGTACCTGTCCAAAAGGATTTGTACCTGTGTGTTATTAGTTTTAGGCGGTTATTATCCTGGAATAACATACCTTGGAATGGTACAACTGGCCAATCACAATCAAGCATTTTAAAGTGCAGTGTGATAAAAGCAATTAACAACAGCTTAAAACCAAACAACCACTTTCACAGTGCTTTACACTCACCACTAAAGGATTATTAGGAACACCACAATAATACTGTGTTTGACCCCCTTTCGTCTTCAGAACTGCCGTAATTCTTTGTGGTGTTGATTCAACAAGGTGATGGTCTTAGGTTAGGTCTTTTATGTTGAAGTCATGTCTCTGGTCTTTATTTTTGAAACTATGTCATGTCTCACATCACCATTCACTTCCTGTTTGTCAGTATAAAGCTGGTCCAATCATATCATCACATTGCTAAGTATTATCAGCTGTAACCTGTCTTACTAAGCGTTTCCTTGTTTTAGCTATTGTTTCATTTTGCCTTGTTTCATGTTATGACCCATTGCCTGTTTTGGATTACGTCTTTGGATTACCCTTTTGGATATGTTTGTCTGCCCTTTTGGGATTGTATAATAAACCTCTTTGCATTTGGATTCTTCTCGCTCTCTCTCGCTTTGTATAAGCAACCCCCTCGTTACACAAGTGCACTAAAGGAGAGTTATTAATATGGTGTATATATATATATATATATATATATATATATATATATATATATATATATATATATATATATATATATATATATATATATATATATATATATAATATGCAGGAATTAGTCATATTTCAGAAATATAATTGTAGCCTAAATGTGAAAACTACCTAAGATCTATGTTTAGGCATTTTTATAATGTTTGTATGATTATAATTTTAAATTTGATTGTAGTTTAAGTAGACAGTCATAATTTCACATCCAGGCCCATCGCCAAAGGGGGGGCATTAGGGGGCCGTATGGTCAATAATAAGTATGGTCAAACTTATTATTGAAGGTTAAAAAATTACTTGCTCTCTTTCATTATGTATGAATGCTCTCGCTCTCTCTTGGTGAATAGGCGCCCTCTTCAGTTAACCACAGAAAACTTAACTGATTTCTACAACGATCTTTAAAATTTAAATCAGATAATTAAACGCATTGTTACATTAAACGTAATAATATAAAACATAATTATATGAAACAAAATTATATTTAGAATAAAACATCAACAAAATAGCCCCTGTAATCCTTTGTTAGACTCACATAATTATTTATTCAAATACAACAGCCAATGGCATGTCTCCAGCAGCATACCCTTCAATATGTTTATATTTTTCATCAGACGTCCTGTCATTAAAATAGGAGTTTAGTTGAAGTATGGTACCTAGTAGATATAATTGATATAAGATGGTTTTACAATAAGCATAAAGTATTGTAGTATTGTAGACAGTATAGTTTCTTACTTTATGAAGTGTGCCCCCCCCCATAAAAACAAAATGCTCCCCTTTCTGTATGTTCTGGCGACAGCCCTGCTCACATCTACATGTTAAACGAAACACTTCAACTATTATTTCTCTTTTAATTATTTATAACATTTAATGCATGCTATGATTAATTTCTTTTTAACCATTTTTATACATTATCACACTGTTCACCCTGCCAACAAAGACATTGCCAACTTTAGGCTATTTACTGAACTGTTTGCTCGGAGCGTTGCATTTCATTCAGACGATCACTCTGATAGATGCAGTCAGAGGCGGCGCCAGGGAGGAGCTAGGTGGTGCTGTAGCTCCCCCTATAATATCCATAGCACCCGCCCAGCACCCCCAAGAAATGTCTGTAATATTTTATATGTTTAGATTTTAATGTCATGTTTGAATAGTATTTTTCATGTTGTTAAAAAAGGAATTAAATAATAATTTAAAAATAAAAATGTTAGTGTAAAATAACAAGGCCCAAACAGGTGATCTTCTTTGGCCAATGGGCGCAGCGCATGGTGAACCTTTGACCTTAACGCACGGCAGTTTGTTTTTGATAGCAAGTTTGGAAATTTAACAAAGACCCTTAATTGCGACAACATCATTGATGCCTTCGCACTTAATCAAAAGTTGTGAAGACGTCTATGGTAAGTGCTTGATTTTCCCCAGCTGTTGCCTATTACAAATTGAATTAATTTGGTGGTTAAAGCAGCAGAAATCTTGACTCTTCATAGTTACTTCTATAATGCTCCAACCATAGGAAAACTGCTGATTTATCATTAGATTAGTGTTGGTAACTGGCTGTGCGATTTCGTGATCTGAGCATAAGCGTGCACAGTTTCTGTTGGATTGTGTTGTTTGTTGCTCTGTTGTATTCAGGGCTTGACTGTGACAGAATTGTGAAATATTATTTTCAGAGGTTTACATTGGCAGTCTTATGTATATTGTATCTATAGCCCTTGTGTTTAGTGTTGTTTTTGGCAGCCTGTTTTCATTTTAGTTTTAGTCTAGTCTTTGTGTCAAGCTGTCATTTTAGTTTTTATTAGTTTTAGTCACGTCATACTCTTTTTAGTCTAATCAAGTTTTAGTCGACTAAAATTCTTGCCATTTTAGTCTTATTTTAGTCAGACTTATCCATTACTATTTTAGTCTAGTTTTAGTCGACGAAAACTGATGACATTTTAGTCTAGTTTTAGTCAGTGAAATTGTATTTAGTCTCTTTTTAGTAATGCAATTCTATTTAACCCATATAGTATAATGACCCTTATAGTATTATAGACAAAACAATATTTTCTTTTAGCCAAACCCATTTCAAACAAAAGTTATATTATTGTTACCTTATAGACCCAAGAATACATCCATTCCAGACATGGAAGATGCTCTGATTTGAGATTTGAATAGATATTTATTTTACTATCCTCTGAGTGAGTGACTTGATTGTTCGTAAGAGTCTACATAAAAGTCTACATAATCAAAACAAAAGTAGTCTAAGCAAACACACACACACACACACACACACACACACACACACACACACACACACACACACACACACACACACACACACACACACACACACACACACACACGGGCAAATGGGTAACTATAGTATGTGTGAGAATAGAAATATGCTATTGTTAACATTTATAATTGTATTTTGACAGCAGCACAAACTACAATCATACATATGTAATTATATATTATTATAGTTTATATTTCTGCATCTGTACGTTACCACCAGTGTACCTAATGGACTTTGGCTTAATCTAATGTGACAAAGCTGATCTTAAATGTCAGTATAAATCCAAGCGATTTTGGAGAATTACTAAATGTTTTTCTTGTAAGTAAATTAAAAGTCAGCTTTAAGAAAACATCAGATGTCTATTAAGAAAAGCAAAGTTGGTATGATTATGTTCTCAACAGTACAGGTGTTTGATTGATTTAATACTCAAGTATTCAGCGAAGTATGTTTTGTTTATTTAAATAATAAATAAGTGTAGTTATTAAGCATATACAAAACAACGAATGTCTTTAGCATAGATTTACAATGTTTCAAAACGCAACGCAGCACAATGTCATTTAAACAACTGTTACATGATATAAATTTGTACATTGTTATACTGGTGGTGTCAGCAATCAAAGCTATAGATTTTAACAGGCTTGTTGAACTGACCTGAAAGTGATGCACGGGATTTATTTTGGACTTTTCTTTTACATTTGGAGCCAGAATGCTGCATCTTCCCGGTCGGAATCGCCGCGCGGCTACAGCTTTTCTCATGTAGTGGTAGCGTTTAGTGCAGCATTTAGTGGAAATGTGTTTATCTTCAACAGCGACTGCCATGAAGAGTCGTGTCCGTAAAAGGGAGAGGATCTTAGGTGCACGAGCAAGGCTTGTGGACCAACTCCGCTTCACCTATGTAACCGCCCCCGTTTCTCCGCTTTCCACATGTCTCGCGGTTGCCGCGTACACTGTTTGAAATGCCCATTAACGTGCAAATGGAGGCGTATGATATCAAAGCATCGCGAGAGCAGACTGCTCCGCATGCTTTCTACTCACTCTCGCAGTACTTTCATGTTTTGATTGATCTACGCAGCGCCAACAACACACGTGATCACCTGCAGTCAGGTGGTGGGGGCGCGGAGATGCTGAGATGGGTAAAAGACGAAATAACGTTATAACATTTCGTCTCGTCTCGTTTTGGTCAACGAAAATGAAGAGACATTTTAGCTTAGTTTTTATTTTGTAAACCACTTTTAGTCTCGTTTTTATTCGTCAACAATATTGCATTATACATTTTATTATAGTCATCGTCACATGACCAGCATTTTCGTTACGTCTCGTCTCGTTTTCGTCACGTGAAAAAGGTTCGTTGACGACTATATTTCGTCATACTTTTCGTTGACGAACGCAACACTACTTGTGTTGAATACTTTTACATATTCGCGAAAAGAGTATAGGTCAGTTAATGCGGTCGTGTACGTTACGCGTGTATATAGACTCTTTTACTGTTTGTACACAATTACGACATGTCAACGTATGCACGCGCATTTTGGCAACGGAAGTATGGCGAGAATCAGCATTGAAGCAACACAGACAGAGAAAGTTGTTTTAAAAAAAGTTGACTTTATCAACATTTTCAACACAGCTACCAGATCCGTGTACTATAGTGGAGTGGATAGAAGATGTTAGCATATACGTATATTAGTATACTATGTTAGTGCAACCAAACGCAACAACCAGACATTTTGATTTTGGGAAACCGTTTTAATAAACTTTCTGAGTTGCTAACACGTTAGAACCAATGGGGAATACTGTAACACCACTTCTGTTGCCAAAATGCACGAGCAGGCTATTTGGTCACGGGGCCTGTAAAAGGGTCTATATATATATATATATATATATATATATATACCAAGGGTGGTCCAATGCGACCTCCATAATGAAACGCCCCCAAAATTCCAAGCACCTTCTCTTAAGTGTTGAGCATCCCCATAGCACCTGCATCAGAAAATCTCTGGAGCCGCCACGGGATGCAGTCAGTGCAGGCATGTTTCACATGCAGCTATAGTTTAGCAGGTACAACTGCCATGTGAGGTTTGGGACATGGTTTCAGTCTTCTGTACTTTTGTTTGCTGCTTTTTAAGAAAAGAGCTGATTGATAAAGCACGAAAGCAGGAGGGAGAGAAAGATTGCTCGAGCAGAGAGCGAGCACGAGAATGCGCAAAAAGAGGGCGCTCTACTTCTCACACAACCTTCACAGAACAAAAGCGCATAAAATAATTTACCCTAATTGGTTTTTAAGTTCCAAAATTTTGCCCAACCAGCTGCCATTTCATTTTCAATGCAGGAAAACCCTGAGTGTAATCAGATGATGTCTGCACTGTTTCACTCTGACTGCAACAAACTTCCATTTAAAATTAAATTAAAATCACGTCAAAATGTAAATTGCCTTGCCTTCTTAGATTGTAAAATTTCCTCAGCACTCTCAAGCTAAGAGCTAAGCAAAGGTAAAAGAGGTTGCTCTGAAGGTACGGATTGTCTGAAAAAAGTCTGACATTCTTCCCAGAGATCTTTGGCTTAATTTAGAAGTTCTGTAACAGTCTCAAATAATTTCTGCAAAATAACACTCTGAGAAGAAAAGATGATCATTAGACAGCATGATTATTGCACAGGTGTGCCTTAGGCTGGCCATGATAAAAGGCTATTCTAAAATGTGCAATTTTACTGTATTGGGGGTTCGGGAAGGGGTTCGAAAACCAGTCAGTATCTGGTTGAACATTATTTGCCTCACGCAGTTGATCATGTTGTTGATTGGGGCCTGTGGAATGTTGGTCCACTCCTCTTTAATGGCTGGGCGAAGTTGCTGGATATTGGCAGAAACTGGAACACGCTGTCGTATACGCCGATCCAGAGCATCCCAAACATTCTCAATGGGTGACATGTCCGGTGAGTATGCTGGCCATGCAAGAACTGGGATGTTTTTGGCTTCCAGGAATTATGTAGATCCTTGCAACATGGGGCTGTGCATTATCCAGCTGCAATATGAGGTGATGGGCGTGGATGAATTGCCCCCCAATGAGGACGACGAGCATGCAGATAAGCTTCCCCGAGACAGTTTCTGACAGTTTGTGCAGAAATTCTTTGGCTATGCAAACTGATAGTTGCAGCAGCTGTCGTGGGCTGCTGTGGTCTGCGGTTGTGACGCCGGTGGGATATATTACCAAATTCTCTGAAATGCCTTTGGAGAATGCTTATGGTAGAGAAATTAACATTCAATTCACAGCCAACAGCTGTGGTGGACATTTCCAATTGCACGCTCCCTCAAAACTTGCGACATCTGTAGCATTGTCCTGTATGATAAAACTGCACATTTTATTGTGTTCAGCCTGCAGTCTGGTTGGCAGGCAGTGTAGATCTGAATATCATCAGCATAGCAGTGGTACTGAAAACCATGGCGGCGGATAATTTGGCCAATAGGCATGATATAAATGATGAATAGTAATGGTCCAAGAACTGAACCTTGAGGAACACCTTGTTTGAGTATGACAGTTGGCGATTTGTATTTGTGCATAGAAATAAAATATTGCCTGTTTGTCAGATAGGAGGAAAACCAGGATAGCGCTGCTCCAGAGATACCAAGTTCTGAGAGGCGCCCCAGTAATAGTCTGTGGCAGACAGTGTCAAATGCTGAACTGAGATCGAGTAAAAGCAGTAATGTTATGTTGCCTGAATCACCAGATAGGAGGAGATCATTAGTAACTCTTACTAGAGCTGTCTCTGTACTGTGATTGGGTCGAAATCCTGATTGAAAAACATCAAACTGATTATTGGTAGCCAGAAAAGATTGGAGTTGGGTGGCCACAACCTTTTCAATTATTTTTGAAACAAACGGTAGGTTAGAAATTGTAATGGTTAATATGTTCGGAAAATACTTGAAAGTGTATGGTTAGGCCCGTTTTCCTATAGAGGCGTTCAAGTTGTCTGCCCTTGCCTTCATAGCTCGAAGCGCAGGATTAAACCAGGGACAGGAGCGGGACACAGGAACAGACCTAGTCTTAACTAGAGCAAGCTCGTCTAAAACATTAGCAACAGCAGATTGATACAAGTCAGATACCATGGCTGGACAGGTGTAATTGAAAACATCAGATATAGCAGATGAAGCAACAGAGTCAGTGAAAGTGGCAACATTGATAGAATTGATTTTACGATAGGAGATTTTTACATTATTAATACACTTCATAGGACTGATTAATGTAAAATCAAAAGTGACAAGCTTATGATCAGAAATGGGGGTAACAAGACCACTAATAGAGAGTTTGTTTAAACCTGATGTACAAACTAAATCAAGTATATGACCATGTTTATGGGTTGGAAAGGTGACATTCTGGTCTAAGATCAAAGCAGTCCAAGACAGACTTAAGCTGCGAACTATAGGTGCAGGTAACATCAACATGTATATTAAAATCACCAAGTAAGATGACTTTAGAGGATGGAGTACAAGTTAAGGTTAGTAATTCGCTGAGTTCAGAAAAAAAGTCATTATGCTGCTTAGGTGGCCTATAGATTAGGATGATTATGAGGGGACATTTTGAGCCCACCTTTAAAACCATATATTCAAAAGACTTTGTGCTGTGGAAGTCTAACTGGGAGAGTGATATAGAGTTTTTATAGACGACCGCAAGGCCACCTCCTCGGCCAGATAAACGTGGTTTAGACAGGTACTGATATCCGCCTGATGTGAGCAGATTTAGATGTAGAAAGTCATTCGGTGTTTGCCAAGTCTCGGTAAGAAATAAAATATCCAGATTGCAATCAGTAATTAGTTCATTCAAATAGGGGCCCTTGTCCGTGATGGAGCGAGTTAAGTAATGCAAAATTGTTTTGCGCCTCGATATGTCCGGCTGAGCTAGGGTCGGACTTATTTATGTACGTAAGAGATCGCTGTAGATGAGAGTCAGTTTGTAGGCATTGTGATTTGATCCCAGCTCTATTTATTGACCAAATACATGAAATCGATGTTGGCGTTGGCTGGTAGACATCAAAAAGCCTGCGAACTGATCGGTGCACATAACGGGGTCGACGGAGGATCTCAAGCGACCGACAACGTTCGTAAGTCGCAGGGTCGAGCCGTGGGTGTGTGTTAAGTGCTTTAAGATCATACGCCAGGTAACTAGCTGCCATGTTGGAGAGTAATCCAAAGGTAACCGGACCCGGAGAAAAGGCCAATAGTGACACTTTTAGCGTATTGACATTAGTCATGAGAAAACCAGCTATCAGCAGGACCACGTTAGCCAGAACCGCTGCCATCACAACATCTATAAAAGCTTACGGAGAGGAAAGCTACCCAACCAGACAGTAAGCTAGGAAACGACTGATAGAAGAGTGTTAACTCACCTCGCAGTCAGTTAAATTAGATGGAGGACAGAGGGGTGAGAGGGCTCGCAGCGGCCAACAGCTGAGAGATCCATAGCAGTGACTGAATGCAGACCGGGACGAGTAAAAAATCAAAGTAATCCAGTATAACGTAAAAATTAAATCCAGTTTAGCGTAGTCCAAGGTGCAAAGCAGACAGAGAATAAGTCCAGAAATCCAAGAAGAACTTTACAGGCCAAATAAGAATAATGGAACAGTAAACAAACAAACTAACAAAACAGGTCCAGCGTGGAGCGGCAGCCAAACGCGCACAGCGTTCCCACAACCGGAAGTCAGGTCGAAGAGTCTTTTGAAGAGTCTGAAGGCTCCGTTGATCCGGGGATCGCTTTGAAGCAAGCGGAAAGAGTGTGTTGCCGAAGGAGGCGAAAGGAAGGAGTTTTGGCCGTTTGTTAAAGGAGCACCACGGAAAAAGAGCTCGTTGTTGTGTCGTGTTGTGTTGTGGTTGCATGAACCGATCCGGTGTGGAGAGAGAGACGAGGTCTGGGCGAAGTCGTTGCAGGTGAAAGCGGAGGTCGTCATCTACTGGGTGAAGAAAGTATTAGGGATACGAATCACTGGGCTGAGTATACGAAGATTATTTGATGTCATGATGCAGTTGTGTCTTCACGGTTGGATGTTATTGGAGCAATAGCATTGTGGATTACTCACCGGAGATATCGTCAAGGACGATTGACAGTGGCGGATAACCGTAAAGAGAACCCGACCAGAGCAGAGTGTTACCAGTGTGTGCGAGTAACAATTTACATTGTACTGTGAAGTATTGAAGAGAGTGCATTACCCAACGTGTATTGTGAGCTTCTGATAAACAGATTAGCGGCCCCACTGTGGAGAGAAGTGTGGGTGAGCCGGGGAGTATAACTGGAAGCCAACGTAGGAAGCCAGCTTTGTGAAGTACTGAAGAGAGTGCATTACCCAACGTGTATTGTGAGCTTCTGATAAACAGATTAGCGGCCCCACTGTGGAGAGAAGCGTGGGTGAGCCGGGGAGCATAACTGGAAGCCAACGTAGGAAGCCAGCTTTGTGGAGTATTGTCATCATACGTGAGTAACATTATACATTGTACCGTGTAGTGTTGAAGAGAGTACATTACCCAACGTGTGTTGTGAGTCTGATGAACATATTAGCGGCCCCACTGTGGAGAGAAGCATGGGTGAGCCGAGGAGTATAACTAGAAGCCAACGCAGAAGGTCCGGCGTCCATCTTCAAGCCACATCTAGGCTAGAGGAGTTGTGGTGATATCAGTGCACGTTCAGGGCGGTGGTGGAGTATAACTGCAAGCAAGTAAAGACCCAGTTAACTGTGAAATGCTTACCTTTGTCCATTGCTATGTGCTACCAAAGTGAGAATAAAGCCCCAGTCACCTGCAAAATGTTTATCTGTGTCCACAGCTACGAGCCCCCAGAAGGAACAAGTAAAGTCTCAGTTACCTGTAAAGTAATATTCTGTGTTCACAGCTACGAGCCCTCAGAAGGAGAAAGTACGAGTCCAGTTACCTGTGAAGTACTTACCTTGTCCACTGCTACAAGTTACCTAAGGGAGAAAGCGAAGTCCCAGTTCCCTGTGAAGTATTTACCTTTGCCCACAGCCAAGGGCCAGAGCATCCTATTGCCCCCCCCCCTTGCTATGAAGGCCTGAGGACCGAGATATGTTTTTAAGTATTTAACTCCCCCTATTTACAATTTTAATATTTAAATAAAAGTTGTTGAATTTTAATTCTCTGTCTGTCTGGTCATTGGGGTGTTTTGGGACCTCGTCGGGGTGGAAATAGGAGGAGCGTGACTCGCGACAGGGGTGGTCCGCTTCTCCGACCTGTGACAAAACTCTGCATCCATCTTAAACCCTTTAAAATCTAATAGATCTCTCTACCTTTCAAATGCCGGTCTGATATTGATCCTAGTTTCATTATGGGCATGGTCGCTTTCCATCTTTGTTTCCTTTTCCTTGGCTCTTCTCCTAGCTCTGGGGTCCGTTCTTCATACGTGGATTACTTGGTAAACTGGATTTGATGGTTGACGATTTGGCTTGATCTTTGATTATTTGGTTCCTCGAAGCTCATCCTAGAGTTGCTGTCATAGTAACAGGTCCGTAAACCTAAACCTGCTCGGGAGCAGGCTTATTTCATGTAAACAAGATTAGATTACACCTTTGTGGCGATATAAAAAACCCAAGCTGTATACATTTTTTAAAAATGTATATAAAATGTATACCTTTTTTATATACTTGCCACGAAATGGCGGAAGTTGCGAAAAACGAAGTTTGACAGAATAAAAACGGAAGTTCTAGGTCTGACATCATGATTAGTGTAAAACAAGACTCATTGGTCAGGTTCCCGGCCTGGACTTTTAATTTGAAGTCAAGTTCAAGTCCGTGATGAGGCGTCAAGAGAGCGACAACGTCAGCGTGAATCCTGGGCTCGCCACTCTGTAACCGAGGTCTCGTGGCTCGTTCCGGAGCTTCCTTAATGTGTGCGAGAGAAAGTGGTCAAAGGGGTGACGGATTTATGTTTTGCTATCCTTGCCGAATGTGGAATGTGCAGGCAACTCTATGACTGGTTGCTGAATTGCCGAGGAGATTCGCTATATCGGCTGCTGCAGGACTGTTCCGGACGGTTTCGTTTGCCGCAAGTACTTTGTCACACACACACACACACACACACACACACACACACACACACACACACACACACACACATACACGCTCAAGTTCACGCTACACATGCATTCTCTTTTAAGAGCGAGTTCCGCTGAAGAGAATCTTGACTTTGTTTCTTTTTTTTGTGGACATTGAACTTTGAGCATTTATAAACTAAAAACTGTCTTAAAATGAGTTCGAGAGCAACTTTGTTTCATTTGCTCATAAGGTGAACTGGTGGACAACTCTTTTGTTTTTTGTTTTTGTTTTTCTAACTCAAATTTCTTTTGAAGGTGTTTTGAATTTTTTTTGTAAAGGAACAATTGCAGGGCAACACGGTTGCTGATGCCTTTGGATTTAAATGAACCATTGTTTGAAAGTATAAAATGTCTATGATTCGTATGGGTTTATTCATTGTTTGCTCTTTCATGAGTTTTCTTTAATATAACTCTGTGAATGAATTTTTTCTTTGTCATAAATTTAATGAATACTTCATTGTGTTTCGGTGGCACTGTCTGATGTTATCCGGGAACTAAATAATTTTTTTTGACTTGGCAATTTTTCCAAGTCTGGCGGCCGAACTAAATAAGTTCCATTTTCTTATTCTTTATATTATACGTTCGGGGTGGCACCGTTACATAAGTGGCGCCCGAACAGGGACTTGAACATTACAGTTTGTAAAAACTCAGAAACCTGAACTGAAAACGGGAACCCTCAGATTGTGAGGGAAAGAACTATCGAATTGTGTATTACATGATTTATAATTTTTATTTTGAAAAAAAATTGATTATAAATGTGTGAACTAGAAAGCTATTTTTCCTTCTAAATATTTTTTTTTGATGGTGTGGAACTAATATTGTTTTGTTTTGTCTGTGAACCTCCTTTATTTGCGAACCCAGAACATTATGGAAGGTGGTTGGGACAAAAACTAATGATTTTGTGGATTTTGTGTGTGTTTGTACTTCTGTGATTTAATCTGATTAATTGGGTTAAAATAAGTGGTGCACATTGTAATAACCTGTAACTGTGGTAATTGATTGCTTAATTGAACCAAGTGATGACTGTTGGGGAAAGTCAATAGACTTATTCAAACCACATAGGGTTGTTATTCTGTTTTCTTTTGTTATTGAGAAACTTTCAAATTGTTTTTCATCTTTATTTTATACATTGACATTTATTTTGTGCATATTACACACAGCACAACATTGCAAAAACAAATATGGCTGCCACACCCTCACATTCTCCATCGACATTTGTGGAAATGGAACCCCCTGATATTGCTACTCCTCTCTGGCATTCTGCATTTCGTCCACACATTGTACCCCCTGTTCCCATTCATACTCCTCATCACCCAAGTTTTATACAAGCTAGCAGTGGTAACACCCTAGTTGATAGTAATCCAGTTCAAACTCTTACATGGGAACCAGCACTGCCTGTGGACAACATGCAGATATGTACATCACCAGAGCCTTCCCCTTTATCTTCAGTATGTCAACAGGACTTGCCAAGAACCTTACCTACTCCTAGGAAGGAACTGCAACAACTTACCCACCAAGTGCAAGGGAATTGGGATATATTGGTGAACCACATACAAACAAATGAGAACACTGTGGATGCACTTACACAGGAACTCAAAACAACGTCTGCACACCATGGTACCCTGATTTCTCAACTCAAGGATCACGTAGAGAATAACCAGCAAAAAGTACTTGGCTGCATATCTGAAACTAAGCACTTTGTTAAAGGAGAGGTAGATCAACTAGCTAAAACTGTTTCATTGATGTCTACAGAACTTCGAAAAGATCAAATTACCTTTGTGTCTGAGGTACGGTTTATGATGGAACAACTTCAGAATGAACTTCAACAGGATATTAAGTCCTACCTTGTCACCTTTCAGCAAAATCATGACCAAATGTCTTCAACCCTGACTCAAACCACTCAAACTACTGAAACACTGTGTACAGTTGTCAGAGAATTACAAACCGAAATTAAGAAGAATTTCGAAAATCAAGAAAGACAACTGTCTGATTTCATGCAGAAAGAACCGTTCTTGGCACCTGTATCAACTCCTGAATCACCTGCCATCCCCAATAATGAGCTCTCTTCCCAACCCTCTGCTGTTACAAAGAGCGATCACCTTAAGCTTACTTTCCCTACTTTTGGTAAACCATCAGATGATCCTGACCCATTGTTATATCTCGCCCGCTGCCAAGACTTCTTGGTAGTCCATCCACTTACAGATGCTGATATCATGGCCACATTTCGCTCTGTTCTGTATGGCACTGCCCGGGATTGGTGGGAAGTGGCACGTACATCTGTAAAAACGTGGAGTCAGTTTGAATCTGCTTTCCTTTCTGCCTTCCTTTCAGAAGATTACGAGGATGAACTCGCAGAAAGAGTACGAACCAGAACTCAAGGTGAAAAGGAAAGTATCAGAGACTTTGCATTCACTTACAGAGCACTCTGCAGGAGATGGAACTCAACCTTAACTGACAGTGAACTAGTGAAAATGATCCTGAAAAATGTAAAGCCATTCCTCGCTAGTCAACTTCGCAGTCGAGTCAACACAGTTGACGAACTGGTAAAATTAGGCCAACAACTTGAGAAGGATTTTGAACATCAACAACACTATGAAAAACAGACCGGTTTGAAGCAAGTGTCCCCACCTCAAAGAACCATACCCAACCGCCCGACAGAACGAGTGAACCAACCTTCAGCACAATGTTGGAGATGTAAAGGCCATCACTCACCTGGGACCTGTCCTCGTTTTATGACTGCTCAGTCATTTCAAAGTTCCCCTCAGTCCCATTCTTCTAACAACTCTCCACGAACTACGTTTCCAAGTTCTAAAGCCAGTGGACCCCCTACAAATCATTCGGTTACTGCTTTCACTAGAAAGACCTCAGCAAACAAGAAAACTCAACTATCTGTGTCTGTTCCACAACAGTTAGTTGTTCCTTTAAGCATTGGCTCCTGGAACGGAAAAGCCATTGTGGATACGGGGGCAAGCTACACACTGCTGCACGAAAATCTCTGTAAAGAGATTAGTGCACAAAAGCTTCTTCCTTGGACTCGAGGTCCTCTTTACTTAGCCAATGGAAAGGCAGAGATGCCTCTAGGATGGATAAATGTTTCAATCTCTCTTCATCAGAAAGTTTTCTCCATATCTACTGTTGTTCTTCCTGCCAAAGCCTTAACTTATGCTGTTGTACTAGGGTTGGATTTTATTTTTTCTAGTGGCCTGCAGATCAATGTGGCAGATCATAAATATTCATTTAAATCTCACCCTACTGAAAATTATCCTTTCCAGCCTGGAAATGCCAGTCTGCCTGGCACTAATGACTCCCAACACCAAAAAGGGAAGACAGAAGGAACAGATTCCAGTCTTACCCTACTAAGTTCTGTTCCTACTCCTCAATGTGCTATCCCTCAACCATCCACCTGCCGTGATGATAAGACATTGATAGACATTGCTGTAGATACGGCCTACTTACCTCCTGAAGACAAGCAACGGCTACGGCAAATTTTGGAATTAAACCCTCAAGTGTGTACACTTCGTCCAGGACGTACTGAAGTCTTCAAACATAAGATTTATACCACACACCAAGTGCCTATAAAGCAACGACCATATCGCACCACCCCTGCAAAACAAGCGGTCATAAAAGAGCAGCTGGAGGAGATGTTGACCTCTGGAATCGTGGAACCATCACATTCTGGATGGGCCTCACCAGTTGTATTAGTACCCAAAAAGGACGGAAGCCTTCGATTTTGTGTGGATTACAGGAAGGTTAATGCGGTTACTGAAAATAATGCCTACCCTCTTCCAAATATTACAGAACTCCTGGAATCTCTCTCTGGAGCTTCCATCTTTTCCACCATTGACCTTAATTGTGGTTATTGGCAGGTAAGCATGGAGCCAGAAAGTAAAGCTAAAACTGCTTTTATTACCCCTACTGGACTATTCCAATTTAACACAATGCCCTTTGGATTAAAAAATGGACCCGCCACCTTTCAAAGGATGATGGAGACCATATTGGGAGAATTGCGTGGAAGTATATGTTTCGTCTATATCGATGACATCATCATTTACTCCCCCTCTGTAGACCAGCATTTCATCGACCTTCAGGTTGTCCTCCACAAACTACAGATAGCAGGACTAACAGTCAATCTCAAGAAAAGTAGATTCTGCTTGCCAGAAATAACTTTTTTGGGGCATGTCGTCAGTGTTAAAGGAGTCGCTGCAGACCCAAACAAAGTGAAAGCCATACATTCCTACCCAGTGCCCACCAATATCAAAGAGGTCCAACGCTTTTTGGGCTTAGCCGGTTGGTACCATCGGTTTGTACCTGATTTTTCAAAGATTGCTGAACCTCTGAATGCACTGAAGAAGAAGGGATGCAACTTTCACTGGACTCCTCAATGTCAAACCGCCTTTGAACATCTCAAATCATGCCTTACCTCTCCTCCTGTCCTTGGTCATCCTGACTTACAGTTTCCATTTACAGTCTACACAGATGCCAGTGATACTGGATTGGGGGCGGTGCTGACCCAAAGAAAGGACCAGGGACTGGAACAAGTGATTGCATATGCCAGCCGAACCTTAAACCGTGCAGAAGCCAATTATTCGACCACAGAGAAAGAGTGTTTAGCTGTAATTTGGGCTTTGGAAAAATGGCAGCACTATCTAGAGTATAAATTGTTCACTGTGGTTACAGATCACTCAGCACTTCAATGGGTGATGTCCTCCACTAAAACTACTAGCCGTCTAATCAGATGGGCTCTAAGGCTTCAGAGATTCGATTTCATCCTTGAATACCGGAAAGGAAAATTAAACATGGCACCTGATGCCCTGTCTCGAATCCATACTGGTTATGGTCTCTACACCAGTAGTCAAGAGAAGTTGGAGAAGTTGGAACTTCCTATTTCCCCAGCTGTCATCTGGAAGGAACAGCACAATGACCCTGCAATCATCAACATACTTCAAGCTTTAGCAGAAATTGACAAAGATCCTGCTCTAAAGGACCGATATGAAGTAATTGAGGATACCCTTTACCACAAAACTGACCACCAAAACCATCAAGCTCATTACAGACTATACATACCTGAGAATCTTAAACTGCCTATCTTACACCACTATCATGCAAGTCCTTGGAGTGGTCATGTAGGTATATACAAGACTTACAAACGAATACACGATGTGGCATTCTGGCCTGGAATGTGGATGGACGTTAAACGTCACGTGAAGAGGTGCGTTAAATGTCAGACCCTAAAAGGCGAGAATCAAAAACCTGCGGGCAAACTGCAACAAACGGTCACTACTCGACCAAATGAAATGGTTGGTGTAGACCTTATGGGACCACTACCGCGGAGCACTCAACAAAATGAGTATCTTCTAGTCTTCGTAGACTACTTTTCGCGTTGGGTGGAATTCTTTCCTCTGCGTAAAGCAAATGCTCAAACTGTTGCATCCCTTCTTCGGAAAGAAATCTTGACACGATGGGGAGTGCCAGACTTTATCTTGTCTGATAGGGGTGCACAGTTTATTTCTTCAGTGTTCCGAGAATTATGTCAAAAATGGGGTGTGGAACCGAAGCTTACTACATCCTACCATCCACAAACAAATATGACTGAGCGAGTCAACCGCACGCTTAAATGTATGATTTCTGCATTTGTGGATGATGATCACCGGAAATGGGATCAATACCTACCGGAACTTCGTTTCGCCATAAATTCCGCTGTTCAAGAAACTGTCGGAATGACTCCGGCCGAACTTCAGTTAGGAAGGAAACTTCAAAGCCCCATGGATAAGGTGCTACATGGCACTAACCTGACTCCAGACTGTTCTTCATATGATACAGTTCATCATCTGGCTGAGCTTCGAACCAGAGCCATGGAATGCTGCCAGAAAGCACAAAAGAGACAACTTCGAAATTACAACAAAGATAAACGGGATGTTACCTACAAGGAACAAGACCGGGTATGGATACGAACATTTCCACAGTCTAGTGCTCAACACCACTTTACTGCTAAACTAGCAAAGAAATGGAAAGGACCGTACTGTATTTTGAAACAATTGGGACCCCTTAATTATCGCATCTCCCTAGAATCCAACGGTGAGGACGTCCGCACAGTACACGTGACAAACATAAAACCTTGTTTCCCCACTGCAACCGAACTAGCACAACAAGAAAAGGAAAGGATCAAGGAAATATTTGATGAATCTTCAGAAGAAGAGGAATTCCTTGGATTTTAAGTCTCTCCTTCACAACCATAGGTTGTTTTTTCAAAGGGGGGAGAATGTGGCGATATAAAAAACCCAAGCTGTATACATTTTTTAAAAATGTATATAAAATGTATACCTTTTTTATATACTTGCCACGAAATGGCGGAAGTTGCGAAAAACGAAGTTTGACAGAATAAAAACGGAAGTTCTAGGTCTGACATCATGATTAGTGTAAAACAAGACTCATTGGTCAGGTTCCCGGCCTGGACTTTTAATTTGAAGTCAAGTTCAAGTCCGTGATGAGGCGTCAAGAGAGCGACAACGTCAGCGTGAATCCTGGGCTCGCCACTCTGTAACCGAGGTCTCGTGGCTCGTTCCGGAGCTTCCTTAATGTGTGCGAGAGAAAGTGGTCAAAGGGGTGACGGATTTATGTTTTGCTATCCTTGCCGAATGTGGAATGTGCAGGCAACTCTATGACTGGTTGCTGAATTGCCGAGGAGATTCGCTATATCGGCTGCTGCAGGACTGTTCCGGACGGTTTCGTTTGCCGCAAGTACTTTGTCACACACACACACACACACACACACACACACACACACACACACACACACATACACGCTCAAGTTCACGCTACACATGCATTCTCTTTTAAGAGCGAGTTCCGCTGAAGAGAATCTTGACTTTGTTTCTTTTTTTTGTGGACATTGAACTTTGAGCATTTATAAACTAAAAACTGTCTTAAAATGAGTTCGAGAGCAACTTTGTTTCATTTGCTCATAAGGTGAACTGGTGGACAACTCTTTTGTTTTTTGTTTTTGTTTTTCTAACTCAAATTTCTTTTGAAGGTGTTTTGATTTTTTTTTGTAAAGGAACAATTGCAGGGCAACACGGTTGCTGATGCCTTTGGATTTAAATGAACCATTGTTTGAAAGTATAAAATGTCTGATTCGTATGGGTTTATTCATTGTTTGCTCTTTCATGAGTTTTCTTTAATATAACTCTGTGAATGAATTTTTTCTTTGTCATAAATTTAATGAATACTTCATTGTGTTTCGGTGGCACTGTCTGATGTTATCCGGGAACTAAATAATTTTTTTTGACTTGGCAATTTTTCCAAGTCTGGCGCCCGAACTAAATAAGTTCCATTTTCTTATTCTTTATATTATACGTTCGGGGTGGCACCGTTACACCTTTTTAAGTGGAGGTGATACCGAAAGTCTGACACAGTCATGTATTCTCTATTATTCAAGCTAGCACAGAGAGCCTCAACAAGAACACGGGGCACACAGGAAAAAGTACTCCTCTCTCTCCCTCCTTTTCTCTTCCCCGCGCGCATTCCCCCACCAAAATAAAAGTCCCTCATAATACATGAAAGAAATAGGTAAATGCCTTATAAAATAAAATAGACAAGAATGAAATACAACCATATAACAAACTTTGTCTGTCTCACATCAGTTACCCTGGGGGAAAAGAAACGTCCACGTTTCAACTTACAAATGGGAGTTCAAATGTTAATTCAATTAACAATTCAGTGCAATAGAGGAAAGAAAAAAAACATACATTAGACTGTAAAGATGATACCCCCCAATCCATTTGTAGGCACAAAACAAGTATCAAATGATAAAACAATAATTATTCTGTTCAATAACAATAAGGCATATTTTTTTATATATTTTTTTTTACAACAGTTAACAAACCAAAGGTTGAAACAGACACGTTATGACAGATTTTTTTTTTTTTACTTCACAACAAAGTCTTTGAACCTAGCAGGCGGCTTGACAGGCCTGCGACCTAACGGTCTAGAATTCATAACAACAGAATGACCCAGCTGCTGTGATACAATGTCTATGTCATTAAGGGGCTCAACATTGAAGTGCCCCGTTTGCGGAGTTAAGTTTGACTGGGGCTGTTCTGAAGGCAAAGGCCTGTCTGAGGTCGGATAAGGTACTTCACCAGAAAAGACAATAGAAGGCAAGTTCCCTTTCTCAGCTGTTCCAGATAAATTAGTACTAGGGAGAACATCCTTTGCAAGTGGTGGTTCACTAGGAAACAGTACATCTGACACTGGTTGACTCAACTGAGATGCAGGAGACAGATACGGTTTGAGACGGTTATAATGTACAACCAGCGGTGTCTTTTCAGGAGCGGCTTTTGACTGAATGGCATAAAGTACAGCATGACCCTCAGTAGGTTGAACAATTTGTGTCACAACATAAGGTCCTTTCCAGCGCGGGGCGAGTCTACATCGCGAATGGGCAGCATCACTCAACCACACTAAATCGCCTACATTGTATGAGCTGTATTTGACCTTTTTGTCATATTGGGCTTTCTGCTGAGCATGAGCATGTTCATGATTCTCTTGACGGGACCTGTAAGCAAACTGTAGCTTTCTACAGACAGACCTGGCATACTCTGCTGGGGAACCAGGGGATGCACTAGAGGGTTCTACAGGACTAGAGAACAGTAAATGAATGGGCAACCTGGCTTCACGACCGTGAACAAGAAAGAAAGGTGTGTATCCAGTACTACTGTGAACACTAGTATTGTAAGAAAACTGTATTGACCTTAACATTGTATCCCATGGTTCAGCTTGCTGATACAGGCATTTGCTTAACTGATCCTTCAGGGTGCGATTAAATCTTTCAATTAAGCCATCTCCTTCAGGATGATAAGGAGAGGTTCTGGTTTTGTTCACACCCAATTTTGAACACAACTCCTTAATCAAATCTGCCTCAAACTGACGCCCTTGATCAGTATGGAGATATTCAGGGACACCATGCTCTGTAATGTACTGCTCAAAAATACAATGTGCAACGGTTATAGCCCTTTGGTCCTTCATAGGGTATAAATTCACATATTTGGTGAAGTAGTCTTGAAGGACTAGAACGTATCTATGTCCGGTCGGTGACACAGGAAGCTCAGTAATGTCTGCTGCCACCTTTTCAAAAGGACCATTAGCATGAATAGTCTGCAGTGGAGCTACTCTATGTGGGACTGGCATTGACCTAGACTGGCATGCAACACATTGTTGACAATATTTCTCTATGTCTCTAGCCATGAATGGCCAATAGAAATGCTCTTTTGCCCTCCAATGTGTCTTTTTATGACCTAGGTGTCCTACTGTGGAATGACCATGCAAAAACTGTAACACCTGAGGAACAACTTGACTAGGAATGACAATATGAAGGGTACGACACTCTTTTGGTCTGTTACAAGATAGACGGTAGATTTTGCCATCCTGTAACTGCAGTCTATCAAACTGTCGCCAATATACCCTGAGATCTGCTGAACTTTTCTTAACAACCCAAGCTGGAGGTCGCTTTCCTTCCTCCAACCAATCACGCACTGTCCTCAGTGTGCCGTCATCTGTCTGACATTGAGTGACGTCAAGTGATAGAGCCTCAGAAAGATCTAAGACAGCATTAACAGTAACTGGAGCAGTGCTTTCAGACTGTTTTGATTCATTTGAATTGGTATTGTCATAAGTAGGTTGGGAAATAGAGTCACTGTGACCTGGACGCCTAGACAGAGAGTCTGCATTTGTGTGCTTCACACCATCTCTATGCTTTATGACCCAATCATACACATCAAGCTCTAGCGCCCAGCGAGCCCTACGCCCTGTGGGATCTCGTTCGATAGGCATTTTCCTCAAACCTAACAAGGGGCGATGGTCGGTGACAATGACAAAAGGACACCCTTGCAAATAATGTGAAAAATGTCTGACAGACCAAACAATAGCCCACCACTCACGGTCAAAGGTGGCCCAGTAACGCTCAGTTTTGGTCAACACATGACTGGCATAGGCTACTACCTTTTCAACTCCCTGCTGTTTCTGTGCAAGAACAGAGCCAATTGCTTGGTGAGAGGCATCAGTATAGAGAATGAAAGGCTCACTGAAATCTGGATACGTAAGAATGGGAGAGGACGATAAAATACGGCGAAAGTATTGAAAAGCCTCCTCACATCCTTCTGTCCATATGAATTTTGCATGTTTTTGTGTCAGGGCATGTAAGGGAGCTGCTCTGTCTGCGAAACCTTTGATGAAGCGCCGATAGTAAGAGCAGAGGCCCATAAAAGCACGCATCTCTGTGGGTGTAGTCGGACGAGGCCAATTCAACACTTTGTCGGTTACTTTTGGGTCAGGTTTAATGCCGTCTTTTGAGACAATGTGTCCTAAAAAGAGCACGGACTGTTTGAAAAGCTGGCACTTTTGAGGATGGAGTTTGAGACCTGCCTGACGCAGTCTGCTAAACACCTCAGTAAGATCAGTAATGTGATTGTGAAATGATTTACTAAAGACAATTATGTCGTCAAGATACACCAAAGTCTTAGACCAATGGAGGCCACGGAGGACAAGCTCCATCAAGCGCTGAAATGTTGGAGGCGCATTAGTGAGGCCCATTGGCAAAACCTTAAAATGATACAAGGAATCGCCAGTGGTGAAGGCTGTTTTCTCCATACTAGCATCCTCCATTGGGATTTGCCAGTAGCCACTGGACAAGTCTAACGTGCTAAACAAGGTAGCTCCTGCAAGAGCATCCAAACTGTCATCTACACGTGGCAGTGGGTGTGCATCTTTAACGGTAATTGAATTTAGGCGTCTGTAATCGATGCAAAATCTGTAAGACCCATCCTTCTTACGAACCAGTATAACTGGTGAGGCCCATGGGCTATGGCTAGGCTCAATTAAGTCAGCGTCAAGAAGTTTCTGCACTTGTTTGTGAATTTCCTCACGCAAAACAGGTGATGTGCGATATGCTTTCTGACGCAGTGGGGATTCAGAGGACGTGTGTATGTTGTGTTTGATCAAATTGGTCCTACCAAGATCAACAGGATTAGCGCTAAAAACATCACAGTTCTGTTGTAATAGAGAGTGAACTACTTTCACCTCATCAGATGTAAGAATCTCTGTATCAACATGCACATCAGGTAATTGGCATGACGGGTTGGAAACAGTAACCTGAGCTACAGAGCTAGTTACAGGCACATACAAATCAGAGGGCATGTTACGCACAGAGTACAACTGACCCAAATGGGCTTCTTTGGGCAGATCAATGTCTTGATGAGTAGGGTTAAGTAAATGAACTACAGTAAGGCCATTGACAACATTAGAGAAACTGCGAGCGACGGCTAGATCTTTGTCAAATGCAACATTTGGTTCCAAAATACCTTGAAAACCATGAAGCTGACTTCCCATTTCTGTGGCACATGTCACTGAGGCAGGAACAACAATCTCTGTCAAAGGGGGGACTGACACCTGTGAGAGCAGGGACACATTACAGCAAAAAGGCAATGTTTGAGAGGAACTAAGAAGAGGAATTTTGTCATTCTTAATCATAAAGAACCCAGACACAGTGTCAATTAATGCACCATGAGTTTTGAAAAAGTCCCACCCAAGAAGAACATCCTGTCTAGAGTCTCTTACAACATACATGTCCAAGCTGAATGTTTGTGAACCCAAGCGCAAGGTAACAGCTAATGAACCCAAAATGTCCAATTGTTGACCTGTAAGTGTGTGTGCAACCTGATAACTTTTCAGCAAGGGGCGATGTTTCAGCGCAGGGATGTGGTTACGTAACGTCTCACTAATCAGGGACAAAGCGGCACCAGTGTCCAGAAAAACAGTGACTGCTTGATCTTCAACGAGTCCCTTTATGTACGGTGTCCAGGTTGCAGTGTCCACTGAAGAGACTGTGGGGTCACCATGGGCCGGTGTCAGTTGAGCTGAAGACTGGCCCTCATCTCCAGCTACCACCCGTTTCCCGAGCGCTGATGCTCGGCGAAGTGTACATGGCGTGAATGGGGTCGTTGTGGACTTGGGGAATGACGAGTGTAATACCGTTCACCCCTCTGCCGGTCTCTGTCCTCAAACGGGCTGATGTCATCCCTGGAATGATATCTGTAGACAGGCGGAGCAGACATAGAGTCGGCATATGCAGTGTATCTCCGTTCAGGGCTAAAGTGACGATCTGCTCCCTCATGATGTAAAGGTCTCCTAGGCTATTCCCGCTGCTGATGGCTTGGGCTGGGGCTCCAGTGTGATCTACGATGGTCATCCCTAGAACGTGCAGGAGATCGTCCTCTGGAGTAAGGTGCATCCGTTGTATTGAAACGTGGATAGCGGGGGGCTGCAGTGTAGCGGTCATCTCTGGTGCTGTCCATAGAAGGCGATCTCCCACGATAAGGGAAATGTCGTTCAGGAGATGGGGCAGCATAGGCATGATGAGACTTTGATGGTGCTAATGTAGCTACAATGGACTGCAGTTTGTCTACTTTCAGATGAAGTTCATTGAGCTGGGCTGCCAGGGTATTAGTGGGCTCAGTAGTGAGGCTGTGCACAGGAGTAGGTTGAGAAATTGGAGATGTAAAAGATGGGCAGGGCTCAGTAGCACGTGCCCTCTCACAGCGACCAGCCACTTTAATTGCGTCATCAAGAGTGGTAACACCAAACTCGTACAACTTAGCTTGCAATGCAGAGTCAAGTCCAGCTGTAAAACGTCGCAAAATTTCACCCTTAATAGCAGACTCGCCATAATCTGGATAAGCCTGGCGAACAAGGCGGGTCAATTCAGCAGCATAAACTTCCAATGGCTCTGTAGTGAGACGTGGTCTAGCATTCAAATATGTTTGGAAAGTTCTCAGTTGTTGTTTTTGATCAAACACTGCAGACATTTTGAGACATGTGGTGTCATAATTAGATTTAATGTCATCTGATGTTGGACTTTAAGGCGTCCATTGCGTGTTCATAATTTAGAGGAAAGGCAAAAGATACAAATATCTAAGTTCAAATATTTATTGATCAGATATGAAAAAGTTTAACAGCGCTGGGTCCTCTCAAGTAGCGAACAACCAGCTCAGGAAGTAACATGCTTATTTATAAAATATGTGACGTCGATCTTTCTTCAGAAAATCTCCACCCACAAAGGCCGTTCCCCTCGTCCATCTGACTCCATCACCACACCCAATTTTAGCCTGTAGGCAAAGATGGACACACATAGACAAAGAAAAACAAACTGTTCTCCTCTCATCCCTGGGAGCCCCGCCGTTCCTCCCTAGTACTCCTCCAATTCACATAGCATGTTATAATGTTTTCTTAAAAACAAATCATTAATAAAACATTCATTTATAAAAAACATAAGCTGTAAGATGAAAGTGATTATTATGTAAAACATATTTCAATATCATGACATCATTTCATTATTTGTAAAATTGGTTATATGAATAAGGCACACATTAACTTCTTTAGATAGATAAACACATATTAAATCTTTTACTGCAATACTACTTCTAAGCAAACACTTTAATCATTATTAAAAACCATCTGTTAGGAAAGAAAACACACACACACACACAGACACACAGGAGATTCTGTTCTTCAAGGTTGAGCTGCCCTGCCCCCATTAGGTTATTCTATATGCAACCTTCATTTCATTGGTTAATACAAATTTATCAAAGACAACATCTTATATTTATTACATCAATTATTCAATGATTAATACTGATTAAGTAAGAAATACATTGCATATTTTATCCTGTGAACATTAAGGCATTAGTTAATGACATAGTCGCCTGTTTGCTTTCCCCCTCAGGCCTCTCTCTTATCTTGATCAATGCCAGGCGTAAATTCCTAAATTCCTCCTTGCAGCACACACACAAAAACTGGTAACTCTCCACTCTCAAACATAAACACCTCATTTCTACATAATAGCTCAGTGCATATATGAAACACACAATGTTTATAGAATAAAATGATCAATTAAAGAAATATAAAAATGGAACAAAATCAATTTCCACAGTCCTTATTTGGACATCTTTGTAACTTTAACACTTTTAGCAATTAGCAAGATTAATAAAACAACATAAAAATCCCACAATTCCCTCTCTTGACCTCTGAAAGAGGTCACACATTTTCTTCTTCCTCCTCGTCCAGGTTCTGTAGGCCTAATAGGGGCATGCTATATGGGGGTGGACTATTCTCTTTTTTCTCTATTGCAGACACTATCAGTCTGTTACACAGGGATCTCCATTGTTTATGCCAAATATTATGGTGACTATAATTGCAGTTATAACTCCTACAGCCCACAGAACCTTCCAATTTGCATATAGCTTCATCTCTGTGGAAAAAATACACTTATGCCTATTGGCTAATACTCAAATAACAATCGTAAATTCAAAAAGGAAAAGAAAAATGAAATATGAAATTAATACTGTAGAATTGTATAAGAAACTTAAGAAATTCAAAGATCAAAATTCAAAGGTCAATAGTTACCCAGGTTATAATGAATATATGGTAATTGTGATATTCAGGTCTCTAAACACTTCTGTCAGGATTTCCAGCACTTTGTGGAAATCCAATTTATCCAGGCCACACCCCAGCCGGGGAGTGGATACACTTGTTATGTTTTCTTTCTCACACCACTCTCTCATACATCTGAGGCTGTAGGTAAAATTCTCATATGTTGGTAAATCAGTACAATTTTGTTTTGTTATTAAATGAAAAATCAATCTGCCGTCGTCCTCGTGGGTAACTGCACATTCACCTGTGTGTTTGTTCTGTCTTACAACCTTTTGTGTGCCGTACTTCGCTTTGAACTGTACGGCTATACCTGCTCCATAGGCACAATCTGTACTCACACAGTGTGCTAGGGGTTCTGTTACTGGGCTGGAAAAAAAGTCACCTTTTTATGCACAATTTTACAGAGTGTTTGTTGACTTTGTTGTTGGTGTTGTGTGAGTGTTACCACTGATGTGTTACCACTTCCTGTTTATCCTCTCTGTATTCCAGCTGATTCACTTTCACTTTCAACACTTTCCCTCTCTTGGACCTGAGTCCTCAGGTCCACACCTGTGTCTGTTAGAAACCCAATCATCATATATAACTGCTGGGTTGTTCCCACAATGTCGTTGTGTGGTAGCCTGTCACGAAAAATTTTCAATCATAGCAGTTAGTTTGTAGAAATAAACAGCATTAGTTAGTGGCAGGATTGGATCCTACACCACGTCATGCCTTGGACCTGGAAACTGTCGACCTGTAAGCAATTCAAAGGGTGTGAAACCAGAAATCCTGTTAACAGAAAAGTGAATAGACATTAATGCAATTGGTAATGCGTCAAGCCATGTTATTTTTGTCTGTGCACACAGTTTGTCAAGTCAAGTTTTAATGTCAAAGTCAGGTTCATTATTGCATCTTTGCTCTAACATTGGGGTGATAAGCAGCCCCGAAACTATATGTCAATTCCAGTACGTGTTTGTCAATTTTGTCAGATCTAACTTTGTCTTTGGAAACCATGGTTGGGGTTATAAGTGGTTTATTAGGCAGTTGACAACAGCCACGTCATTAGGTACCTTAACAGCCTGTAGTATGTGTCAGGCTTTGCTATCATTTACTATAGGCCGGCCTTTCCTGGTTTCAAACCCACCTATCTGCCATATGGCAGTTCCATATATACTGCACCAATCACATATGCAGAGTCACTATAAACAATCACCCTCTCTTCACCAGTGTAGTGCAAGGCTTTGATAACAGCTGTCATTTCAGCTCTCTGTGCTGACCGTTTACCTTTCAATCTACCACTCAGTCGTGTTACAAAATCACCCACAACTTGCTCAACCACAGCAAAGCCTGCCTTGAATGTGTCATCTGCTGCTCTGAAACAACAACCATCTGTAAACATTGTGATTAACGGTGGGGTAGTTGTCAGTGGTACCGCGAACAAACCATCTCTCAATTTATTTGCTTTTTCAGTCAATGGTATAACAATTACAATTAATTACAATAATAATAATTTGTATATCAGTCAATGGTATACAATCCTGCGGCTCACCCTCAGTGATTAGATCTGCCATGTGAACACCTTCATGCACATATATGATGTCTGGGCTGGCGATTTCCTTAAATACAAAGTTTGTTACAATAATCAGTTATTTTCTATACTCACAGCTTTTCTTGTTTACCTTTTATAGTGTTCTATGGTGTTCTTTTTTTTCTTTTTCAATTTATTTCTTATATCTATTTTAATTTCCTTTCTGCCATAGCTGTTCTATGCCATATATATTTGCTTTTTAGCCTAATACCATCAGTGGAATTCTGACTTCCTCTGTAGATACCAAATTCAAATATGCATTTCTTCCTGTCAGATTAATAGGAGTCTGATTTGATTTCAGAACAGGTAGTCACACCTAACAACAAAGTTCTTGATCAGCCTTTAAATGTGTCTAGCTGATTTTCTCATAAAGATTGTCTGTGTCCCTATAGTAACAAGGTCTTTACTAAACATTGAACGGCTGTTTACTCTTTCCCCTTTTTCACTCAAAGGCTCGTATGAAGATGAAAAAGTTCAGTGTCCAGTGAAATATTGTCCAGTTTCTCTTGCCTCCAAGAACATTATTGTCTTTGTTAGTCTCTTTCTGGATTCCACTCAGTCTTTTTGGTGTTTCATCCTTGTAAATGTCTCTGACCATATGCAGTGCCCCCTTCACTGCTTTAGTTCAAGTATAGTCCCATTCAAATAGAATGTGCTTTCAGTCCAGTTTATGAGTTACTCCTCTCTTTGCAACTCCAGCACTTTGATATCACACACAGTTTTTCATTGTCTGTTTCTTGCCAGCTTTTTAGTCACTTTCTTGAATGTCAAAGGATGAGAGCTTTCAGCCTTTCAAGGTTTAACTTAACCCATTGCAAAATATTGCCTTTCAATTTAAAATAAAATGTATCTTGTGACCACCTTCCATCATTAGATGAAGACTCCTCTTCATTTTGTTAAATCTTTTTGTCCTTTATACAATTTATCTGTGTCATTCACCTTTTAACAATTTTCTGTCCTTTTTCAATTGTTCATCATCATTTCCACATTTAATAACTTGGTCTCTACTCTTTTCTGTAATTTGTTGTTTTTCTTTCAAAGCTTCGCCTCTGTCTTTCTGCTAGATTTTGCTTAATCCCATTTATGGTTTTAACAGACTCAATATATCACAGACACACTACATTTTCACACAAATAAAATCTACATCTACATTTAATTCACCGCTATTGATTTGAAAAACAGGCTGTTGCATTGGGGCTTTGGCTTTCTCATAAGGAGGAGGTGTGTGCAAGGAGGGGTAGATCGATTTCACTGGGGGTGGAGCTGGAGGAGGAGCCGTAGTTGTCACACTTGAGTCTGGCTGACTGTTTCCTTGTTTAACTTCCTGTTGCTTTGCAGCTGCACCACTGTAAACTTCCCCTTTTCTATTTGATTCAATAGCCTGCATGGCAGCAGCAACCAGAGCCAATCTTGTCCAAATTCTCAACTCTTTCTCTTAGTCTTTTACAGTTGGTCCCTTTCCAAACTATTAACATTTTTTCCATGGCACATACACCGGTGAACACACATATTCATCACACTCTTTCTGAAATTCAACCATTCTTTATACAACTGTAAATACAATTCCTCTATATATATACAACGTCAAAATGAAATATACCCAAATACAACTGCAGAATCAAGTGCACAATGGAATTTCCTGGGCCTGTAACCCAAAGGTTTCCACACCCTTAATTTAATACTGTACTCAATTAGATGATTTCTAGGACTTTCACCTAAAGGTCTCTCAACCCATAAATTTAATACTGTACTCAATTAGATAATTTCTAGGACTTTCACCTAAAGGTCTCTCAACCCATAAATTTAATACTGTACTCAATTAGATAATTCCTAGGCCTTTCACCTAAAGGTTTCTCAACCCATAAATTTAATACTGTACTCAATTAGATTATTCCTAGGACTTTCACCTAAAGGTTTCTCAACCCATAAATTTAATACTGTACTCAATTAGATTATTCCTAGGCCTTCCACCTAAAGGTTTCCCAACCCCCTACGGGCTTCAACCCGAGTTGGTATTTTATAACGCCTAATGCGTTAAAGGAATCCTCAACCTTTTATTTAACAAAAAAAATTCAAAAATTTCAAAAAGTTTTTCACTCTGATCAATTCTTATTGTTTAAATAATTAATTTCAGTTCGGAGCTCCTTATCAACACAATTAATTTGGTATATGTCCAATAGCAGAATTTGATATAACAGGTTTCTGCTTACCTTTATTTTAGAAGACCGGTCTTTTGTGTTGAAATGGAGCCCTCCCTTACTCTGGTTTCTTCAATGTGAAACCCTCCTTCCTCTCACTCTCTCCTTTCCCTCCACAAAACGTCGGCGGTCACCAATTGTTGGACTTTAAGGCGTCCATTGCGTGTTCATAATTTAGAGGAAAGGCAAAAGATACAAATATCTAAGTTCAAATATTTATTGATCAGATATGAAAAAGTTTAACAGCGCTGGGTCCTCTCAAGTAGCGAACAACCAGCTCAGGAAGTAACATGCTTATTTATAAAATATGTGACGTCGATCTTTCTTCAGAAAATCTCCACCCACAAAGGCCGTTCCCCTCGTCCATCTGACTCCATCACCACACCCAATTTTAGCCTGTAGGCAAAGATGGACACACATAGACAAAGAAAAACAAACTGTTCTCCTCTCATCCCTGGGAGCCCCGCCGTTCCTCCCTAGTACTCCTCCAATTCACATACCATGTTATAATGTTTTCTTAAAAACAAATCATTAATAAAACATTCATTTATAAAAAACATAAGCTGTAAGATGAAAGTGATTGTTATGTAAAACATATTTCAATATCATGACATCATTTCATTATTTGTAAAATTGGTTATATGAATAAGGCACACATTAACTTCTTTAGATAGATAAACACATATTAAATCTTTTACTGCAATACTACTTCTAAGCAAACACTTTAATCATTATTAAAAACCATCTGTTAGGAAAGAAAACACACACACACACACAGACACACAGGAGATTCTGTTCTTCAAGGTTGAGCTGCCCTGCCCCCATTAGGTTATTCTATATGCAACCTTCATTTCATTGGTTAATACAAATTTATCAAAGACAACATCTTATATTTATTACATCAATTATTCAATGATTAATACTGATTAAGTAAGAAATACATTGCATATTTTATCCTGTGAACATTAAGGCATTAGTTAATGACATAGTCGCCTGTTTGCTTTCCCCCTCAGGCCTCTCTCTTATCTTGATCAATGCCAGGCGTAAATTCCTAAATTCCTCCTTGCAGCACACACACAAAAACTGGTAACTCTCCACTCTCAAACATAAACACCTCATTTCTACATAATAGCTCAGTGCATATATGAAACACACAATGTTTATAGAATAAAATGATCAATTAAAGAAATATAAAAATGGAACAAAATCAATTTCCACAGTCCTTATTTGGACATCTTTGTAACTTTAACACTTTTAGCAATTAGCAAGATTAATAAAACAACATAAAAATCCCACACTGACAAACTGTCCCAGTAACTAAATGCAGCACCTGCCAATCTAGATGGAAGCACTTTGGCAAGCTGAGGTTTGTCCATACCTGAGGTCTCACAGCATACTTGAAAACGGCGGGCCCATTGAGAAAAGCTTTCGCTGCCATCTCCAGTGAAATCAGGGGGTAAAACAGCTCTAAATTGCACATGAGGTGTTGACACATTGTCTTCTGCCATGTTTGAACAAACTGATATCAATGTCAAGCAGTTATTGCAGCATCACAATAGTTCAGTCCAGAAAAATCTCTTATTTTTGAGGAAAATAAAGTACTAATGAATATTTCAATGTAATGGCTACGATGGTGACATGTAAAGCATTTGTGAAGCAGGGAAAAAAAATTATATTTAATAAATTGGCTCTTTCAAATTGTCTCTTTGTTTTCCACAATGTGTGTTATTCCTTTCTTCTGTTTGAAATAAGCAGATTAGCAATAATTTCAGTTACCGAAGTCCGCCACTAGTGGGAACCAATCGCACATTTTCCAGGTTGGGCGGGAGCTGAGAGATGTTGGCAATGAGCCAATTCCCACGAGGCGAAGTCAGCGCGGATTTCTCACTAAATAAAACTGAATAAACTAACGACTGCACTTTAAAAAGAAAACTCACATGAGAGTGAAAACAAAGTGAAACTAACCAAAAGTTATCAATATAGTTTCTCTGAATACCGTCCACGAAACTGGAAAGAGTATATGCAAAGGAAAAAAGTTTCAAACGCAAAATAGCCTTAAGTACGAATGTTCCAGCATATATGATAACACAGCAGCCAACAATACCAGTCCAACAGCAACTCCGAAGTCTGCAAATGTCCCAGTTTTGCTGCGATATCCCACCGCTGCCACCAATAAATATGTAAGGCGTGGAGTATAGATGTTAATGCTTTCCAATAAGATGATGGATGCAGGTATTCTCAACTATTAACTTTTATTCAAGCTAGCACAGAGAGCCTCAACAAGAACACGGGGCACACAGGAAAAAGTACTCCTCTCTCTCCCTCCTTTTCTCTTCCCCGCGTGCATTCCCCCACCAAAATAAAAGTCCCTCATAATACATGAAAGAAATAGGTAAATGCCTTATAAAATAAAATAGACAAGAATGAAATACAACCATATAACAAACTTTGTCTGTCTCACAATATGAAGAGCTTTTCAAATCCGACACATAATAAAAAAAAGGATAGATAGAATCTTTTTTGCTATGTTATTTTTTTTATTAATATAAAAAAAAATTCTGTACTTGTGCAACTTGTTTTATTGTGGAGCAGGTGATTTGAATTATTCACTCAGTGTGAAATAAGTTTCCTTTGAATTAGCTCATCTTCAATTTTAGTTTTGTATTTAGATTGTCAAGCACAATGTCATGCATTTAAGTTTTGCTTAGTAATTTGTATCTACTATTGTCACGGTTAAATCCGTGTCATGTTTTGTGTCTGTCCCGATTACTGTCACCTGGACTATTCATTGTTAATTACCTTCCTCATCACACCTGTGCATTGTTAGTCTGTCTGTATTTATAACCCTGTTTGTGATATACTCACTTGCCGGATCATTGTCACCATTTGTCTACATCCTGTCTGTTCCTGTTTATTTATTCTGCCCGTTGTTTGATTCCCGTGTTTGTTTTCTGTGTTATTTATATTAAATGTTATCATTTTATGTGAACCCTGCATATGTGTCCTAATTCCTGTTTCCCGGCGTGACAGAATGATCCGGCCTTTCAAGGACGCAGCGGGTTCAAATAGGAGGTCCCTTGGAGCTTACTTTGAGGGAACGCTCAGAACTCCAGGCCGG
The DNA here is from genome assembly GCF_030506205.2 of Paramisgurnus dabryanus. NCBI lineage: Eukaryota > Metazoa > Chordata > Actinopteri > Cypriniformes > Cobitidae > Paramisgurnus > Paramisgurnus dabryanus. Next base: position 36,060,899 of record NC_133348.1, read on the forward strand.
GTTCAAGTTAGCCGTCGCCACGCCCGATTCATTCCCCGGGGTGGTGGCTGCGACACTCGAGCCAGGTTATGTAAGGTTCCAATCGGTTCTTGTGATTCTCCTGTTGGTCGAGTCGTCTGGGTCGGTTCCTGGGAGGTCCACCTCCATGATCAATTTGGGGCTCAACACGGATGCCATGCTCGATTTTTCCCCGGGATGGTCGCTACCGTGGGGGAGCCTGCTTTCCTGATATGGAGGGAGTTGACTCCCAGAACTATCGGATCCCCGTCGGTTCCCAGGAGGATCGAATCTTCAGAGATGGCCACTCCGGTTCTCCCGGCTTTGCCCCAGCGGCCTGCCCTGCCGGTTTCACACCGGCTTTTTACACTGCCGGCTTCGCCCCGGCTTCCGCCGGCTCTGCTGTGGTCTCCGAGCCCTCCGTCCCTCCCCTGGATCCACCCTACCAGACTTTTTGTTTGTGTTTTGTCTTGAGTGTCTGGTAGCCACTCTTTGAGGGGGGGTAATGTCATTGTTAAATCCGTGTCATGTTTTGTGTCTGTCCCGATTACTGTCACCTGGACTATTCATTGATTAATACCTTCCTCATCACACCTGTGCATTGTTAGTCTGTCTGTATTTATTAGGGGTGGGCAAAAAAATCGATTCTTAGATGAATCGCGATTCGGACGTGGGCCGATTCTGAATCGATTCACAAATGTCAAGAATCGATTCTTAAATGTTAGTTTACAAAATAACGTCACGTTATCAGAACCAAAAGGCGGAACTCAACTGGGGGAGCGGTGATGCACACGGACAACTTAAGAGAGCGCGCCCTGCAAGAGCGCATAGCCGAGCTTACAAGAGCAGAAGAGAAAGAACACTTTAAATGCTTGTAGGACTATACTGCATATATCTCTACATTGAATTTAGGGCTGTCACCATTACTCTATTCTTTTTGAGGAGTTTTAAAAAAAATCCTTGAGTACATGTCGAGTACTCCTTAAAATAGCGGAGATGCGGTTTAGTGAAACTAACAGTATTAGAAGCATACAAATCAGCGCTACGCTGCCTCTCTCTCCCTCTCGTTTGCTCGCTCACACACACCGTGCGTGTGAATCAGCAACTGCGTGAGGCAAGAATGCACATCCATGTGAATTTTGGAAGTTAAAGACGATTGAGCTGCAGTGGCATGGCAAAACACATTTGAGAAGAAAGGCGCAGCAACTCAAAAAGACCTGCATGTTTCACAATTACTCCAAAAGACCATAATGACAATTTTGCGCGTGGAGCAGCAGTTGTGCGATCTACCGGCATTGCCTTTGCGATCGACGTATTGTACACCCCTGCCCTAAACCATCCGCAGACTGTTTAGATATAACATGAATATACTTCTGTAAAAATATGCACATAGTTTGTTATTCAGTCGCTGGGTGCGCTGCATTATATAAATACAGTAATACTGCCAATCACTGTGTATAATGATGATGATTAGACGCTTAACGTTCGTGGAAGTTAATGCCGGTTAACATATAGAATTAATATGTCACGTTAAATTAATATTTTTACTGGTTTTAATGTCTTACAACAGAAACAGGACATGTATGTATATAAGAATGACATTATTTATCCCTAGTTGCATTAAAGTACAGTATATGGGTGATTCTCACGAAAACTTGGTTGTAAAAATGTCAAGCATGAAAATGTAAAAATTGCTTAAATTTACTTTTTTTTCCACCAGACATTAGAAACAAAGTCTGAAGTATATGGGAACATTAATTTAAAAACTTTTACTTATCATTTAACACTTTTTGTAACATAATTTCAAAAATAAGTCCTAAAAAATCTCATTACCGCAACAGTCAGAAAACATCAACACTGTTAGAAAAGCTAATATATTTTCACATTTTTAAAAATTTATTATTAATAGTCATGCACAGTAAATTGAAATTCTGAAATAATATTTATTTTAAATTTAACGGTTTTTTTATTTTGTTTTATTTAGCTCATATACCGCAACACCTTCCACAATTTACAACTATTTTTTTTATATATTTCGAAGAAACCTGACACATTTTCAAAATGACATGACAAACCTGAAAGAACATAATTTGGAGATTCTGCACATGCATTTAAAATCAAAGTATTATGCTTCTATTAATTAAATTAACATTTAATAAGCATCTGTTGCGGTAATGATACATAGGTTTCGGAAATGAGGTTAATTATTTCGGTAATGAGAATACGTATACTAGCCTGAGATTGTGTTAAAAACAAATTTTAAAGTAGAAAGTCTGATAATATTTACAGCATCATGTGTTCAAGTTCAAAACTGTTTTATTGTGTAGTCTTTGAAAAAAATATTAAAGAAAAAACATGAGAACAGGAAGGCTTATATTAATATTCCTTTGTGTCATATTTAAGTCCCCATTTATGCATTTAACATACTGAAATAAGATGGTCTTGATGACATATTCTGCCTACAAATGCGAGCTCTGAAGGCTGCAGCCATTGGATTGAGAAATGGCCAGCTAATGTCAGCTAGATATCACAAAACATTTGTGTAAATAAGATGAAAAATATTTCCTTGCTGGATATGATTTGGTCTTCTGACCTTTTACCATTCTGTATCTGTTTCGATGAGAGAGAGAGAGAGAGAGAGAGAGAGAGAGAGAGAGAGAGAGAGAGAGAGAGAGGCTGTATCCGAAAGTTTAGACAGCTGACTTGTTCGCTCGCTGCCTTATGAGACAATGACTTTGGCTGCATAATGGCAGATCCGAGAAATGCTTTAGGACAGACTTCATAGGCAGCAAAATTGAATTCAGGTTGAAATGTAAGCAGCCCTCTCTGTGTTCCGGGATGTCGCAAATCTGCTTGTGGTGCGGAGGTCTGATCGACCCACCCAATTCACACGAGCTCTGTGTGCTCCACCCAAAGGCGGCAATTGTTGGCTCAGGGTGTCCCTTATTGTGAGGATCTCCCGATGAAGGTGCTCAGGACCCGGCTCAACATCGCCCTTGGAGGTTTCTTACTGCAGTGTCCCACTGCCGGCAAAGAGCCGCTGGTGGTAGTCCTCCCCTCGCTCAACCGGTTCAGTTTGTCGCCGAGAGCCTGTGTCCTGAACCGGGAGCCGCCAGGTCTGTTTCCTTTGGGTTTCCGGCGGAGGAAGATGAGATGTCTCTGACAGCGTTGGATGGAGACTGGGACCAGGCTCCACGTGGTGCATCAGACACACAGCCATCCTTCTAAAAGGAACTGGTGCACATTCTCTTTAAAGCCGTGCAGGACTTGGAGATTGAGTGGAGCACCCCACAAGAACCCCAGAGAAGCAAGCTTGACTTTTGTTTTCTTCACTCAGGCCGCCCCGCTGATGCTCGGAGGAAAGTCACCAAAGTGTGGGCTACCCCTCCCCCCATTTTTTTTCTTAGTTAGGCTACCTGTGTATTCCCCCCATCAAGGACGCTGTGGCTGCTCACCTCTGCCCCTTGTCCACTTCCTTGGATGGTGTGGCGCAGCTTTGAGGGTAGTGAAGCCTCATGACAGCACACCTGTCCGAAAAAGCATACCCCCGCCGAGAGAGGCTCTGTCTGCATTGCACACTATGGCGGTCCTACAGATCTTTTAGGCGCAGGTGCTTAAGGCTCTGGATGAGGGCAGCACGGATCGAAATACCTTCAGGGATCTGAGAATGGTTACGGATTTCACGCTAAGGGCCACGAAGACCACTCATGGTGGCCATGCACAGTCACGCCTGTTTCTCCATCCGGCCTGTTTGGTGACACGGTGGGCACAATCACGGAGCATTTCTCGGAAGCGGTGAAGAGCTCTAAGGCTATGAGGCACTTCATACCTCACCACCCTGTGTCTCATGGACCAGAACCGGTGGTGCATCACAAGAGTCCCTGGCACAAATCCTCCAGTATATGATGCAAGAAACTGGGTCCTGGGGGACTGCCGTCCGGAAAGAAGCCGCTCAAAAACAGAGCATTTTTCTCCTCAGTTGGTTTTGTGTTGCTCGCCCCAGGGCCCGTCCTCACATAAGCGTCTACAACACGCCCCCCCCCCCACTCTCGAACACGACCCACATGTTGCGAAGACAGCAGAGGCGGAAAGGGTTAACGCACAGTCCTAATGAATTGCGCAGCAACCCGCTTTCTGTCACAGCGCCAGGCGCTTTTTGGCCATCCTCTCTGGTGTCTGTGACTCACGCACTGCGCAGAAAGGAGGTAGTCTCCCTTTGTCCCTTGCCCCCAGGCAGCAATCTGACGCTGCAGACAGTGCGCGTTGTGCGGTCGCAGGTAGCTGAGATGCTGGCACGCATGGGATCCAACTTTATGGATCTTGTTATCCAACTGATGTTGCAGCGCCTAGATGCGTGGCGTGCCATCGCTAGGTTGTTTTTGATACCTGAAAGTGGAAAGAAAGCATAACATTAAATTAGCATGTCTCACAACATGGGAGAAAAAAATTAATGTACACATCATCATATAGTATAGACTTGTTGCGTTGTGTTGTGTGTTTGTCATGTACATTTCCTAACACTGTAGTGTGTTTTTTGCTAATTACACCTGCTAGTAACATCTCCAAACCTAACCTCTCTCTCTCCTTCCTTCTGTACTCCTCTAGCCATTCTGGGTTGCTGTTAAGTTTCTCCCTGAACTTTGTCAACATGGCCTTTGCTAAAGCTTTTTTCTCACTTGCTGACTGTCTACAATGAAGCATCATAAAGCAAACTATCAACAGTTATTACATTTTAAATTTATATTAAATTCATAAGAGATATTTAAATGTAATAAACAATATGCTTAAATTCTCATTTCCGAAACAGAAGTTCTCTTTACCGCAACTGCTATTAAATGGTTGCGGTATATGAGAATGGTGTTGCGGAGGATGAGGTACCCCAGTATGTTTTGCTAAAAATAGAGAAGCCACGTAGGCTTTGCTCATTTTTTATTCAGTGCATATAATTAGACTTTAATAAAGAACATTTTCATAAAAAATTGTAAATCAAACAATTTTCGAAATGTAGAAAACTACCTGTTTCGGTAATGATAATCAAAATGTTGTGTAAGCATTCTGACAAGAGAATATTTCAAATTTAACTGGAAAGATATAAAGAGATGATCTTACCTGGTAGCCATCTTGAAGTAACTGGTCCATGTGCTTGGTCACTCAAAATCAAACTTTATTAAAATTCTGTATGTGTGCTTAAACTGTTCTCAAAAAGTGTTGCGGAGGATGAGAACATCAGGCACGGACACATCAATTTCCTAATTTTTCTTCATTATTATTATACATGAATATTCAGTAAATTATTTTTCTGTCATCTAAAGTAGTCTAGCAAAACATCCATTTATTTTTTTTCTAAATATTTTTGTTTTAATATGTTTAAATTACAACATAACGCATGTTCAAACACAGCCGGACGCATTGCGGTAATGAGAATTTCAGCAGAAAATGAGATAAAATTGACAAATTATAAATTCTTATGTTGAAATCACACATTGTGCAAGCTAGAACACAGTATTGTGTTAATTCTGATGCTTTTTAATATTACTATATTACACATTTTATAGCTAAAATCATTAGTGCCGTGGTGTTCCAATGGTTTCGTGAGAATCACCCATATGACAGTTCAGAGACTAGCAAAAGCGCAAACATTAACCTGGCTTTGAAAGCAAATGCGACGTAATGACGTCACAAATATGCAAATTAGTACGTCAAGAATCGATTCTGAATCGAATCGGGACCCTAAGAATCGATTCTGAATCGATTCATGAGGGTCCAAGCGATTCCCACCCCTAGTATTTATAACCCTGTTTGTGCAATACTCACTTGCTGGATCATTGTCGCCATTTGTCTCCATCCTGTCTGTTCCTGTTTATTTATTCTGCCCGTTGTTTGATTCCCGTGTTTGTTTTCTGTGTTATTTATATTAAATGTTATCCTTTTATGTGAACCCTGCATATGTGTCCTGTTTCCCGGCGTGACAACTATATTGTATCTTTAAACCTCTGTCTACAAAGATGTTACTCTGTCCCTTTCCTGTGGCAAAAATGCCAATAACCAAATAGTTCTTTTTTGCACATATTTTTTACATATCTTTATCTTCATTACTACAATTTTCTGTGCAGACTCAGCAGATGCTGGAATTTCAGTTAATTTAGATTCCTGTTAATATTGCTGCAGTCCGAAATCATATGAGAATCAGTGTGCCGGTCTTTCCTATACGCAAATTACGCAATTTGCATAGGGCCCCGGACCACTAGGGGGCCCCCTTGATCTCAGAATTATTTAAAACCATTATACCAAAGAAAAATTATTAATATGTTTAATGAAAACAAGACGCTATAATTTAAATAATTTGCAAACTTCCGAATTTATGCGGGGTTTTAAAAATACTTAATGATTTCTTAAATCAGTGGTTCTCAAACTTTTTTGGCTGAAGTGTTAAAGATAAGTCTGCTGGCCTCTGCTACTTAGCGTTGCCACCCTTCCTGGTTTTCCCAGGATTGTTCTCTTTTTTGAGTCACTGTCCCGGAAAATTTATATTCTTTCCCAGGACACGAATTGTCCTGTTTTTTTGTGAAAATGAACTTTTAAAGCAGAATTTCCTGGTTTCAAATTAAAGCGTTTCCTTCCACTGTTTCTGTGTTCATCCAATCCTGTGTCTGTAACCGGTTAAAATAGAACAGGTAACACAGTGGATTGGCCAGGCGTTTACTTTTATTTGATTGGAAGCTCAACTTATCGCCTACCAACTAACTATGCTGTCGGTCGGTCGCACGCGTCGCATCCACAGATTCCACACACACATCCTGGATGAAATAGTTTGAGTTAAGTTGCTAGTCAGCTTTTCAAACGATCAATGGGGTTGGTCAAAGCTGAAATTCAAGTTAGATTAAACTTTAAGTGATCATGCTTGGAGTTTAAAGCATTCATTGAGGGACAGCCAAGACTTCTGCAGGCAGCAAAAAGGGATGAGAAATACACATGGAAAAAAAGGTGAGAAATGTCAGTTTTAGGTCTCCCAAATTTACTAAGTTAACAAAAACAAAAAGTTGTTTATAATCTATTATAATACATGTAATCATGTTTTAATTGCTAAAGAATATATCCTATATTTGTACCAATGATTATATTTTATAATAGCATAGCTGCCAACTCTCACTCATTCACCGTGAGACACCCGCAATTGACCCCATTCTCACGCTCTCACGCCACACATCCATTTTGTCACGCAGGCTCGTGCCCACCATTGACATTCCCATTGAGTTTAATAAAAGTCATGAAATAATTGCCTAATATACCTAATTGTACATACTGTAAAACGCCTAGCTATCTCTATCTGGCCTGCCTCAATCAACATAAAGCGCTCGTCAAAGTCAAAATGATGCGAAGGCCAATCAAATCAAAGAACGTAACGTTAGAGTTATTGTTTACAAATGCCGGAGCGCCAGCTACAAGCGAGTGCGCGGCTGCGCGACGGTGAAAGAGCAACGCACGATGTAAGTAGCTAAACCAGTACTGACACTTTTATATTTTAGCATACCTTCACTGTCTTTTGCGTGCCACCACTTCTCATGTTGCTGGTACTTTGCTGCAAAAAGTCAAAGAGCATTTCACTTTATGTGGCGCTGCGCAGGAAGTTCGGCAGCGAGGACATCAGAGTACCGCGAGAGCAATTCGAAATGTTACAAAAGGGTCCGCCTTTACCTTTGCTCTCGCGTTACTATGATGTCATAAGCCGAACAGTCAGCGCCGCACCAGTCGAACACACAAAGCGTCAAGGTCTGGATGAGAAGCAGAGACCTGCACGGATTCCACGCATACAGATACCCTCAGAAAACAGCAATTTTAATCAACCCTCACCTGCGTGTGCATGTCTGTAATCAGTACAAGCCTGTGTGATGTTTGCTGTGACAGTTTTTAATTAAAGAGAAAAAAAGTCAATTGATATTTGACATCTAACAATAATATATACGAAATATAATTATATGCTCTTGACATGCACATTATCTGTTGCTTTAGTTTAATATAAATTGGTTTATTTGATTGTGACAGTCCCTCTATCACCAACCAATCACAAATAATCACTTTTGCTTCTCTTTCTCAGTGGATAAACTGAATCAAAGCTGCTGTAATCTGCAGTTATACATTTTACAGAGACCAGTAGCCTATTCATTAGATTTTAAGTAATTTTTTGGCACTTTTATCAGAAGGAAAGTACAATAGGAGTGTATGAAATAATAATAAAGACTCTAATTTCAGTCATTTAAACTCAGTAAAAGCTTTTATTTCAATTTAATTTGTAAAATATGATTAGATTTGTATTGTAATCCATTTTTACGCAGTTTTTCCAACTATTTTATACAGAAATAGCTAAAATCCACACTATTATCAATTGGTTAAGGACTTAAAAGTTATTACCACCCCCCCCCCCCCCCCCAAAAAAAATCTCACTCCAAGCTGAACTCAGAAGTTGGCAGCTCTGTAATAGAATATAATTATGCAGTATATGTTTACACAATATTTATACAAAAATGTATTTAATGTATGTATTTAATGTAGAAAGGAGTCCAGAGTGAGTGCATCTACATCATGGAGTGCATCTACTTCAGGGAAAGCATCTACGTCAGGACAAATATAGGTTAGAGAGGGAATAGAGTCCTACAACTGTTAACATAGTATATTTGCAAATATTTGTTGACCCCCCTCCAAAAAACAAAACAAAAATAAATTTCATCTGAGTGTCCCGGTTTTTCAGAAATCAAAGGTGGCAACCCTACTGCTACTGCAACTGGTTAGCGGTGTCAGGTTACAAATAAGTGTGCTCAAGCTTTGTTTATCCTCGCGCTTTGGTCCGCAACGCAAGCCTCCGCGGATCTCGCGCGCGCCTCACCAAACGGACAAGGCGTTTAGTCGAAGCACCGCGATGCTCCATTATCAGATTTGCAAACATGCAATTAAACATACATTTGAACAAATATGGCATAAAGATATATTTAAATAGATTCACATTCATATTAAATTGAAAATAAACCTTTGTATTATCGATTTTGTGTGGATTACAGCTGCTTAATGAAGTACATTTAACCAAATAAAACTCAAACATATTTACATCACTGACAGATGTCACTTACTTGAATATATATATACACGCACAGCAACACCACAAAAGAAAGTAAACTTTAAGTATGAAATGATAACAGGGGCAGACTCCATGAATCTTCATTGCTGAAGCTGCTGAACTAAACCTTAGCGCATGCGCCAGACAAGATCAACAGGTTGAACTCGCACATGCATTTTGTACAATGTGCTTTAAATTTATGATTTTTTAAATGCATCTTTGTGTAGTCCTAATGTCATATAAAAATACTATCATCATGATTTACTGATTTTATTGATGTATTCCTAAATGTCAGTTTCCACTCTCTCTCACGTACCCCCTGCAGTACCCCAAAGTACCCCTAGGGGTACGTGTACCCCCATTTGAGAACCACTGTCTTAAATCACCGATATGTACTCGGACAATATGCAGGCAGTTTCTCAATCCGAAGGCTGCAGCCTTCAGAGGTCACATTTGTAGGCTGCATATGCGTCATAAAAACGTATTTCAGAATATTAACAATTATAATGTTGACTATTATTCTTAGTTAATGGTTAATTGTTATATTATGCTTATGACTTGCAAATGAAATGCTTATTTAATTAAATTAATTGATGACGTATGCAGCGCGCATACAGTATGCGACATCCGGAGGTTGCAGCCTTTAAATTTAGAAAACGGCCGCGTGCATGACGCAGAAGAGTGATTTGGTAACGATGCGCATATTATATGCCCACCATTGATTTAAAACAAAGCTATCCGTCTGGGGCAGAATAAAGGGGAAAAAACGTGAAGCAAGGGAACAAGATAAAGGATTTGTGTGAGCAGATTACATACAAAGTCAATGCAAAGACGCATCCACACGCGTCCTAGCATGGGGCGATGCAAATGACGCGAAAACACGCGCTTTTCCCTTTGAACTTCAAGAACGCGCTCTCGCGCAGGATAATTTGACATGAGAGAGAGAGAGAGAGAGAGAGAGAGAGAGAGAGAGAGAGAGAGAGAGAGAGAGAGAGAGAGAGAGAGGTTTAACAAGACTTTATTAATTACAGAATAAAGACAAAAATCACATCCTCATCAAAACTCAATCAAATAAATAAGTTTAAAAATTAAATACCAAAAGGCCTTCATCAATTGCACACAAAACATCATTAAGACACCAAATATCCTCAAAACACTCCTCATTGTTTGTAAGTTTATAATATACAAACTCTATATTTAATCTTCCAGCAACCAGGCTTTTGAACATTAATTCAGCATCAGTACTAAGAAGATTCAGCCCTTTATTCTTTCTCGTCTTCCAAATCGCTAACTTTGCCGTTCCAATCAAGTAATTTAACAGACACGCTTTCCTTCTGATTAAGAATTTGTACATCACACCCCCAATAAACACTTCCTCTAAGAATTCCTCATCAAAAGCTTGAAACCATCCATCAAGTAGATTAAAAAGACCTCTCAACCTGTTACATCTTAAAAACAAATGTTTCAAATTTTCTACCATTCCACAAAACCTACACTGTTCACCCACTGCTGGATTCAGGTGCGCCACATGTCTGTCCGTAGCTATCGCCCCGTGAATAAGCCTCCACTGCAGATCCGTGTACGCTTCTCTATAGGAGGCTTATACAGGGCTCTCCACCTGTCCCTCACAAGGAAGTCTGGCTTCAACAAACCTGGCCACCTTGAGACTTTTTGTCCTTTAAGAGAGTTCTGGTGTAAAACTTTGACTGTAGAGTAATATATTGCTTTTTTTGATGAAAACTCAAAGTATTCCAGCTCCGGAGTTCTAAAAGATAGAATTGACCCCGCATTTTCATCTTCATACTCCGTCTTTATAAGATGAGAGATTTTAATTTCTGGAAAATCTTGTTCGTTCGTCATGCCCATCAAAGTTCCTCTCCCAACATACTCTCTGTAGCTACTTGGTAATGCATTTACAATCTCCTCCATGAACTTTTCTGTCAGGCGTGAAGATCTTAAGCCAGTCATTTCTTTAACTTCCTCTAGCGATTTCCATCCATCTCTATTCAAGAGGTGCCCCAGCTTTACAATTCCATTCCTCTGTAAGCATGCACTTACAGCTACAGAGGACAAAAGTCTTGTTTGAGTCATTGGGTTAAAAAACAATGGTTCCTCTAGAACCCAGTTCCCAGGTTCATCAACCTCTCTTTCAACTTTAAAAACAGTTCTCCATGAATGCAACATTGTCCGGTAAAAATGTGAAAGCTCAGACATGTTTATCTTGTCCAGATTCATTAAAAATAAATGTTTATCCAATCCAAGACCCCCAGTTTTTTGTAGAAAAGCCTTTGCAGTCTGAGACCAAACCAAGTCCTTATGGTAGAGAAATCTCTGTGCTGCTTGGATTCTGAAAGCACAGATTCTGCTCCTCACGTCCACCAGACCTTGGCCTCCTTCTTCAACTGGAAGATAAATTGCTGCTGCACGAATCCAGTGTTCCCTATCAAAAGCTTTACTCGATGCTGCGCTGCTAAGCGCTATGGGGAAACGTCTTTATCGTTGACCAGCTGAATATAGTGTGCAAACACGTCAATGAAATTGACCCGGAGGTATATAGCCTCGGTTGATGACGACATCACAGCGCACCCGATGCGAGGCTATAAAATAGATGAGCAACAGCTGTGTCATCAGGTCTTTTTATTTTCAGACCAACTACTGAATGAGTGTGTGCTACACTGAAATGCAAATCTCTCTCTTACCTTTTGAACTTCACTTGAGATCTTTGTTAGGAGTTAGATTCCAACAAGATAGAGTGCAGACTTTCTCTCTTTCCGATTTTAAAGGAGTTTAAGTTAAAAGGAAAATATGAGTAAGAAGAGTCACGAGCAGTCTAAGTCGTGTTTGTTTTCGCTTTATGGCGAAGGACGACACACACACTTAACTGTTTTGTGTGTTTGGGGGAGGAGCATGCGGTCATGGCTTTGTACAGTCTGATGAGTGCGAGCATTGTGAATCATTCACAATATAAATAATTCGTGCTCGCCGTGATTATTTCTGACCGCAACCTTAAATTAAGTTATATTTCTTGGCGTGATTCCGAAGCGCACTCCGGTGTTTCTTCGGGTTATGTGGGGGTAATTATAATAATGACGTTGATGATATCTCTCTTGGTTCTGCGGAGTTTCATAAACCAGCCTCCGAGCGTTTCTCGCGCGATGAAAGTCGGTCGAGGAGCTTCTCGAGGTGGTAACACGCGCCAGGTTGCAAATTGATTGGCCTCGCGAGCCAGAGAGCCCCAAACAAAGCAAACTAGCGGATAGGTTTCTATAGTGACAAAGGGAGAGGACGAAACATGAGCCTCTCTCTTTCTTTGAGGATCTCCATGGTGAATTAAATAAATGATGGGAAAGACCATACTCATTGCGTGCTTCATGCCCACGGCGTCAATTTACGACTATCGTGGGTACGAAGACGCGCGGATATACCGAAATGCTACAGGTGGAAGAGACGCAAGCGAGTTATCTCTCGCCTGGCTCGGCATCCTCATTAAAGAAGCCTACCCTGCCCACGAAACCGTGTAAAATAACTTCAGTTCTCGTGGGCAAAGCTTATCAAGCCGCAGGTCAGGCTGGTGCTGCGCTGCATACTATGGCAATATTACAGGCATACCAGGCTGATCTGTTAAAGGATTTGAGTGCAGGCGAGACGATGGACAAAGAGACATTTGACGAGTTGCGTATGACTACAGATCTGTCTCTTCGTGTCATTAAATAAACGGCTCGCGCTATCGGCCGTACTATGTCTGCTCTGGTAAACACAGAGAGGCATTTATGGCTAAATCTGTCAGGCATAAATGAGAAGGATAAAACTTTTCTTTTAAATGCCCCTGTTTCCCCATTGGGTTTATTTGGTGACACGGTTGACTCCGTTGTCACGAAATTCACTGAAGTTAAAAGCATGAGGGAATATTCCACTCTTTACAGTAGGGCTCGCCGGCGGGCGGGGCATATCATGTTACATCAGATCGCTCCGTCCCGTTGCCTTTACGAAGCCTCTCCACCTCCGCCGCCTCTGGGCTTGCGGGGGGGGGGGCGGTTTCCAGCATAATGTTAAAGGCCCTCTGTCTTCAATGTTAAAGGCCCCCCGTGCAGGGTTTTTAGCATTCCCCTAAGAGGAAATAATAAAATTAATACCATTATCAGAGAGTCTGGCAGCGTGGAAACTCCTGCCAGCCGTTTCTGCTTGGGTAATAAGCACAGTACACTTAGGATACATAATCCAATTTATTCGTCGTCCTCCGCACTTCAATGGCGTGATATTCACTTCCGTGAGACCGGAACGAACGCACGTACTGTTGCAAGAAATACAAACTCTACTGATGAAAGGGGCCATAGAACATGTTCCCCTTCCAGAGAGAAGGTCAGGCTTTTACAGCAGATACTTCCTGGTTCTTACAGTCTGCCTAGCTTTATCACCCCGCACACACACAAAATGTATGGATGCAGCACTGGCTCCATTGAGACTCCGGGGCATCCGCATTTTAAATTACATGGATGATTGGCTAATACTAGCAAAATCGCGATAGGTGGCGCTCCAACACAAAAACATTGTGTTAGCACATCTACTTTTTCTAGGGTTGAGACTCAACGCCAAGAAAAGCGTTCTTTCTCATGCCCAGAGAATGACTTATTTAGGGATAGTCTGGGATTCGATTACGATGCGGGCACATTTGTCTCCCACACGAATCGAGGCCATTCAGCATACCCTGAGCAGAGTCAGGCTAGGCCAGGATCTCACTGTGAAATAATATCAGAGGATATTAGGGTTTATGGCATCAGCATCCACGGTGATTCCTTTGGGGCTGTTGCATATGACGCCATTTCAGAGCCGGAGGGTTTCATCCAAGGGCCAACCCTCAAAGGCTGATTAAAGTGATGCGCCACGGGCTTCATACACTAACTATGTGGATAAGACCCCGGTTTGTTGCCTTGGGTCCCACGCTATGAGCGACTTGTCATCGCAAACTGCTAATGACAGACGCCTCCCTGACGGGCTGGGGTGCGACCTTAGATGGTCGTCCAGCTCAAGGGGAATGGGAGGGTCATCAGCTCGGTTGGCACATCAATTGCCTAGAGCTGACGGCTGTATTTCTGGCCCTGAAATATTTTCTCCGCCAAATGAGAAGCTGTCATGTCCTAGTGCGGGTGGACAACACAGCGACAGTCTCATACTTAAGTCACCAGGGAGGTCGCCGCTCGCGCAATCTGAACAAGATAGCGAGGCAGATTTTTCTCTGGGCTCAGGACAAGTTCCTGTCACTCAGAACAGTGTACATCCCAGAAAACCTATATGTAGGAGCAGATTTACTGTCCAGGCAGACATTATCGACTGGGGATTGGAAACCCCACCCAGACATAGTGTCTCAGATATGGACCTGATTTTACAGAGAGAAAGTGGACCTCTTGGCCTCTTTTCAGATAGCGCAATGTCTCCTTTACTTCTCTCTGAGTTCCCCAGCCCCCCTGGGTCTGGACGCAATGGCGCACACATGGCCGGACAAACGCCTTTATGCGTTTCCTTCAGTGGCGCTGCTCCCGCAGGTTCTAGCCAGAGTTCGCCAGCAAGGCTCTTGCCTCTTTCTGATAGCACCGCGTTGGCTGAACAGAGTATGGTTTTTTAGAGATAATATCTCTCCTCAACGGCTCGCAATGGGCAAGTCCGGAGAGGAGGGGCGTTCTGTCTCATGATAATGCATCTCAGGCCCGACCTGTGGAATCTCCATGTTTGGCTCCTAAGGGTACCAACTGAGGGACACAGGTTTGTCGCCTGATGTTACTGACACTATTTTGAGTGCTAGGGCTCCTTCCACTAGAAAGAATTATGCCTTTAAATAGAGTGTCTTTGAAGCATGGTGCATGACACATAATGCAGATCCTGTTAACTGCCAGTTTGCTACAGTTCTGAGTTTTCTGCAGGAAAAGCTGTCAGCAGCTTATGCCCATCCACTCTCAGGTTTTATGTGGCCGCTTTTTCGGCTTGCCACGCTTTGGTGGACGGGGCGCCGCTCGGGAGGCATCCAACGATTGAGGCCTACAGCAAGAACTAAGATTCCTTCGTGGGACCTAGCTATAGTCCTTGAGGGTCTGGTTCAGACCTCCTTTTGAACCTCTAGAGCAGGGGTGTCAAACTCAAGGCCCGCGGGCCAAATCCGGCCCGCCCCCTCATTTCATCTGGCCCGCGAGAGTTTACAAATTATGTTAATTATGTTGCCCGCGCGAGTTTACAGATTATTTTATTGTTATTATAAGTTTTATTTTTGCAGGTTATTTCCTATATAGATTTTTTTAGCAGCCACAAAAACTAATTTTTGCCCCGCCAAAGTCTTTTTGTAATGTAATTATAGTGATAATATTGATGATTGCATAAGAGAGAACGAGCAGTGCCCCTGAATGCGAACGCTGCAGCATCCGGAGCTCGCATTTCCAGGCTGCATACGTCATCAAGACTGTCTTGTTTCAGAATATTAACAATTATAAAGTTAAATATTATTCTTTGTTTATAGTAAATAGTTGTAATATGCGTATGACTTGCGAATGTAATGGTCAGTTAACTTAAATAAACCAGGCTTGATGACGCTGCCTATGCGACCTCCGCATATGGAAACGGACAGTATCTGCTCGTTCTTTCTCCCCTCTCTCGCGCCCGCTCACGCGCATCCAGCGAGAAAATGTTTTCCGACTCGTGTACAGAAATGTTTCGCGATGTCCAGCTGGGATTAGTTTACAACGCGTCTATTTCCGCTGAATACGCGAACTAATGACCCATCTGACTCATTAATAAACGATTGAATCTATTGATCTGTAGCCTACAACAATGAACTCATGAGACGTCAGTCAAACAGTCAGACACTCAAAGCCAGGTAAAAAAATCACAGCTTTTTTGTAAAAGGGCAAGAAATGACAAGCGAGGGTAGATGTGTTTAATAAATGCCTAATTTTGTGGTGGAGATGGTAAAACTCTTTATTAGTATCTAAAATCCCTCTCATTTTCTGACCTGCACAATGAAGGATAACATAACATTTTGAGTGTACTGTACTCACATACAACATGTGTTTTTGTCACCACAATTATTTTAAAAATAATCTGTAGAATAGTTGTACTCTATACACTTTGTCATTATTTGCCTGGGCTTCTACTTTCAAAGCTAGGTATTAATTGAGTTATTAACAAAACCAATAGTAAGCAAATTCAGAGAAAATTATGCAATATACAGTAATAAAAGAGTTGATAGATTCATACAGTCATTCAAATACAACCGGCCCTTTGAGATTAACCGTAATGCTGATGTGGCCCGGGATGAAATTGAGTTTGACACCACTGCTCTAGAGTCAGCGTCTGATAGACTTCTGACGCCAAAGATGGTTGTTCTAATGGCGATAACTTCTTTAAAAAGAATTGGGGATATGCAGGCTCTGGCAGTCTCGCCATCCTGTCTAGATTTTGCCCCAGGAATGGTGAAGGTGATTTTACATCCTTATCTTGATTACCTGCGTAAGGTTCCCTTTTCGACTGCACATCCGGTCATTCTTGAGACTTTCTGCCCTCCGCCGTTCACCACGCCGGAGCAGGAGTTATACCACAGATTGTGTCCAGTCCGTGCTCTTCAGACTTATGTCCACCGCACTAGCCAGTGGCGTAAGTCAGAGCAGTTGTTTGTCTGTTTTGGGGGCCGCAACAGAGGTGCTGCGGCCACCAGGCAGTCCATATCACATTGGGTTAGGGATGCCATTGCTCTTGCCTTTGAGGCGCGCTGTCAAGTCTCGCCAGCAGGTCTGAGAGCTCACTCCACCAGGGGAGTAGCCTCTTCTACTGCTTTAGTAAAAGGGGCCTCCTTGCAGAGCGTTTGTGATGCGGCAGGCTGGTCCTCTCCGCATACATTCATAAGATTTTATAGCTTGGATGCTCATGTCACTCCAGGATCTCCTGTCCTCGAGTCAACATCTCAAGCTGATGTCTATGCCATTTGTCCATAAAAGGGGTATCCCCCACTGCTACTTTTAGTAAGGGGTGCCTCCTTACAGAGCGTTTGTGATGCGACGGGCTGGTCCTCTCCGCATACATTCATAAGATTTTATAGCTTGGATGCTCATGTCACTCCAGGGTCTCATGTTCTCGAGTCAACATCTCAAGCTGCTGTCTAAACCATTTTTCCATAAAGGGGTATTCCCCACTGCTATTTATTAGGAAGGAGTGCCTTCTTATAGATGTTTGTGAGGCGGCAGGAGCATCCTTTCCGCACACATCCACTATTTTTAGCTTGGTTGTTTATGTCTGAGATTTCTTTGCGGTCCTTGTGCACACACTTACACATCCGTAAGGGGTCCAGACATCTCCAAGCACGGCAGCGTGGGTATTGTAGTTCCCCATAGCGCTTAGCAGCGCAGCATCGAGTAAAGCTTTTGATAGGGAACGGAGGGGTTACTTGACTGTAACCTTGTTCCCTGAAAAAGCGGAACGAGATGCTGCGCTGTCTTGCCGTACAGTAGATGTCCCAGGACTGGTCTTCAAACAAAAGATCTGATGACACAGCTGTTGCTCATCTATTTTATAGCCTCGCATCGGGTGCGCTGTGATGTCGTCATCAACCGAGGCTATATACCTCCGGGTCAATTTCATTGACGTGTTTGCACACTATATTCAGCTGGTCAACGATAAAGACGTTTCCCCATAGCGCTTAGCAGCGCAGCATCTCGTTCCGCTTTTTCAGGGAACAAGGTTACAGTCAAGTAACCCCTCCGTTCTCCACTCCAGAAGAAGTTCACAAAAGTCCTTTGTATCCTGCAGATCAACTCATCAGGTGGCTCCAATACCACCAGTCTATGCCACAAAATAGAGGCAGCCAGGTTGTTTACCACCAGAACTCTCCCTCTGTATAACAATTGTGGTAATAGACATTTCCATTTAGACAATCGAGCATTCACCTTTTCCAGCATTCCCTCCCAATTCTTCCCCTTAAATGTTGCATTTCCTAAAAAAAACACCTAAAAATTTTAACCCCTCTCTTACCCACAATACTCCAGCAGGTAATTTTGGAGGTCCCAACCCTCCCCACTGACCAATAATCAGCCCTTCACTTTTTCCCCAGTTCATTTTTGCTGAAGATGCATTCTCGTATTTCCTAATAATTCCCGTTAAAATATCAACATCATTCTGACTCGTGATAAAGACTGTGATATTGTCCGCATAGGCAGATAACGATACCCTACTACTACTATTTATACCAGGAAGTAAAATTCCATTCAATTCTCTTCTTATCCGACACAACAATGGCTCAATAGCAAGGCTATACAATTGTCCAGAAAGTGGGCATCCCTGTCTAATACCCCTTAATACCGGTATTGGTGCACTTAATCCTCCACCAGCTTTAACCATCACATAAACATTGGAATAAAACAACTTAATATAAGATATAAAATTTTCTCCAAATCCAAATTGTTTTAAAACCTTAAGAAGATACACATGGTCAACCCGATCGAATGCTTTCTCTTGATCCAAACAAAGAATACCCAGATTTAAATGAGTAAATTGTTTAAAATCAATTATATCCCTTAATAAAAAGAGGTTATCCATAATTGACCGTTTGGGAATACAATACGTCTGGTCATTTTGAACCAATAAGTCTAAATAACACTTTAACCTATTTGCTAAACACTTTGACAATATTTTATAGTCCAAACAGAGTAACGAAACTGGTCTCCAGTTGTTTAGTAGACCTAGATTTCCTTTTTTTGGAAGCAAAGACAGCACAGCTCTACGGCAGCTTAGGAAGTGTACCACTTTTGATACTTTCATATTCCCTTATTGTATAGTTGTTTTTACAATTTATATTGTTCTAGATTTTTAGGCTTAATTTAAATGTTATCTGTAAGCACCGGGGTCTGAGAGTAACGCAATTTCGATTCTCTGCATGTATGTACTGTATATGTGGAAAATTGACAATAAAGCATACTTGAATACTTGAATACTTGAATACTTTGAATGAGTACTTCATACAGATCTTGTCCTAATATATTCCAAAAAGCTTGGTAAAATTCAACTGGCAGTCCATCAATTCCCGGAGAACGTCCATTTGATAACTGCTTCATTGCTTCTGTAATCTCTTGAAAAGTTATTTGACTGTCCAGTGATTTTTTCCCCTCATCTCCCACCTGAGGTAAATCACTCAACAAATCAGAAGCACTCTCAGCATCACAGTTTTCAGCATCATACAGTTCTTTGTAAAACTTAACTGCGAGCATCTTTATTTCCACAGAGTCTGACGTTATAGTCCCATCGGGCCGTTGAAGATGATATATTTGTTTTTGTTGGGAGCTTTTCTTTTCAAGGTTGAAAAAGAAAGACGTAGGAGCGTCCATGTCTTTAATGGAACAGATTCTCGCCCGTACAATTGCTCCTTTCACTTGCTCTTGTAATAATGAGCCTAGTTCTTTCTTCTTATTATTTAACAGTTCACTCTGGCCAGTTCCATTGTTATTAAAAATAGTACTTTCCATTCTTTGAATGTCTTTCTCCAAACTTTTTACTGCAGATTTCACCTTTGATGTATTATGTGAACTATAATTTTGACAAAATATTCTTATATTTGCTTTCCCAACATCCCACCACTGACACATGTTTTCAAAAGAATCTTTACGCATTTTCCATTTATTCCAAAATAATTTAAAACTATCACGAAATAAAACATCTTGTAATAATTTTACATTAAAATGCCAAAAATAATTGGGTTTTGTAGTTATCTTCATGTTTAGGTCAAATAAAACCAAGTGGTGATCTGAAAACCCAACAGGTAAAATAACAGCATTCATCACCTTGTTATTCCATGTTTTATCAATATAAAATCTATCTAGTCTTGCCCCACTAACTATATTCTCAGACGCTTTAAGCCATGTATATCGTCTAATTCCTATATTTCTTTTCCTCCAAATATCAATCAAATTAAACTCTTTTATAATTTTTGATAATACCACACTTGACTCATTATGAGGTTCTTTCCCATTCCTATCAATGGTAAAATCAACAGTGCAATTCCAGTCACCTCCTATGATAACACACACCTGATCTCCAATGATTTTAACAGCATCTTTTAATTTCATAAAAACCTCCACCCGCTCAGGCCCAATATTTGGTGCATAAACATTTATAAGCACAAACACAGTTCCCTTAAATTCTATATGTATTAATAATACTCTTCCCTTTACCACTTCTTCTACAACTAAAATATTTACATTTATATTTTTTGAGAATAATATGGCTACACCAGAGCTAAAATTTGTCCCATGGCTTAGCACACATTTTCCCTCCCACCATCTATCCCATTCCAACTCATTTTCTGTATTAGAATGTGTCTCTTGTAAAAAAGCAATATCCACCTTCTTAATTCTAAATAATTCTGACACCATTGCTAACTTACTTCCATCCCTACCCCCATTTATATTTAAGGAGCCTGCTCCCAAAAACTCCATAAAAAGGGAAAAATATAAAGAGGACAGAAATAGAGTGAAAAGACAAAGAATAGCGGACACCCTGTGTGTTTTAATCATTTTGTGAAACATTTGCCTTGCTCTTCCTTAACTTCGTTAAAATCTTCCTCAACCGAAATCTTTTTTGCTTGCTTAGAACCTCATAACTAACGTTTCTCTGTAGCAGAGTCACAGACACTATAAATTTCCCTATATCTGGGAAGAAATCTTTGACTTCCACAGTCTTTCCAAACGTTGTATCAAGAAAGTTATTTATTTCTTGCATTGTATATGTATCCTCCATAGTTTGTGAACCAATATCTGAAATTTCAGAGAGATTATCATCATCTCCCATTTCAGAATCAGTACACATTTCACCACTGTTTACTTTGTTGACATCATCAGTCATCCCACTACTTTCCCCCATTTCAAATGCATCATTTACATTTTGTCCACTAGAACTCTCATTTTCATCCACATCATCTTTCTGAACACTATTGTCAATCAAATCAACATTAGCAACATTTATTTCCTCTGTAATCTGATCATAATTTGTTTCATCAGTATTAATCTG
Source organism: Paramisgurnus dabryanus (assembly GCF_030506205.2). Classification (NCBI taxonomy): domain Eukaryota; kingdom Metazoa; phylum Chordata; class Actinopteri; order Cypriniformes; family Cobitidae; genus Paramisgurnus; species Paramisgurnus dabryanus. Next base: position 36,082,038 of record NC_133348.1, read on the forward strand.
GACATTATCATTTTTATCCTGAACATCCTCAACAACAGCGCTATGTTCAGCTACCTCGTCTTGCCTATCCTGGGCCTTATGTGGGCACGCCATCCTCTTATGCCCAATATCCCCACACTCGAAGCACTTCATGCTACCAGTATTAGCGTAAACCACATACGATTTCCCCTCGTGGCCAACTCTAAACGATATATCCAACTCTGGCTGATTTAAAAACATAAACACTTGCCTCCTGAATGACATCACGTGCTTTAGAGCTTCATTTCGGCATCTCAATGGAATAGTTTTAATCCCACTTGCAAACTTCCTGTACCGCGCCAAAGCCATTTCAATTTCATCATTACGAATAAAAGGAGGGACATTAGACACAGTTATACGGGTCGTTGGCGTTACCAGCGGTGATATAGTAAGAAACTCTCCACCTACCACAATTCCATCGCTTATCAACCGATTTGTCATCTCTTCCTCCTTTACAAACACCACTACCGCCTTATTCATCCGCGACGCCGAAGAAATGTTTTCATATCCGATTAATTCTCCGACCTCCAGTAACACATCCTCCACCGTCACGCCATGTGCAGGCACACACCTGATGCCGTGACGGAGCGACACAGGTGACGCTACCACCTCCGCGGCCGCGGGGCGAGACGCCATCTCAATGCCGCCACAAAAGTTCCAAATAAACAAAGTCTTTACTTTCTTAGTCGAAACAAAGTATTCCTCTTCTAGTACATTTTAATTAAAATGCAGTAGAAAAAAAAGAAAAGGCGCAAAAAGCTCCTACACTCCCCGTGAAACCCTCACGCACACCCCAAACGCTCCCAGCATGCACCGAGAGAGAGAGAGAGAGAGAGAGAGAGAGAGAGAGAGAGAGAGAGAGAGAGGTAAGAATGTTGCCCACGTCGAGAAAACTTAATAGAAGACTTGAAATTTGTAAAGGATTAAATTATATGTCACTCTTTTAATTACAGTATGTTAACTGGATAACACTGGATATAACTCATTGTATAGTTTAATAAAATAATGTATTTTGATTATACAAATCAAACCTAACTATATGATTGTTTTAGCTGCTGACCAGCATAGGGAATCTCTATGGCTAATTTCTAAGACATGTTGCTGATACAGTACTGTGTGTTGTACCTTATCTTGTTAATTGAGTCTTTTTGGGCATCTTATGCCTAGAATTATTCAAGGAGATTGATTCTTTTAACTTCCTTTAAAGTTTGAACAATTGTGCATAATGACATGTGCCACAAATGGATATAGGGTGTCAAACTTATAGATATGCAATATTTAAAATCAGACACTTTTTTTAAAATATTTGGGGTCAACCTCTGGGACAGCTTTAAAGGGACACTTCACCCATTTGCATTAAGCTTTGTATATTTAGGACCCCAGTCATGTTTTTGAATGGTCATGCATCATTTCCTCAGTTGCCGCTGAGACAGGAGAAATACAGATTTCAGTGTTGCACTTCCTTCTTTCAATGATGTAAAAATCATCATTTTGCATCATTGAAAGAAGGAAGTGCAATGTCTTTGTTGAGGGAGTGAGACTAAAAACACCCCTTTTCTCTGTCAAATAGGCACCAAATTCTAAATGTATGTTACAGTTACAGCTTTGCTTAGGGCCCCCCAGCATCTAGGACCGGCACTGATGAGAATAATGCAGTTTAAGTTATTTAGGCACTTGCAAGTAGATTCTCTAAAGGGCTGTCATCTAAGAGGTGTCATCTGCTATCAGAAACAGTTGCACTTTATAATCTTTGGATGTAGAATATCATTACCATTCACTTACTGCACATCTTACTTCATTAACCACATTATTGGGAACTGCCAAAGTGTTGGTGTATTATCTACAACTGCACAAAAAGAGAAGGAAAACACAATCTTAAACTACAATTCAAAGTTTTTTTTTATCAATAATGAAAGTGTTGCATTGGCTTTGGGTTTAAGAAAGAGCAACTGCCTTTGAGATGATCTGTACAATCAATCAGTTTAGAGACATCACTCTTATGTTACCTCTAGGAGACATAATCAGGAAACATAACATACTTTTCACGGCTATGTGGATGATACCCAGCTTTACATCTCCTCACATCCCAGTGAAACCCACCAGTTTTCTAAGCTAACAGGCGGCATCAGCGATATTAGTGACTGGATGGCACATAACTTTCTTATGCTAAACTCCGATAAGACAGAGATACTTATTATCGAACCAAATCCCTGTAAACCCAAATGCTCAAAATAATTAAATTGATTGAGTAGTATAAACTTATTTCTCTAAAACAGTTCTACTAACTCAAATGTTTTGAGTTTCTAAGACTTTTTTAAATTGTGAGTAAATTAAACTCAATATTTTTAATTTACTGAAACTATTTGCAGATTAAATTGGTTTTCACTTAAGAGTATAATTTCACTGTACTTATTTTTGTTGTATCAACTGTCAAGCGTCTGACATAAGTAACGTGTGCATGCGTGTCAGTGTCATTAAATGATATAAATTTTAAAAGGGTTAACATTTAAAATTATATACACACACATATATAACAGTGATTCTTGGGAATTTGGATAAAACAGGTTTAAATTGTGGAAAAAAATTTTTTGTTAAATTACAAAATCTGAAGGTATATCAATATAGACCAAGGTCTTGGCTGTTTTTCCAGTTATTACTCATACAACATTTACTTTAAGCCTAAATAGAAAAAGTAATGATTTTTTTATTTAATAAACATATTTTTGTATTAAAAGAGACTATTAATTTAATAACTCAACAGCACTGAAGAAACATATTGAAAGCATTTTCATTTAAAACAAATAAAACTCTATCTGACGGTGGCGACACTAATCTGACGGTGGTGACATTAGCCTTATTATTCCAAAATGTATACCACTCAAGTCAATGGCTTCTTGCTTAAACTTTATGTAAATATTTGGTCCAAAAAATAACAATCCTGAGCACTGTGATGAACAAATATCAAATCATAACTTCCTAAAATACATAAAACCTGACAGAAAAGACAGAAAACCTGACGGTGGTGACAAAAACCTACAGTAGTATAGATAAAAAATAGATGAGTTGTTCACATTAGCCATCTTGTTTCCCCTCTGTTGCTAGCTACTTCAGACCTCTTCTTAAAAATTATGCATTTATTTCATAATCTAATCTAATAGTTTTTTTACAAATATGATGGTGTTGACATGTTATGGTTGTCATAGTAGCAGAGAAAATAGCAAACATACAGGAGCTTGAGTGATCTTGAAGCATGCAGTAGACCTGAAGGTTTGAAAATGGGGTCTTCAGGAATGCAGTTGACCCTGTAGTTGTCTAATTTTATTGCTTTTTATAAATATCTGACGGTGGTGACGAATATGTAGGACACATTTTGAGCAATCACAAAATAATAGTAAATATTGTTCAAAACTCACAGTACTGCCCCGCGTGGTCTCGCTTTTCTGGCACAGAAACGTCCATCTTGTGTCTCGCCTGTGTGATTAAACATTTAAATGTAATGTGTGTGATTAAGCAGAATGGAGAAGCAGCACATTCAGATCAACCTATGGCGGTCTACGTGTGAATGACAGGTTTTAAAAGCGCTGTTTTATACTGTTATAATGCTTATACTGTTATCAACTGTTTGTATATATCAGCACAAACATAGTTCATCTGTAAATAAACACATGGTTACAAAGACATAAGCTGTGTATGCGCTGTGTGATAAAATATAGCCAAAATCTCAGTTCTTTAAAGGGATAGTTCACCCTAAAATGAAAATTCTGTCATCATTTACTCGCTCTAATGTTTTTACAAACCTGTATTTATTTTTTTGTTTTGATGAACATGAAGGAAGATATTTTGAGGAATGTTTGTAACCAAGCCGTTTGTGAGCCCCATTCACTTCCATAGCAGGAAAATAGTGAATAGGGCTCACAAAGGGTTCGGTTACATATCTTCCTTTGTGTTTATCAGAACAAAGACATTTATACAGGTTTGTAACAACATTAAAGTGAGTAAATGATAAACGAATTGGGTGAACTATCCCTTTAAGGTGTGTGTTTATCATCGATGTCTTGGTTATGAAACAGAACTGACAACACAAGCAGAAAATATATAAAGACAACATCTTTATTGGGCTATTAGATACATGTAATGATAATCAGACCGTAGAAAATGGTCTGAAGTTGCAACATTTTTGCTGCCTTCAAATGTGTTCGGAAGTTCAATAATCATGCCCTTACGAAAAAGAAGTTTATTGAAGTGTGCTATAAGTATACTTCTTTTAAACTTAAAATAAGAAAGTATAGTTTCAGTTTACTTTTTATGTACTTCTCTAAAATGTACTTTAGGTACTTCTCAGAAATATACTTAAATTGTACTAAAGTATACTTGACCTATACTGACCGAAATGTCTAAGTATATTTGGCCTATACTTGTTTACTGAAATATACTTAAGTATAAAGTAAAAATGCAACAACGAAAGCTACATCAAGAAAGCTGCAAAAAGCCATAAGAATAGCCCTGGTGAAAAATAAATATACTTTATTGTATTTCAAGTATATTTAAATTTGCAATAGTACATTACAAATATACTTAGAAAGAAATGTACCATCTTTGAATATATTGAAAGTATGCTTACAACATATTTGCTTACAATTAAACTTTTAACATATTTCAAAATAATTATAATTTAGTATATTTTCTAAAAGTATAATTAAAAAAATATACTTGGAGTTAAAGTTCTGTGCAATTTTTAAAGTATACTAATTTGAACTTATTATAAAGTTTATTTTAGGTATACTTTATCTGTTAAAGTGATCATTATAATAATGCACTGACTGGCAGCATATTTATAAAATACATTATTTAGCATCCTTTAGAAACAGTATATTTTAAGTAAATTTTGAAAGTATATGTAGTGTACAAATGTATATTATCTTTATGGAGAATCTTTAGTGTTAGTAAACTAGTAAGTTATTAATTTTGTGCTGCAGGTATACTTGCAAGTATTCTTTTACTATACTTTTAGTTAACTAGTGTACTCATACTGAAAGTGTACATGCAAGTGTTTTGTTAGTGTACTCTTAGTAAACTAGTAAGTTACTAATTGTGTGCTGCAGGTATACTTGCAAGTTTTCTTTTACTATACTTTTAGTTAACTAGTAGTTTACTACTCAACTTTACTTTAAGTGAACTTAACATCATACTAAAAATATAAATATATTGCACTTAAAGTACAATACAATGTTCCTGTGTATACATTTTTTACTTGTACCTTTTAATTGTACTGTCAATTTGAAGCTAAATCTTTCGTATGCTATAATAAATACAAAAATTATATATATATAATGGGACACTACAGTGGGACACTGTAGAAATTGTGAGTAAAAAAGGAATGGAATAATTTACAAATCTCATAAACTTATTAAACTTATATTTTATTCACAATAGAATATAGACTATCTCTGCCCATCTTGACTTCTGAGAGACACTGCCACACTTTTTATACCCAATCATGTTGACAATTAAGTTGCAAATTGGTCCTTTAGTTGTTCCTTATATTTAAATTTAAAGGAGCAGTGAATCAAATACTCAATTTTAACTTGATAATTTGTTTTATAAGAGGTCATCATACTTAAATGAACATCCTGCAAGTTTCAGAACTGAAAACGTCCGTGCTACTGAAATATAACAGTTTTTGGCACCAAGCCAGTAAAACAAGCCAGTGTGGAATTCGGAAAAGTATGACGTCAAAGTATAATTGAAGCACCTCCCCATAGCCAAATACAAGGACCACTTTTGTAGCCCCGCCCACAGCTTTGCGTGACACACGTTTGTCTCAACAATAAGAAAACATGTATTTAAAGATTGCCAAATGTAACCAAAATTACTTATAAATACATTTTTTCTGAGAGACTTTTATTTTGACGCGGTGATCTGAAGTAACCATGGAAACGCATTTTCGGTTGTGGTAGAACGGTCTATGGGAAGAACACAGATGCTGGATAACGGAGTCTCAACATTAGAAATGCGTGGATAAAGTTTGCTTTTGAAGAAGTTCCAGCTCGAGTGGGGAGTGTTTACTTTGTGTACACGGATTCATTTGTAAAGAAGTCGATGCTGGATTTGCAGAGAGACTGTGATTAAAAACACCCCTAATATTGGATCTGACAAAAATGACAGCAGTACACAGTAAGTTTATTTAAGTTACTGCGTTTCACTATTGCTTTGTTAGAAGAGATCGCTTGATATGTCTGTTGTAACATCCGTGTCTAAACACGTATGTTTGACTATTTTAATGTACTAAAAACATTAAACGATTAATAAAGATACACCACTTAACAACACAACTGTAATTTAACAGTAGAAATATACAGTTTTATTGATAAAGAAGGATTTATCAGCCGCAGTTTAGATGCTGATGCCCGCTTACTGTGTTGTATACGGTAATTTTGGTGAGTTGCGTTTGAAAGGTCCAACACTCAACAAAGCTTTTTTATCATATAACTGTGGTATGTAACGTTACGTGTATCTAAGAGCAACCTCACAAGCACAATAGAAATATACAAAGTTATTGATAAGGATTTATCAGCCGCAGTTTAGATTCTGATGCGCGCTTACTGTGTTGTATACGGTAATTTAGTCACGTCGAGTTTAAAATTTTGTTTCCACTTTACTATACGTATTGTCATTTATGTGTATCATCTTTAGCACCCAGAATCTTTTGTGGCTCAAACATATATGTGTTTGGCTGCTCTTTTTACACATTAATGTTTTTAAAACATTTACCCACATGTAATGACGGGGAATGAAGCTGTCCAATCATAGCAGTGGGTGTTTACGTCCAGGTCTTCAGTGCGGCCCGCCCCTTCAAATGAACCATTTCTCCAGACAGCCACTAATCCATGTTACAAAATAGCCTATTACTTATTGTTTTTGATGTTTTTGAATGTAAAAACCACGCGAACATCATAAGAACATCGCGTGCTTTAGTGTATTACAGTAAAAACAGTAGTAGTTTCGGCTTGTTGTTGATTGTTTTCGGGCGTGGCCTGCTGAGTTTCAGGCCACATTTGAAGCACTTATAAAAACAGTCAGTCCACCGCAGCAGCGGTCGCGTGCAGCCCTCGTCGTGTGAAGACCGAAGAGTGTAAAGACCATCGACTCTACCTGCGCGACTCCACCGAGCAGGGACACCGACTGGGCACTTAAGTATTGCACTTTTTGTACTAACTTGTACTAACTTTTCCTATTTATCTATATAGCACTCTTTTTTCCTCTCTTGTACATTTCCTATTCTTATAATTTTACTATGTGCTTTCAAATCTCTACTGTCATTACAACTCGTAAATCTGTTGTATCACGTCGCCGTGGGAGAAATATTAATAACCTCCGCACTCTCCCACCTTCCACTATTGCCTCACTCTCTCTTCCCATTGGCTTATGGAACTGCCAATCTGTTGTCAACAAAGCAGATTTCATAACTGCCATTGCCTCACATTCTGGCCTTTCTGATTTAGCACTTACTGAGACATGGATTAAACCAGAGGACACGGCCACTCCGGCTTCCCTCTCCAACAACTACACTTTCTCACACAGTCCTCGCACAACAGGAAGGGGTGGAGGAACTGGTCTGCTCATCCCAAAGGACTGGAAATTCCAACAGCAAACCCCCTCATGTGACAGCAACTCTTTCGAATCGCATATTGTTACTATCATCCACCCTACTAAAATGCATTTTTTAGTTAACTATCGCCCCCCAGGTCAACTTGGACACTTCTTTGAGGAGTTAGACGTACTTCTGTCTTCATTCCCTGAGGATGGTACTCCTTTAGTAGTACTTGGTGACTTCAATATCCACCTGGAGAAACCACAGGCAGCTGACTTCAACACCATGACTGCGTCGTTCGACCTCAAGCGAGTCCCTACTTCACCAACACACAGGTCTGGCAATCTTTTAGATCTTATCTACACACGCTGTTGTTCCACCTACCACACCCAGGTCACCCCACTTCACACATCTGATCACTTCCTAATTACTCTCGACCTCGACCTGACTCCCCCTGTCGCTACATACGATCCCCCATTGTTCACGTTCAGGCGCAACCTGCGCACGCACTCTCCCTTCCGCTTATCCTCTGCGATTGTTTCCACGCTGCCCGCTCCCAGCCAACTTTCTCTGTTAGATACTGACAATGCCACTGACACACTTTGTTCCACTCTTACATCCTGCTTAGACACATTATGCCCTCTGACATCTGGACCAGCCCGGGTCACACCTCCTGCTCCTTGGCTAACTGAGGTTCTCCGTGAGCATCGCTCCACACTCAGGGCTACAGAGAGGAAGTGGCGCAGATCGAATGATCCTTCTGATCTCTGCCTCTATCAGTCTCTTCTTGCCTCCTTCTCCAAGGATGTCTCCTCTGCAAAGACCTTATACTACCATTCAAAGATTAACAACTCACCTGACTCTCACACTCTCTTCAAGACCTTCTCTACCCTTCTTTGTCCCCCTGCCCCTCCACCTTCATCCGACCTAACAGCTGATGATTTTGCTTCCTTCTTTGTGAAGAAAACGAAAACTATTAGCAGTCAGTTCTCTGAGCCGCCGCTTCTTGCGCATTCTCAAATCCCTGAGACATGCTCCCTTCCCTCCTTCTCTCTCCTATCCGAAGCAGATGTTTCCAAGGTCTTGGCTTCTAATCATCCGACTACCTGCCCGCTAGATCCCATACCCACCCATCTCCTCCAGGCCATCTCTCCGTCTGTTATCCCTGCTCTCACTCACATTATCAATTCATCCCTTTCCACTGGCACCTTCCCTGTAGCATTTAAAGTGACCCAGATAACCCCGTTGCTGAAGAAACCCACTCTCAATCCTGCTATGCTAGAGAACTACAGACCCGTTTCTCTTCTTCCCTTCATTTCCAAGACTCTTGAACGCATTGTGTTGACTCCATTTCCCATAATCCTGCATGCCTGGACTGATTAGTCTGCCACCTGAAACTCATTGGACAGCCTATATAAACTCTATGGAAACATTAGCCGTTTCTCAATATGCGTTCTTGTCTGTACTTGTGTTCTTGTGGACTTGTGAAACGTCATCAGTCGCGGTCCAAGTACTGTTCCAATTCAAAGTTCGCATCAAGCCCAAGTTCACATAAAATCCCCGGATGTGTTCTTGATCCGCCCATTTTATCGAGGATGCATTAGAGGAGACTTGTGTGGACTTATGACAGCGAAGTTTCCCAGAATGCATTTCGCGTCAGGAGTTCGTTCTTCCGAGTCTGAACTTGCAAGTTCGAACTACGAAAGACACAAGTCCGAGTTCGGCGTACTTGGTTTTGAGAAACGGCTATTCAGTCAGTGCAAAGTCTTGATTTGTACCGGCTGTCATTGCTGAGCGGTTTACCTGCCTGCTTATCTATCTGTATTTATTAATCTTGATCTGTTTTACCTGGTTTAGGAGTACTGTATGTTTGTTGCCTGCCCTGACCCTTTTGTCTGTTTCATGACTACGAGATTTGCCTGCCCTACATTGCTGTGTTTGCTGTTGTTTGACATTGCCTGTTGGAATATGAGTGTGTTTAATAAAAACCTGCAGATGGATCCTCAGTGTCAAAGTGCTTTGTTACACAAGCAGTATACAATAAGTAACCTACTAGTTTACTAAGGTTGTTTTCACATATGTTGGTGCGCACCGTGGTGCGGCCTCGGAGCGCACCAAAATACATTGTATCATTTTTCAGTTAGTGCGGTCCGTGTTCACATATATATATTTTTTATTTTACTCGAAATGCCGCACCGTACACCATGTGACAACGGTCAGCGCTGTCATTGGTCTCTGACAGCTCTTACCGTCTCATGACCACCCCCACATTTCCACGACAACCAGCCTGACAGAGAGAGCGCAGCTATCAAGATGTGGAGATAAACGATGCACGTCTTTGCAAAGTTTCTTTGCTTTAACGCGAAATTGCGTAGCTGTTCTATTAAAGCCTTTCTCAAGGAGCAGTTTGCTAAAAGCCCGTAATGTCACTATTTGTGTGTGGAGGACAGCTATGCATTTATAAAATCATCAGCTCAAACGTAAGGGAGACAGCGAATCTCTATGCAACGGACCAGGATTGGCTTGTTTGTTGTTAACCCACAATATAACACCCGGCTCACGTCACAACGAAAGCCCAGTGGCTCAAACATGTGGAGAACTTCCTGTATTTGGTTCGGCCCGAGGTCCAGCAGTGTTCACACCACAGGTGGGTCGCCCCAGAGTTCGGCAACAGCCGCTCCGAGACCACCTGTTTAGAGCGGTCCCGGAGCGGCCGTTTAGTGCGCACCCGAGTGCGGCTGTTGTGTTCACACTGACCCAAACGCACCGTACTCGGAGCGACACGTCATTTGGGCCGACCTAAACAGTGTATATGTGAAAACACCCTAAGAGTACACTAACAAAACACTTGCATGTACACTTTCAGTATATGACTAGTAAACTACTAGTTAACTAAAAGTATATTAAAAGAACACTTGGAAGTTTACCTGCTGCACACAATAAGTAACCTAGTATAAATGTTAGTACACTTACTACATAAAGTATACTTAAAACTATACTCCAACATTACTTAAGTATACTTAATAAAATGAACTTGAAGTATACTTCTTTTTCGTAAGGGTATAAACTGTAAGTTAACTTGTACTTAGAATTAAGGACTTCTAATTAAAAAGTTTCAGGTTTTCCTGCTTTAATGGAGCTACACTTGCTAACATTAATTTTGTTTGCCTTTCATGTTTGTGGCTGCAAAATGATTGGCAGTGCAAGTTGTGCTCATCTTCTTTTACTGACTGTAATGACATGTAATGAGCGGAAGCAAATGCAGGAGATAAATCACACAATGTTTATTAATGACAAACACAGAGAGAGTATTGAGAGTCAAATGCGGAAGTAACAGTCCGGTGTTGTTGTTGCAATGGTGGCGAAGACTACGGTGGAAGTTGGTGTTAGAGTGCGACGTTGGTGGAGTGGTGAGCAGTGGTGAAATCCAGGCTGAACACGGGAACATCCACACGAAGACGACGACAAAACACATCCAACTGAAACTGTAATCCAAAACGCCACGAGACAACCAAACAACACAGAGCCAACACAATGAAAGAATCTGGCAGGGAACAGAAAGTCAGGTGAGTATTTATGGAGGTGATGTAATGATGAACAGCTGGAGCGAGACAATCAACACACAGGTGAAGGGAATCGCTCTAACGAGCACATGGCTGGGGTGAGTGAACAAACAAACACACACACACATGACACGGTGGAAACAGTGGATTTCCTACCGTGACACTGACAGATTGCAAATATATTTTATATATTTATATATACAGATTGCACTACAGCACAGCCACTTTCCAGTGTTAGCCCCCTTCAATGCATCTAGGCATTTACCTGTAAAAAGAACTAGAATCAATCCTGACAGTGAATCTTCACATTCAAATATTAAAAGACCCAAACGAGCAGAAGTAAACTTTCTGCTCAACTTTTCCCAGGGAGAGAATCCCTCTACTCTTGAACAGTTGAGGCAAAAATCGTTGATGAAATGAACAAAGCTGAGAAGAACTTGCCACTTAAAAGAAAGAGGATGCAGACAACATTTGATCTGCGGCGACAAACCATTGTGAAGACATGCCCACCAGTAAGAGCTCATGGAACTCTGGCCTGCACTCAAATAGAGTCTGAGGTAATGTGTAGTGGCACTTTTTCCTGTTATTCCTTTCCTGACAACCTATACCACATTCAGGGGCTGTTTTATGCTTTATGGGAGGGTTGTAGACTTACCAGATTCACATAATTAAAATGACTGTGTTGTCTTTGTTTTAAAATGTTGGTGTATTTAGAGTTCCAACGGATTACAAAACAGAACCTGCCCAACACATTCTGCTCTGAGCTTGACCAACATCTTCTGTCTGAAAAGAGTCATCAGTCTAGAAAGACAACTAAAACTGGGAAGACATCAAATGCTTTTACTGAAATCCTAAGAATCTACGATGAACAGGTAAAAATATTGTTAAAGATTTTATTGGTCTAATTCTTACTTGAAAGAGAAAAGTTGAAAAGCATTTGATAAGTTTAATGATTCAATTTTGAATGCTACAATTTCTTCACTTATTTGTCTGATTGTATTAAAAGTAGATTTTATTAGGGCTGCACGATAAATCGCATGTGTTTGTCACGCGCATCACGTCAGTAATGCCGGTTCCTTGATTAGTATTAAATCGCCAACAGCTGCTTTTAGATGGCGCAACATTAACTACACAGAGCCGTAGTTCCCTGACAAGCTGGGCCATATCGCATACATATCGCAGGCGATACATCCGCGATAATTAATGCAAAATTGCTCCGATTGTCAGTGAACTACGGCTCTGTGTAGTTAAATCAGCTCCATTTGAAAACAGCTGATGGCGATTTAATACTAATCAAGGAACCGGCATTACTGACGAGATGCACGTGACAAACACATGCGATTTATCGTGCAGCCCTAGATTTTATTGTTTAACATTTACAGTTCAGTTATGTTTTATTATTATAGGAGGTACGTGACATACACCCCAAGTGTATCACTGCTCTTCATCTCCTTCCTGTCTATCTACATGAGGACGTCTCGGGGGTTCTTCAGGACCTGCACAGTGAGTTTTTTCTTTTTTTTTTTGAAAATATACACTACTTTTATTAGAAGAACATGTTTTTCATTTTTTTGTGTGTGTGTTAGTGTGTATTAGTACATGTTAATGATATGCAAAATGTACAAATCCCAAAGTAAACAATGACGTGAGTTATTGCGACAACTTAAATCTCTTTTCTTGGTTTACAACAAACACATGGATTGTAGGCAACAGTTTACTTCCTAAGCCTGTTGATGTGGACTCGACGGTCATTATCATAATCCCGCCTGCTTATGTTTTCATATTTCAAAGAATTTACTACTGACAAAACCATCATTCAAACACAAGTTTTGAGCAGTGCAGCGCTGGTTGTTTGTCGCTTCTACGATCACAAATGCAGGTATGGTTTTAACGTTTTAGTATTCTTACCTTACCAATCTGTTATGTTCTGTGTAACAAACAAGCGCTATTCTGCACTGCACAAAACTCGTGATTAAGTCATGGTTAAGCGTCACCGTCCCGTATACGGGACACCTAACTTTACGTCAATATTGTTCAGGTAAATGTTAATCTATCACTACAAACTATATATTGTTGGAAAGGTCTAAGCCTCTAGAATAGACATTTTAACAGTGTTTTATAAAATAAATTATGTAGGGAGAGTAATTGATTCATTTATGAAGAGAGTGCGCCTCAAAACATTTTTATCCTGCTAAATGTCACTGTTTCGCCAGTGGGGCGCCTACGTTTACTTCAGTGTTTTCCATGTGAATTCTTATCCAATCCTGACAAACTATATATCATTTGAAAGCTCTAAGGGTGTAGTTTCGATTTATCATCAGAATTTTGGGAAAGAAATGACATAGTGAGAGCCATTTTCTAAAATGCCACAGGTCCACAGGTGGGCCCATGTTGTTATTATATATTGGTAACACGAATACCCTATCTAAACCTAAAATTTCTTGACAAACTATATATCATTGGAAAGCTCTGAGAGTGTAGTTTTCATATTTCATCACCATTTTGGAGAAATTATGAGAGAGTGAGAGTCAGTTTCTAAAATGTCATCGGGCCACAGGTGAACCCAGTTTGTTTTTACATATGTATAGCACTAATACCCTATTCCAAACCTAAACAATTTTGACAAACTATATATCATTGGAAAGCTCTAAGAGTGTAGTTATCATATATCTTCACCATTTTGAGAAAAAAATGATGTAGTGAGAGTCAGTTTCAAAAAGGTCACGGGCCCACATGTAGGCCCAATATGTTTTTACATTTTTCTAACACTAAACCCCCCACCCTAAACCCCAAAAATCTTGATAAACTATATATCACTGGAAAGCTCTCAGAATGTAGTTTTCATATGTCAAAGTCATCTGATGATAGAAATAATTTAGTGACAGTTTTTTGTTACATGCCCCCCCCCCATAGGAATGCATATTAATTTTCTATATTCATAACACTATATACTAGTATAAATCTACAAAAATGTTGACAAACTATATATCATTGGAAAGCTCTTAGAATGTAGTTTTCATATTTCAAAATGTTTTAGCAGTAATAATAATGCAGTGACAGCAATTGATTCATTTATGACAAGAGTATGCAGCCAACCGTTGACACCTACTGGGCGTTGTTGGTAAAACCACTAAAACTGTGATACAAACCTCATTTTTTGTGATTTTAACTTGAAATTTGGATCACAACTGCTTGAGACATATGGCTTCATGTTTACATTATTACTTTTTTGAAAAATTTACCTTTTTATAATTTTTTGAATAAAATTAATATTTTATTGGATTATTTGTATTTATTAAAATAAATTTAAACTGCTATAACAAATTTTCTGTTAAATATTTTCACCTGCTTACACTTCAGTCAAAAACCTTGAATTGTCTTCTTTAAAACAAGATAAAGATTAGGCTTCTAGACCAAAAAATGCCAGAGTTATATTCATTTGAACATGCACTTCAATTTTTCACCCCCCCACTCTAAAGGATAGGACGACGCTTAAGAGGTTAAGTCAGTAGTAAATTCTTTAAATCTTTAAAAATTCTTTACAGGCTGTGAGTCACAGACAGGCGGGATTATGATAATGACCGTCGTGTTCACGTCAACAGGTCATGGAAGTAAACTGTTGCCTACAATCCATGTGTTTGTAGTAGTCAAGAAAAAAGATTTAAGTTGGAGAGGATAACTTGCGTCATTGTTTACTTTGGGGTTTGTACCTTTTGCATATCCTTAACATGTACTAATACACACTGACAACCCCCCCCCCCCCCCCCAAAAAAAATGAAAAAATCATGAATCAGATAATAGATGCTCTTTAAACAAGATAAGGCATTTATCTTTATATGTTTTTGAGCATATTATCAATCAATTAGCAACTTGGGTGTACTGGTAGCTTGGCTGGCTCCTTTAGAACACTGATTTTCTGTTTTTCACATCCTTATGTGGTGTTTGTTCACAAATCTTTTAAAATCACTTTCTGTCTGTTGTTCTGCAGCAATATTATTTGTTAAACATATGTCATGACTAGCTTTATGGCTTTATTTTTGCACTAAACCTGCTGTAAATAATTGAACATTTGTCAAAAATTAATTAATAAAAAACAATTTACCCTTAGTTTTGCCATGTGTAACCAGTTTTTGCTTTAATATCTGTTTCAGGGACGTGCACAGGGGGGTTGCTCAGGTTGCCCGGGCAACTGCCCATATGCCCTTCTCGACTCAAGTTGCCCTTCCGAGGTGGAAACAAATAAATTGTACTTTTACTTCGTTTACACTATGCAGCGTTCCTTCGTTACTGTATTTAAATTAATTACGAAATTTGTATTTTATTTTTAAATTGCTATCTTGTGTTTCTGGTGCATTCGCAAATTAATGACTCGTTTGAGTCGATTCCTTACAAAGTGTTGAAAATAAATGAGTCTTTTGAGTCGTTTCTTTACAAAGCGAATGAGCCAAACGTTTTAAATTGGTTCGCGGATCAGTTTGAATGAATTGTTCAGATCGCTGCAAAAACGGAATCGTCGCATCACGACGCCATGCCATCTAAGGTTTGGAGCATAATTACTATCTACCTGAAGTGAAGTCACCGTAAGTCCACCATCCCTGAGCAGTATTTAATGTTGTGATTATCTGTTAAATGACCACAAGTTGCTACCAATTGAAGTGGAAATGAAGGGATACAGCCGCTAAAGTTAAGCTGCCTCTGCTTATGAGATGTACTGCCAGGAATAGTTAATGAAAAGTCCAGTGTCTGTAAAATCATCTGTGTCACAGCTAAAAGTCTGCAGAAGGAGAGAGAACCTGTATACCATACCTGTGAGGTACCTACCTGTACGACGTCACGAGCTGACGAGGTGAGAGTGAAAGCCCCAGTGTCTACTACGAAATCCTCTGTGTCACAGCTAAAAGTCTGCAGAAGGAGCGAGAACCTGTATACCACACCTGTGAGGTACCTACCTGTACGACGTCACAAGCTGACGAGGTGAGAGTGAAAGCCTTAGTGTCTACTACGAGATCCTCTGTGTTACAGCTAAAAGCCTGCAGAAGGAGAGAGAACCTGTATACCATACCTTTGAAGTACCTACCTGTGCGCCGTCACGAGCTGACGAGGTGAGAGTGAACGCCCCAGCGTCTACTACGAAATCCTCTGTGTTACAGCTAAAAGCCTGCAGAAGGAGAGAGAACCTGCATACCATACCTGTGAGGTACCTACCTGTACGACGTCACAAGCTGACGAGGTGAGAGTGAAAGCCTTAGTGTCTACTACGAGATCCTCTGTGTTACAGCTAAAAGCCTGCAGAAGGAGAGAGAACCTGTATACCATACCTGTGAAGTACTTACCTGTACGCCGTCACGAGCTGACGAGGTGAGAGTGAAAGTCCCAGTGTCTACTACGAAATCCTCTGTGTTACAGCTAAAAGCCTGCAGAAGGAGAGAGAACCTGCATACCATACCTTTGAAGTACCTACCTGTGCGCCGTCACGAGCTGACGAGGTGAGAGTGAACGCCCCAGCGTCTACTACGAAATCCTCTGTGTTACAGCTAAAAGCCTGCAGAAGGAGAGAGAACCTGCATACCATACCTGTGAAGTACTTACCTGTATTGTTGTCCCAAGGTCACTAGGTGAGAGAAAACACCCCCAGTACCTATCACGAAATCTTCTGTGTTACAGTCACGGGCCTGCAGAGAGAGAGAAAGAGAGAGGGAGAATCCGAGTATCACCACTGATATACCCTAGTGGAATGCCCAAGGATTGAACAGTTTGTCACCGGGGGAACATCCAGGTATAAGCAACATTTAGCCAAAACTTGCCTATTGTTTTATTCTGCCTCCAAGAGGAAAAGGAGGGCGCCACGAGAGCAAAAGGAACCAGGCAGGAGTCTGGCCTCGTTGTCCCCTCCCCCGTTCCCCCCGTTTTTACCTGGAGGACAGACGGAGAGACCCTCATTTTAATTTACCCTTGCCCCTTTCCCTCCCTATTTTAATTAAATTAAATAAAGATACTTTTTAACTTTTATCTACGCTTGTGTTGTCTGGTCATTGGGTTGACTTTGGGACCTCCTCGAGGTGGAAACTAGGAAGGGGCGTGGCTTGTTTACATCTGTGGTCCGCCCCGACCTGTGACACATACACGCGACCTGTTCGTCCATCGTCAGACACAGTTAAACGCGTGCAACCTCCAGAAGCATTGTAGCACAGATTGAAGAAAATCCATCGATGATTGACATCTGATTCGCTGTATACTGTACTGTATGATGTAAGTGATTCTCACAAAACACACGTGACATGACAACGTAAGAAAACATGAGTTTTGTCTAAAATCATTTTTATGTAAGTGTAAACTGTCAATGTCCTCAGACCATCTTAGGAGATATCTAACTTTATACATATGCAAAACTGTTGTCAGTTTACTTGTCTGACATTTCAGCTATAAGCTACATCAACATTGAGACTAGAGTTAATTTGTTAATTTGAAATGCTTGTCTATTCTGTGTTTGTATTCTTTCTTTTTTCTGTACTGTTTGTGTATGTTGCAGT
Source organism: Paramisgurnus dabryanus (assembly GCF_030506205.2). Lineage (NCBI taxonomy): Eukaryota > Metazoa > Chordata > Actinopteri > Cypriniformes > Cobitidae > Paramisgurnus > Paramisgurnus dabryanus. The sequence goes on from NC_133348.1 coordinate 36,099,740, forward strand.
TTTACACATACTGTAGAAGTGCCCTTCATAAGTATTCTTCTGTTTGTTGTGGAGTCAAGAAATGTCTAAACATTAAAAGATGAACATGAGACAAAAGTACAGAATCTGTCACATTATTTTTTTTTTTAATGGTCACTTAGCTGTGTCCTGATTGTTTACACATGAAAGCATAAAATGTGTAGGATCAGTTTGATTCACTTATGTGCATTTGTGTACAACACACGCAAGCCAGCATTTACAGTTTTTTTTTATTCGCTTGGTACTATTTTCACAAGTAAGGTGTACATTTTCAAAACTCTTAGTACAAAAATCCAAACTGATCACACTTGTAACGCAGTTAGTCATTCTTTCAAAACCTGATGTAACGAGAACAAAACATAACAATTAGTGCACACATTACATTAATTTGGATCAAGCCTGTCTTGAGCGTTTGGCCATAGATTCTCATCCACATCACAATGAATGTTATCATTGTTCAAGCACCTTGGAAAAAACCTTTTGGCGTAACGAATCCATGCTTGACATTGGTCTACAGTGATGTCATCACATGCATCATCCATGGCCTAAAGGAGGGTGGCACGCTCAAGGGGTTGGCGATCATAGACCTTCCACCTCCATGCTGAAAAAAATTCCTCAATAGGGTTGAGGAAAGGAGAGTATGGAGGCAAGTAGAGGGTCATGAATCGAGGATGGGCATGAAACCATGCTTGAACTACCTCTGCGTGGTGAAAGCTGACATTGTCCCACACAATTACATAGGTGACCCCTTCATCTTGACAGGCCGGCTCAATTTCATCGAGAAATTCAATAAGATGTGCAGCATTATAGGAGCCAAGTAATGGCCTTCGTCCTACAACACCATCTTCAGAGATAGCTGCGCACATAGAGATGTTTCCTCCACGTTGTCCAGGCACTTGGACAGTGGCTCGTTGGCCGATGATGTTCTGTCCACGGCGACGAGTTTTGGCAAGGTTAAAGCCTGCTTCATCAACAAAAATGTACTTGTGATGGTTCACATCAGCGTCAAGCACCATAACCCTCTAAAAATATATATTTTGGTTAGTTATTTTTAGAGTGTTTGAACGGACTATTTGATGATCTGCTTTGAGTTTTTTACTAACAGTGAGGTTTTACCACATGATTGTGAAAATTGTACCAAAGCGATTAAAAAAAACTGTAATGCTGTTGTTCTTTATTGTTAAAGCATGTATGTGTTGAAACATAAACAAAGGTTAATAAAATGTGACATTCTAAACTTCTGACATACTGATATTTATCTTATCAATTTCTGGTCTCCACAGCAAACAGAAAAATCTTGTTTTTACAGTTCTGATACTTATGAAGGGAACTATAGTGTGTGTGTGTGTGTGTGTGTGTGTGTGTGTGTGTGTGTGTGTGTGTATATCTAGATTTATTTTTTCACTAGTAACTCGCTACTTGAGTATTATTTTCATTGCATACTTTTTACTTCTACTTGAGTAATTATTTATTTAGTTACTTGTACTTTTACTTGAGTAAAGTTTTTGGCTACTATTTCCACCTCTGTTAAAATCTTCATGAATCTAGGCTGAGTTTGCCACGTTTAAGCCTAAATAACCAGACAGATAGCAGCTAGCTATCATAGCTTGCAGACAAGCAGCCTAGGCTACAATTTTTTTGGTAGGCATTAGGCAAACATGTTTGCTGATTTTAATAAAGACCCTGTTATTCTCAGTCCTTCATATAGGCCGTGAGTTTTAAAAAAAAATTTAGGGGGGGGGGTGCCCTTAATTTAGGTCAGAGCAACTGCCCCTAAAAAATCCTGTGCACGTCCCTGATCATTAATAATTGATGGATGAGTATGAAACAGGGCTCTGAACCGGTTCAAGGAACGAAAACGAAAACCGGAAACGAACGAAATTTTAACAGGAACAAAAACGAAAACTAAAACGAAATCAATTTTAATCGTTCTGAACAGAAACGTTTATTTAAAATGACCATTAACAGGTTAATAATGTTATTTTATCGTTTTCTTTAATATTGTACTTATCAGTGACCAATCATGATTTGAACAGTACAACATGTGACTTTGACGCATTAAGCGTGAGTGACTTTGACAGACACATAGCGTGAGTGAAATGCCCGCGCAGCAGTCATCGAGTCTCCGGCCCGATAGCATTTGTCTTAAACAACCACAAAGCTACCCATCAAATGTTCAGAGGTATGTTTAAGTTAAAACTTGCTTGGAAATATGAAGATGCAAACTGTAACTCAAAAAACCCAGGGGACTTATACCACTGTCAATTACTTTTTAGATGGGTCGCCACCAAGAAATTCCTTTTCGTTATTATTTTTCTTACGACAAGCTGTCTTAACAAGTCTGTCTGCAATATTGAAGGATGTGGGGGAGAAGTACAGTAGCCGGGAATCACTGAGGTAACTTACAGAGGCACATTTAACACAAACATCCAGCAGAGTATGCTGCGGTTTCAACCAGTAAAAGACATGGTTGAAAACGGGTCGTTTTTTTCAGCTGTTTATACTTAAAATGAATGCAGGTATTTCTTTTGTGGTTTTAACAATTAATGAAATGTTGAAGTTTAGTTATATCATGTGTTATGTTATTATTTTTGTGTGAAAATTAGTCTGTATGCATGTATTTGTTAAAGTATAGCCTGAATTAAAATAACGTTATTAACCGGTATTTTTTCTAAGTAAACCGTTTTCGGAACGTAAATGTTCAATGAGGAACGTAAAAACGGAAACGTTAAAATATCGATTCTGCTCGGAGTGAAACGATTGATAATTTTTTTCGTTTTTAAGCCCTGGTATGAAATAAATTTATAACATCAAGTAAATAAAATTAATTTATTTTAGTGAAATAATATTCACAAAATGTTCATCTACATCTAAGTAACATTTTTAATGATATCAACTCAATTTTTTAGTAGACTTCACTAGGATTTTTTTATTAATTTGCTTTAATATTTTTGATTCCATCTACTCAATTTAATTTGTGATAAGAAATTAATGTAATTATTGAAATCTACTCAATTTCACAGCTTTCAAATTTAAGTGTAAAAATATAAAGTGTAAAAAAATATTGAGTAGATCATAGTAATAGTTTTTACAGTGTAGAAACTGTATCCTTGCGCCTGAGTGTGAATTCTTGTAGTTTCAATGTTTACCATCTTTATAGTTGTAAGTCTGCCTATTTAACAAAGATTATATAAAATATTACATTAAATTATGTAAAAACTTTAAAACATTGGAAGCAGGACTACTTTGTCAAGGGTAATATGTAGTAGCAGTGAGCAGATCCTGAGGTCTCCTTATATGAAACACCTGACTCCACTAATTAGACTCCTTCCAGAATGTTTGGAACATTTTCTTTAATTAACATACTAACAAACTGATAAACTTTCTGACATTTCTTATTTTCCCTCATTGTTAGCTGTGCAAATTAAAATAAAATTAATAATTGATAAATTCATAGGCAGGTAAACATTATAAATATCACAATTAAATGTCAAAAATAATGCATTTTTATTTAAAATGTTTTATACTGATCAAATCATAACTGTTGTATTATTTGCTCTTTGTTTAAAAGTGACAATCAACCAAAAGTAATTATTTCAAGATTTTAAATGTATAAAGATGTATTTAAAGCATAAAATTATTTTGCCCACATAGGTGCAATTAGGGCCCCACATTATCATCCCACATGGGCAAACCTATATGGGGCCAACATAGGGAAACCCACAAGGGACCCACGTACATTGCCCATGTGAAGCCCATGCCTACATGTAACCCATGCTGCCCAGATGGGACCCACGTGGGGCCCACATATGGCTGGGCACCCACTTCATCGGATGCTTTGCTTCCCAAACTGCTACTGATCCTCTACTACAAACTAGACTGTTATTGACAAAGTTAAGTTTATGCAAACTCCCATTTTCTAATCTACTCACCTGTTTGTTGCATCTACTATTTGTATCATTGCGAATAAACTTTTTGAACAATCTTACCCGTTATGTCCTCTATCTTTCTTTGACAGAAGACCAGACCTAAAGAAATGCAGCATGGTTCAGAGGCTCCCGAGGAACATCCAGTTAATCTGTTTGCTGAATTCGTTTACGCTGTCAATCAGTCACATGAAAATCAGACAATGAAAAGAGCTATACAAACAAAAAGTCATCTGAAACATAACTATAAGATCTAGTGTTTAGATCTGAGGTGTAGTTATTACAAATGTGACTGATAAATAAAACATGTTTAATGCTCGTATCCTCATATACTTCTTGATATGTAATCTTTAGAGAAACAGATAAAACGACATATATATATATATATATATATATATATATATATATATATATGCACATATATACACATACACATATACACATACATATTCACATATACACATATACACATATACATATACACATATACACACACACATATACCCATATACACACACACACACACACACACACACACACACACACACACACACACACACACACACACACACACACACACACACACACACACACACATACATATACATATATACATATACATACATACATATACATATATACATATATACACATATACATATATACACATATACACATATACACATATATATATATATATATATATATATATATATATATATATATATATATATATGCTTATTGTGTATGATAGCGAATATTCGTAGTATCGTGTAATGCATTTATTGTTGATCTCTCTCTCGCTCACTCTCTCCAACTAAGGTAATCCTTATCTTTTACCTTTAGAAAGACAATTAAAACTACAAGTTATAAGATTGTACTGTATGTGTTTGAGGGAATACATATGCGTTATGTTTTCAGTCATTATATCTCTCTGTCCCTCGCACTAAATGGTGGCGTTGTGGTTGGATAGTGCAGATGAAGTGGCAGTATCATCCTAATATGATCCCCATACTATCCCGCAAGGAACGAAATTTGAATGACCTATTTTTTTACATGCTTGCAGAGAGAGGCTTACCAAAACAAAGTTACAGGGTTGCTATTTTTCATGTTTTCTGGGTTGGTAGGGACTGGGGACTGGGGTCTCAATTATAGCATGTAAACATGGAAAAAGTCAGATTTTCATGAAATGTTCCCTTTAAATATATTAGTGTTAATAGTTTTACACAAATCTGAAAATGAAATAGTTCCGTTACCACAGACAGACACACCCAAACCAGAATACATTCACAGAAACAGAGAGAAAGAGATTGACCAAAGACAGAGGGGATTTAACCAAACACAAACTGAGCCCTTTGCTTGAACAAACACAAATATAAAGATTTATAGAACAGGACAGGATCATATTTCTGTGTCTGTTGTTGTGAGTTGAGTGTTGAGTTGCTGTCTTTTGTTACTCAATGAACAGGAACTACCTCTATACAGTTCAGCTCAAAGAACTCAGTCACCACACCTAGAACCTGTGTGTGCTTGTGTGTGACAAACAAAACTTAGAAAACATTAAAACATAAGTCATATTAGCCAAGAATAATTTGGGCATTAAATTCGTTAAAACGTTTGTAAACTCGTTTGTGCAGTAAATGCATAAGCATTAATAATAAATTCAAATTAAAAAGTTTATATTATTCTAAATATGTCCACCCGTTTAATAGTGGAGGGAAATCCATTTAGACTCCAAAATGATTTTGTAATAATAGTATCAGCATTAAAGCATGGCACAAGACTTTTTTAAGATGTCAAATAAATCTTTGGTGTCCCCAGAGCACATGTGTGAAGTTTTAGCTCAAAATACCAAATAGATTTATTATAACATGTTAAAATTGACACTTTGTTGGTGTGTGCAAAAATGTGCCGATTTGGGTGTGTCCTTTAAAATGCAAATGAGCGGATGAAGTGCAAACACTGATCACAATGATGGTGGTTTGTTGCAATTGAAACTCAATTGTGCTGTGAATTATTTTTTTCTCCCTCTTTTTCTCTGCACTAAATGACAGTGCTGTGATTGGATAGTGCAGATTAAGGGGGAAGTATTATTCTAATAAGAGCTCCTTATGACATCATGAAGAGGGCCAAATTTCAACGACCTATTTTTGTATGTGATTGTAGAGAATGGTTTACCAAAACTAAGTTAATGGGTTGATCTTTCTCACATTTTCTAGGTTGATAGAAGCACTGGGGACCCAATTATAGCACTTAAACATGAAAAAAAGTCTAATTTTCATGCCATGGCCCCTTTAATAGTAAATATTGTGGCTCTAGTTAACAAGTTGCCGGCATGGAATTATAAGGTTCTATCTGACATTTTTGTCAAAATTAAGTTTTTCACATATTCTTATTCTGTGACAACTTATTTGCATGTGATGAACTTTTTATTTAAAAAACAAAAGGCTCTATTTACAAAGTCAAATGGAATGCAAAATTTCAAAGCGCAGTATCTCAAAACTACTCAGAATGCAGATAGAACCTTATAATCATAAGGTGGCGAATTACTGTGATAAGAATAGAACTCCTTCATTTAAATTAGAGAATATACTCCATAGGTTATTATTCATGTTTTTCAAATTTATTATATACCCTAATTATATAATGCTTTTTAACAATGTTGCATTGTCCCAAATCAGCTTTACATAAAAAGAAAATAAACCACAGAAAATTAAGAAGGGTATTAATTATTTATATATACACTCGCCTAAAGGATAATTAGGAACACCTGTTCAATTTCTCATTAATGCAATTACCTAATCAACCAATCACATGGCAGTTGCTTCAATGCATTTAGGGGTGTGGTCCTGTTCAAGATAATCTCCTGAACTCCAAACTGAATGTCAGAATAGGAAAGAAAGGGGATTTAAGCAATTTTGAGCGTGGCATGGTTGTTGGTGCCAGACGGGCCGGTCTGAGTATTTCACAATCTGCTCAGTTACTGGGATTTTCACGCACAACCATTTCTTGGGTGTGCATCTGTACAAACTACTAGCCCTGTATGAGTGGATATAACTGTTTCATGGTGTGCTTCAGGCTTATTCCTGTATAAAATATGAACAAATACATACAGTGAACTACAGTATTTTTATTATCTGAAAGACATTTGACAGTAATATTTATTTTTCCTAAGAGAAAACGAGCCACAAATCTAACACTGTAAACTGAAAGGGTATTTTAGTTTAAGAATAATTGGAAAAATCTGGGAATAGTCTGAAATACTAACAAACAGCAGACATACGGCTGCATGCTTTCATTTCTCCGCCGCTTAAAGTAAACAGTGTTTGCGTCACGCATGTGGTGACTTTCTGGTGCTTGCATTCAGAGCAGCGAAGAAGAAATGAGTTTCGCTTTGCAGCGTTAGCTATAACGGGCATAACTAGGTTTATTAAGAAAATGGTATCGGATCGGTACATGGGTTCAAGTACTCGCTGATTCCGATGCCAGAATTTTTGGTGGTATCGGCCGCATTTCCGATACTGGTATCGGAATCGGAACAACTCTAGTAACAACCGAGGTATCAGTGTTAATTTCGTTGACGAAGACGATGACGAAAAATATTCGTCAACGAACCTTTTTCACGGACGAAAACTAAATAAAATCATATATGATGACGAAGACTGTAACGAAATATAACTGACACTTTAGTCAACGAATAAAAATAAGACGAAAATGTTAGGGAGGGACGAATGGAGAAGAGATCCAATCAGAGCTACTCATTTTGTGGGACAGTTGGGAAGAAATCCAATCAGAGCGAATCTTTGAGGGTAGGTTGATCTACACAGGCAGCGAGTCATTTTGAAAACCCGCGGCAAAGTTTGTTTTCACAACAGGTTGTTTACATTATATTTAGTTGTGCAGTCTTAGTTCCCAGCTTTGGCTGATTTCAGTTGACTTCGCTCGTTAGCAACACGCTAACGTTTTGCGGTGCACCCGGTCCGAAGACATGTCTCATTAACAACAACAATGTCAGAGCTAGCGTCTAATCTGGTCACACTACAAATATGACAAGACGACAGCCTGTAAAGACGACTCATCCAGAAATACATGCGAAGGTAAGCATACACGCTAAGGTTATTTTATCAGATAAACCACAGTGTTTTCGCTAAACTTGGTATAACATAGAAACGAAAGGAATACACATCTGAACTGTATTGATTGTATTGGGTTTTCTGAATTAATACTGAGTATAAATATTCAGTGTCCTCAAATTGAATGAAATGTGTAACGTTACTATTGTGTGCGTGCGTGTGTCTCTGTCTGTGTGTTTGCGTGCGTCTGTGTGTGCATGTCATTTAGGGACAATGCATATCTTTTTCAGGGACCATGTATATTTTTAGGTAGAGCGGGCCTTATGCTTATTTTGTGTGATATTTTTTTTGGTGAAAAAGCCACAGTCAGTTTTTTTGACATTAAGAATAAAATAAAATACGTGTTTTCTATAACAACCATTAAATCTGTGTCTGTATTGCATATTCAAACCTTAATACCATTCCATAACAGACTAAAAAACTTAAGACTAGACTAAAACTCTTATGATATTTCGTCGACTAAAACTAGACTAAAACTAAAAGATTTCAGATGACTAAAATAAGACTAAAACTAAATGGTGTGTTATTCAAAAGACTAAGACTAAGACTAAATCAGAATTTGCTGCTAAAATTAACACTGCGAGGTATACAGCAAAGCATTTGTGAAGCCACAACACGCACAACCTTGAGGCGTAATGGCTACAACAGCAGAAGACTCCACCGGGTACCACTCATCTCCACTACAAATAGGACAAAGAGGCTACAATTTGCAAAGCTCACCAAAATTGGACAGTTGAAGACTGGAAAAATGTTGCCTGGTCTGATGAGTCTCGATTTCTGTTGAGACATTCAGATGGTGCAGTCAGAATTTGGTGTAAATAGAATGAGAACATGGATCCTTTATGCCTTGTGGTGGTGGTGTAATGATGTGGGGGATGTTTTCTTGGCACACTTTAGGCACCTTAGTGCCAAATGGGCATCGTTTAAATGCCACGGCCTATACCTGAGCATTGTTTCTGACCATGTCCATCCCTTTATGACAACCATGTACTAGAGCCCGACCGATTTATCGTATTGTCGATTTTATTGGCCAATATGAGCATGTCGCAGATATATCTGTATCGGCATATAAGCCGCAGATATGCCGCCGATATGAAAGTTTCTTACAGAACACATTAAATGCTTTTGACAGATGTAAGTACTTGTTTGTCCAACAGAGTTGCTAATGGTGACCCAGGTCACTCACTGTAGTGACACCAGCCCACCCCCATTCACTTCAAAACTGCCAATGATTTAAAGGTAGGGTAACAGATTTGATCCTGAAACATTTTTAGTTATGCTGGTTAAAAGTCTCCTCACATTCTGATAGCATTCACTGTGTTAAGTTGTTTAAATGTATTTGTAAAAATTTATGTCATCTGTGAAAGGCGTAGGACCAAAAAATGTTCAACAAATCATAGATTTCGGTCCGAACGGACGTTTTCTTTTATGTCCCTCATACGTAAGCCTAATTTGAATTCCCACCGCGCAGCGAGTCCACGCAGATACCATACGTCATCGGCGCGTTCACGTGCGCTCTGTCTGTAAACAGCGAGAACAGCAAACTTTTCTGCTGAATTGATAACCTACACAGGAGCAACAAAACTAAATGCATCTTTTATAACAACAACAGCAAAAACTGCCTGGATCAGCAAGAGCAAAAACCCAAATTAACATCGGTAACTTTACTGCTTTACCGCGAGATGCAAACAGCTACAGGAGGCAAAGGGTCTGAAAGGGTCGTTGCACTGTTTATTTTGGTAAGGTAGGTACGCGATATGTTTGTATTGAGATGGATTCAGATATTCTACTTTGATGAAACGTTGTGTTGCTTATGAAATTTGTGTTCGTTTTCCGGATTAGCATAACGATATAGTTACTACGTCTACACAACCGAACGTGTGCTTAAACTAATTCTGATGTAAACCAGTTGTTTATGTTGGTTATTTTGGAAGTGTTATTCACTTTGTACTACAAAGTTTTCTCACTGGTGAATGAGACATGAGACGTGACCATCTGATCTGTGCGTGTTCATGTGTTTGGAAAGAGGCGTGACTTTGGATGGCGATTTGACTTGAGGGTGGGATCGGGATTTCATTGCTAGGCGGCTACCGTTAGCATTTTTCAAAATGTGTTACCCTACCTTTAAGTTATATTGTTCTGTTTGTGTTTTAAAGTTATTTATAATAAGTCAAGTTTACTGTTTTGTGCACTTATATCAGAATCATTTTGTATAATAAAGTTTATTGTTAACTTGTTAAACACACCTCCTTATTTTACATATTTTCCCCTCATTTTAAGTGTTTGATCCCCACATTTGTGAGTGATCATTGCAAAAAATTTATTTATTTATATGTAGTATATTCTGTTAATGTATATGGTGTATTCTATGTACAGTACTGTAGTATAATATACTGTAGTATATGTGTACTGTACTATAATATACAGATAAAGAATAACCGCCGATATATCGTTATTGGCCTTTTTAACGCCCCTAATATCTGTATTGGCATCGCCCCCCAAAAAAAACATATCGGTCGGGCTTTACCATGTAACCATCCTCTGATAGCTACTTCCAGCAGGATAATGCACCATGTCACAAAGCTCGAATCGTTTCACATTGGTTTCTTTACAACATGAGTCATGACAATGAGTTCACTGTACTAAAATGGCCCCCAAAGTTGTAGGACTTTGTAGAGTTGTAGAAACTGAGCTAATAAATTAGCTAATATTAACAAATTCAACCTTATTGTAAAGTGTTGCCAATTTTATTAAAAAAACAACTTTTTGAAAACCCTTTTCAAAAATTTGGTATCTAGCAGCTGGAGCAATTATTTTTCAAACTGTTCCCAGGGGACCCACGCTCTGCACATTTTGCTTACCTTAATTGGGAAAATTGAACAAGATTGAAAACCACTGATGTAAAGCAGAGGTAGGCAACGTCGGTCCTGGAGCGCCGATGTCCTGCAGAGTTTTACTCCAGGTCTAATCCAGCACACCTGAACAAGCTAATCAAGGTCTAAAACAGGGTTCGGCAGGTAACTTTGGCCGCGGGCCAATATTTTTTTAGCCAGTAGATGGCATGCCAGCTGCTGTTGCCATACTTACGTGTCTTATTTTGAATTAGCCTATTATAGATCATATCTCATCTTTTGTCAAGAAACATTGTCTTTATTTCCTATTTAAAAGACGAAAGACGGCATTAAAAATGGCTAAAAACATGGTTATGGGTCCATGTATCATTCGTTCAATCGTTTTTTCAAATTAAAAACAAAATGAAAAAAATTATAACGACAGGTTTTCTGATTGTGTGCTTAGATCAAAAAATTAATTACTGGATTAGACACATTTTTAATTTAACACCTTTTGGGGGCACTTTTTTGGCCCGCGGGCCACCTGTTGCCGACCCCTGGTCTAAAGAGTCACCTGAAAATTACAGGTAGGCAAGGTTTTAGTTTGTTCCTGGAGGGCAGCTGTCCTGCAGATTTCGTATGCATCCGAAAACTTAGGCAGCTTACTTGTTGCCTTGCTGCCTCATGAGGTTGAGAGGCATGAGGGCAGCTCAAAGAAATGCTTTCGGACACACTTCATAGGCAGCGTGTTGGAAATATAAACAGAGAGCACCTTTGTGATAACTAATCACATTAAAACTACAATACTAATTTCTCGCTAGAAATGCAATTAAAACGTTTAAAAAGTTAAAATATATTTATTTACACTAAATTTGTGCTCCACCCACTGTCTTGGCCGGCGTTTTATTTTTTTCGAACTCGACCAGGCTTGACCAATCAAATTCCCCATGCACACACACGCATAGATTTGTTGGACAGGACGATGGAGGTATCTCAGGAGTCAGGAAGACTCTACCTAACATTGGATTCGGACATTGTTTTTATCAAATTCACTTCATTCGCAATTAATAAAAACCTTACCAATCACCAGATGATCTTGAACACACCTTGGCCCTGTCCCAAATGGCACACTCCGGACCTGTGGACCTCCTCAGAGTCCACACTTTGATGACACCATGTAGTGCAGACCCTAGACCAAGTCCAAGAGGGTGCACCGAAGTTGTATTTTGGGACAGACTCGAGCGTCAGGCCAGAAATAGGAAGAGAAGTTGCCCATCAGTGTGAACTCCTCCCTTCTGTCATCTGATTGGTCTGATTTCTCTTTCGCAAGGACTTCTGGGTTGGTAGAGTGTGTAACGATTGATGGTCGTCTCCAATAGTCTGGATCATTAACTTACTTTTTTACTTTAATTTAGATTAAGTTTAGCACCTGGCCCCAACATAATGCTTTGATCAGAAGATCTGCTCTTCTTCGGAGTCTGCCCTTTTGGTGACAATCTAATTAAAATGCAATCTTTACAAATGCAAACTTCAAACAAAAGCCCAGAGAAAACGTGAGACCTAAAGACTTTAAGTGACCATTTGTTTGAGACAAACAGCTGGATAGCTCAGACTATGTGCCTACAGCATGACACAGAACTGTGTCTGGGTCAAAGATCACAGCTAAAGATCTCAATAAGTGGTTTAAATTGTATATATTATATATCCTTGTATTGCATGTTTCTATCTGTAATGTACCACTTTCTTTTAACACTATATGGATGCTTTGTTTATCTAAGCATGTCTCATAAATCACATTTATGAGATTACTATTTGATGTGTGTTTCAAACCATACCTTGTTTACACTCTAAATAATCCCCTTTTCCTTTCCTGATCAATGATGTGCATCATCTCACCATAACTGTATCTATGCAAATGAGCAAATGTGAAACAAAGACAAAGTTTCCCTGCTCGATCAACACCCTTTTGAATTGGCCATCTGAATTTCAAGGGGTTGGACTTAGCTCAGGTTAAGAGGCCTGCACCCCAATTCATCGATGCTCACAGCTTACAGCTCAGTCGCGCACAGCACGCCACACGGCTGCTCAACAGCAAGGCCGCGGCGCCCAGCCGGGCTCGCTGTGAGACCTGTCCCTCTCTCGGATAGTTTTCGGGCACCCTGACACTTTGACAAACTTCGACAAACTGAACAAATTAATCGCCACAGATTAACCAGACCGACGGATTAACCCAAAAAGAAACAACTCCTACGGACACCTCAGGACTCCGTCACGTGACCACAAACTCAGGAGCTCTCTTCCACGCACCCACAGCTGGACGTGCACATGCGCATCACAAAAGTCAACGCAAGTACCGTTTAATTAATTCGCTGTAAAAGTCATTGCCCCTTATTAATTAAGGTGTTTCTCAGAGTTCTGGTGGTTTGTGTAGAAGTTAAGTCTATAGTGATATTGCCCTTCTTTTACTCTCTCTCTCTCTCTCTCTCTCTCTCTCTCTCTCTCTCTCTCTCTCTCTCTCTCTCTCTCTCTCTTAATTTTCCATTCTTTCTCTTTCATAAATGTTTTTAGTTTGTTTGTTTGTATGTATGTATAGTTAGTATCGTGTGTTTTTTGTAGTGTCACAAGCCAGGGGCTGGCTGCTAGTGTTTAAGCCACGCCCCTTCTAACTTCCACCTCGAGGAGGTCCCCAAAACCAACCCAATGACCAGACAACAGCGAGTACAAGTAAGTATAAAAAATATTCTTTATTTATTTAAATAGTTAAAATATATGGGGGCTTGGGGAAAGGGAAATTAAAACTAAAGTCAGGATCTGTCCTCCAAGGGGGGGGGGTTTGCGTCGGGGAACGGGCTCCCGCCTCTGGTTCCCTCTGCCCGTGGCGCGCTCCTCTTCCTCCCTGGAGGCAGAATAAAATCACGATGAGTGTTGGTATGGGCTATTCCGGTCAGTGTACCTTTAACAGCGCACGGCGTTTCGCCGCCTATCTCCCACCGCTCCTTGCTCGTTGACTCACTCTTCTTCCTTATTCTCTCTCTCTCCACAGACTCTACTGGGACACAGGGGCACAGTGGATCGTTTCCAAGGTTTTCTCTCACCTCTATGCGAGTTACAGCTTCTAGGTAGGTATGGCTCTCTCCACAGCTCAATATCTCTGTGCTCACGCTGGCTCTCTTTCTCTCCACAGGCGGCTGCTGGGATATAAGGACACAGTGAATCGACTTCAAGGTTTACTCTCACCTCTGTGCTGATTACAGCTTCTCGGTAGGTATAGCTCTCTTTCCACAGCTCAATATCTCAGTGCTCACGCTGGCTCTCTTTCGCTCCACAGGCGGCTCTATGCTGATTACAGCTTCTAGGTCGGTATAGCTCTCTTTCCACAGCTCAATATCTCAGTGCTCACGCTGGCTCTCTTTCTCTCCACAGGCGGCTCTATGCTGAGAAATACAGACACAGTGAATCGACTTCAAGGTTTACTCTCACCTCTGTGCTGATTACAGCTTCTCGGTAGGTATAGCTCTCTTTCCACAGCTCAATATCTCAGAGACGGCTACGGGTGGCGGGCTTAACGCTGGCTGGCTATGCGAAGCGTCGATTGGACGGTGGTTTACCATGGGACGCTGGGGACCAAAGCCCACTCGGCGTTCGTGTTGGTTGACAGAGGGGCGAGAACGTCACGCCGGCACACCGGGTCGAACGCTGCCCTTTCCTCGAGACCCGTTGGTCAATCGAAAACTGGACCGGGGCGCCCTTTCGTCGAGACCTCGGGCCGGCGGGTCTCGTTCGCCTCTACTCTGTAGTGATGCAAAGAAAAGCACAGGTAAAGCAACCACCGTAATGCAATACTCACACACACCGCCAATCGTACGATTCTTCACCGCCCCTCTGTAATACTGTCAGACTGAAACACGCTACAGCATCATTTCACAGATGTTCTCTAGCGCCGTCTCTTCGTCGTCCCGGGACAAGTGACTGAAAGCAGGGTTACGTCAGACAAGACACAGCACTCTCACTGCAAAACACAGCATTACACAGCACCACTTCAAGTGAAAATGTCTACATCCAAAAGATTCACCCACCACGCTCAGTGCACACAATGACACCCGCCTTCTTCCACTTTGCTCTGGGCGAGAATAGGGAGATGGTAAACGGCCTAGTATTTGTTTATTGTCGTCACTGTAGCTGTTTACACAAAAACCCTTCGGCTCACCCACCACGCTGATACTCGTTCTCTCTTGAAAACACTCAAAAACGATTGTAGAAATCAACTGCATATAAAACACCTACTTCAATTGATGTATTTACTCACAACTTCGATCTCCCTTCGTCCTAGGTGGACTTCACGCTGTAATGACTCCAGTTGCATCAACGAAGCGTTTTCCAGCCACCAACACCACTTTTCCACAGGTGTGTACTCACAACAGTAAGGTTTCCTCTTCCTCCGTTTCTTTCATCCAACGTCAGTGTCTGTCTAATATTCCACCTATAAGGTCGTCGATATCTCCCTTCGTATAGATCAATGATCCAAGCGAGAGAGAGAGAGAGCAATACAGCGATCCAAACAGCGTATCTGGCGAGCCCAACTCGGCACTACGATACACAACAACACACCGTAACCACACAGACTATGATTTACATCGTTCTAAAATACTCTCCTGATGTCCCTCTCGTCCAATCACCCGGCGCTCCTCTTAATAACTCCCAGCTGTGTGTAATTTGGTTGATTTCAGCGTCCGCGACGCTACCGGATGTCCGGTGTTTTCTCTTACCGGTCTGGGCGGAAACATCCGGGCGGAACCAAACTTTCCTGATTTTTGGTTCCGCCTAACAGATCGTCACCCCTGTGACATCCTCCCCCGCCAATGCATTCTAGTCCCTGGAATGCCTCGGCGTTGTCCACTCACCGTACCGGGCAGGGGGGCGTCCTCGGCTCTCCCGTTGGGAGCGTCTCACGGGTGAATCAGGCTCGGCTGGCTCGGGTACTGCCTCGGGTTGCAGCTGGGCCGCCGGGGGTTCAACCGGCTCAGGTGCCAGCTCAGGCTGCATCTGGGCCACAGGGGGTTCAGCCGGCTCGGGTGCTATCTCTGGCTGTCTCTGGGCGGCCGGGGGTGGCGCTATCACGGGTCGACCTGGTACCATAGCCCATCCTTCCATCCAGGGGGCCTCCGGTACTGGCTCGGTAGGCCCCTCCATCACGATCTCAGGGTAGTTCGGACAGGGGCGAAGCATATTTCGATGCACCACACGTTCGGGGCCGGGTTTTCCCTCCGGCCGGATGGTGTACACTGGTTGTCCCGGCCTCTGCTGCTTGCAGACGACATACGGGATAGCCGCCCAGCGGTCGCTCAACTTGCCTTTTCCTTGCCGCCGGTTATCTCTCGCCAGGACCCTCTCACCTGGTAACAGGGGGGCCTCTCGGGCAGTCCGGTCGTACAACCGTTTGTTCCTTTCTCCTGCCGTCTGTATTCTCCTTGAAACCTGTTCGTACGCAAAGTGTAAGCGCTGGTGATGGCGCCCCACCCACTCCGTCACGCTCACTTCTTCCCGGTCTGCTGCTACTCCCAAGACCAGGTCAGTGGGCATCCGTACGTGCCTGCCGAACATCAGGTAAGTAGGGGCATACCCCGTCGTGCTATGAACACTGTTGTTATAGGCTTGCAAAAGGTTTGGTAAGGCACTCACCCAATCGCTCTGCTGTCGTTGGTCTAAAGTCCCCAGTAGCCCCAATAGGGTCTGATTAAATCTCTCACAGCTTCCGTTCCCCTGGGGATGATACGACGTCGTGTGGGTCTTGGTACAACCATACAGCTGGCATAACTCACGGATTACCTTGGATTCGAAATTTGCCCCTTGGTCAGAGTGCAGAAACTCGGGGCATCCAAATGTCTGAAACACATTTCGCCATAGAGCTGTGGCGGTGGTGTTGGCGGTCTGATCGAGCGTCGGCACTGCCCAGGCGTATTTGGTAAATAGGTCAGTAATCACCAGAATGTTTTGATAACGGTCCCGAGGCCGACCCAGCGTCAGGAAGTCCATTGCCATTATATGGAGGGGGGCTTTCGCGTGAATGGGTACCATCGGTGCTCGGGCCTCTCATCTAGATTTAAACAACATGCACCGGGGGCAAGCTTGAATTAAGTTGTGCACAGATGCCTCCAGTCCCGGCCAGTAGAAGAATCTACGCAGTAGAGATACAGTCCTCTCCTGTCCCTGATGTCCCAACTGGTCATGATAGGCTGAGACCAATGCGTTTACCTGGTCGGCGGGCACTACGATCTGGCACACCTCTTCGCCCACTTTCGGATCACGGGTCTTCCTGCAAAGTACCCCCTCCTGTAGCTCCAGCTTCTCCCATTGTCCCAGCAACTTCTTCCCAGTCTCTGTCTGGGCGAGCCTTTCCGCCGACGTGGGCCGTTGGCCCTGCTCCACCCATGTCTTCACCTGACGCACGTCCCGGTCCTGGGCCTGCCTTTCCATCCAACGGCGGGGGTCCCACCCCCAGTTCCCTGGTGCGGCTTCCTGCTGGCCTCCTGGCGCCTCTACAGCCCCTATCATGTAGCCCTCCTCTTGGCTATCCTCCCTTCGATGCTCCTGGTATCTGGGGCTTTTTACCTCTGGCAGTCTTGAGAGGACGTCCGCGTTCGTATGCTCTCGCCCGGGCCGATACTGCAATTTGTAATCAAAGTTGGCCAGCTGAGCCACCCATCGCTGCTCCACGGCCCCCAGCTTCGCCGTCTGTAAATGTACTAAAGGGTTGTTATCTGTGATGACTGTTACCTTAGCTCCCCAAAGGTAGTCCTTGAACTTTTCGCTCAGGGCCCACTTCAGGGCCAGCAGTTCCAGCTTGAAGGAGCTGTAATTCGCGTCGTTCCTCTCTGCCGGATGAAGGCTCCGGCTCGCATAAGCGATCACTCGCTCGGTTCCCTCTTGTCGTTGGGCCAATACTGCCCCCAATCCCAGGTTGCTCGCGTCTGTATATAAGACAAAAGGTTTAGAAAAATCAGCATACGCCAAGATGGGGGCCTGTAACAACTCCTGCTTCAGCCTCTGAAAGGCCATCTCGCACTCACTACCCCAATTAATAGAGGGCGATCCACGGCCCCGGCTTCGTCCCGTACCAACCAGCAACTGGTTAAGGGGCTTGGCAATCTTCGAGAAATCCTTAATAAAACGTCTGTAATATCCCACGAACCCCAGAAAAGATCGTACTTGCCTCACAGTTTTAGGCGCATTCCAATCCTTCACTGCAGAGACTTTCTCGGGGTCCACGGCCACCCCTGCTGCGCTGACAACATGGCCCAGAAATTTCACCTCTCGCCGCAGCAGGTGGCATTTGTCTGGCTGCAGCTTCAGCCCGTACCTCTCCATGGCTCGAAAAACTTCCTCTAGGTGCCGGAGGTGAGAGTCGAAATCTGGGGAATACACAATCACATCATCCAAGTATACCAGTACTGACTCCATCAACTGACCTCCAAGGCAGCGTTGCATCAGGCGTTGGAAGGTGGCCGGAGCGTTGCAAAGCCCGAAAGGCATCCGGTCCCATTCGAATAGTCTGAACGGGGTCGTAAAGGCAGTCTTCTCCCGGTCTACCTCGGCTACTTGCACCTGCCAATATCCACTGGCCAGATCTAGGGTGGAATACCAGGCTGACTGCGTGAGGCTAGCGAGGGAGTCTTCAATTCGTGGCAAGGGGAAAGCATCTTTCTTTGTTACCAGGTTCAGCTTGCGATAGTCCACACAGAACCTCCAGGCTCCCGTCTTCTTTTGTACGAGCACGATGGGGGCTGCCCAGGGGCTACTACTCTCTCTGACGATGCCCCGGCCCAACAGGCCCTGCAGAAGTGTACGCACTTCTGCGTACAAGGTAGGTGGAATCGGCCGGTACCTCTCCCTACTGGGCCCTGCATCCCCAGTGGGGATGTGATGTTCCACCACCCGGGTGCACCCATAGTCCTCATCGTGCCTCACAAACACATGTTGCCACTTCCGAAGGAGTGTCTGGAGTTTCTGTGTCTGTACCTGTCCTAGGTCATCCCCTTGCAGTGACTCACCCGCCAGATGCCTTGGCACACCTCCCCCCTGGCTACTCGCCGGGGCATCCATCTGAGTCAGGGCCACCTCGATCACAGTGGGGCACACCTGACGGAAACTGACGTCCCTCTCCTCTCTCACCTGGTGGGATGTGACCATCGTCAGCCGGGCCAGTCGTTGATGTCGGTACAATTGTACTGCATAGGGGTGCTCGTTCCGCACCCTCACAGGGATCCTCCCCCGGTGGACCGCAGCTAATCCTCGTGCTACTTCCACTTGTGGACAATCGGTGTGTGGCTCTACCAACACCCACTCCTCAGGGCTCGCTTCCCGAAGGGGCACTCTTGTCCATACGATAGCCTCACTCCTAGGGGGAATAGACAAAGCAAAACGACACATTACTCTTCCCACTTCCTCCCGATCTCTACGAACCTGGTTCATCTGGACTCGGCGGCAGTCGGCCACTACACGCTCCCACTTGGGCCTCTCGGTAGGTGAGATCCTTGGACCAGGCCTAGCCCGGAATATCTCCTCCCAGCACTCAGAGAGGACATTCATGCCCAACAGGGCCCTGTGGACGCCCAAACACTTATCTTCAACAATAATCACACCTTTTTGGGGGACAACTACTCCATGCACTTCCAGATCCGCCAGGCGATAGCCAATGTAGGGGATTTCCAGGCCGTTAGCGCCCTTCAACGTCAGCCAGGGGGCCTCCGCTCCTTGTGTTCCCCCTCGTCCGAATATCTCCTTGGAGAGGCTTTCTGCAAACATCGTTACCTGTGAGCCCGTATCTACCAGGCACTGAATCCACTTGCCACACACTTTTACTTCTGCCACCGGGCTATGCCCGATCATCTGTTGCCTTGATCTGTCCCTTCTCCCCGGGTCTTCTCGAGGGGTCCCGGCCACACGACCCACTGTGGCCGGTCGTCCTAAAAACCCCCTTCCGATGCCCTGCGGGGCCCACACTGACGGCTATAATGTCCTGGCTCACCACAACGGTTGCAAATCGGCCGCCCCTGGTCGTCCCACTCGAACCGGGGCCGATTATAGCGGCTTGGGCGTCCGGGCGGCTCTCGGCTCCTCTCCGAGTATACTCGCTCTCGGGGTGCCGGCCTTGGTTCCTCCCGCGCCCTACCTTGGCGTAGCTCTCCCAGAAGGGTCTTAGATATTTCTGACATCTGTTCCCGGACGTCCTTCAAAAGTTCCGCCTTCAGAGCCTGCTTCCAATCCGTGCGCTCAGGGGGTGGTGGCACGCTTTCATTTACAGCCGCACATACTGGGGTCTCACTCACCTCGACTTCATCACCCTCTAACGCTAGCGCCTCCTTCCTTAGATCTTCAAATGTGAGGTCGGGGTCTCTCCGAAACTGGACCCTCAGACTGGACAGGACAGGAATTGGTCGCGCAACAAAGTCTCTCCATCTCCCAATCCATGGTCACGGGGGGCCTGTAGCCGGGTAAACTGCTCTCGCAGTCTCAGGGCAAAAGCTCTAATGGGTTGTCGGGGGCCTTGTTTACTATTAAAAAATTGGGAACGGAGGACGGCTACAGGGGTGTGATCACCATATTGCTCGGTGAGGAACTGGAATATAGTTTGGGCGCTGGTTCGGACAGCTTCAGGGGCGGCCTGTACTTCTCGCCGCGCTTCTCCCTCTAGGGAGTTCAGCACGAACTGGAGCCGCTGGGCTACACTAAGGCCTTGCAGGTCGGCTAGATACTCCAACTGGGCCTTCCATTCTGTAAGTCGTACTCCCGACTCCGTCCCTCCATACTTTTGGACCCAAGGGCTGCCCATAAAAACAGGCACCGCACGGGGTTGGGCTGCGGGCCCCGCGTTGTCGGTCATTGGGCTAGTCTGGTTACTCAACTCGAGGTGGAGCCCTGCCGACTACGCCAAAATCTGTCACAAGCCAGGGGCTGGCTGCTAGTGTTTAAGCCACGCCCCTTCTAACTTCCACCTCGAGGAGGTCCCCAAAACCAACCCAATGACCAGACAACAGCGAGTACAAGTAAGTATAAAAAATATTCTTTATTTATTTAAATAGTTAAAATATATGGGGGCTTGGGGAAAGGGAAATTAAAACTAAAGTCAGGATCTGTCCTCCAAGGGGGGGGGGGGGTTTGCGTCGGGGAACGGGCTCCCGCCTCTGGTTCCCTCTGCCCGTGGCGCGCTCCTCTTCCTCCCTGGAGGCAGAATAAAATCACGATGAGTGTTGGTATGGGCTATTCCGGTCAGTGTACCTTTAACAGCGCACGGCGTTTCGCCGCCTATCTCCCACCGCTCCTTGCTCGTTGACTCACTCTTCTTCCTTATTCTCTCTCTCTCCACAGACTCTACTGGGACACAGGGGCACAGTGGATCGTTTCCAAGGTTTTCTCTCACCTCTATGCGAGTTACAGCTTCTAGGTAGGTATGGCTCTCTCCACAGCTCAATATCTCTGTGCTCACGCTGGCTCTCTTTCTCTCCACAGGCGGCTGCTGGGATATAAGGACACAGTGAATCGACTTCAAGGTTTACTCTCACCTCTGTGCTGATTACAGCTTCTCGGTAGGTATAGCTCTCTTTCCACAGCTCAATATCTCAGTGCTCACGCTGGCTCTCTTTCGCTCCACAGGCGGCTCTATGCTGATTACAGCTTCTAGGTCGGTATAGCTCTCTTTCCACAGCTCAATATCTCAGTGCTCACGCTGGCTCTCTTTCTCTCCACAGGCGGCTCTATGCTGAGAAATACGGACACAGTGAATCGACTTCAAGGTTTACTCTCACCTCTGTGCTGATTACAGCTTCTCGGTAGGTATAGCTCTCTTTCCACAGCTCAATATCTCAGAGACGGCTACGGGTGGCGGGCTTAACGCTGGCTGGCTATGCGAAGCGTCGATTGGACGGTGGTTTACCATGGGACGCTGGGGACCAAAGCCCACTCGGCGTTCGTGTTGGTTGACAGAGGGGCGAGAACGTCACGCCGGCACACCGGGTCGAACGCTGCCCTTTCCTCGAGACCCGTTGGTCAATCGAAAACTGGACCGGGGCGCCCTTTCGTCGAGACCTCGGGCCGGCGGGTCTCGTTCGCCTCTACTCTGTAGTGATGCAAAGAAAAGCACAGGTAAAGCAACCACCGTAATGCAATACTCACACACACCGCCAATCGTACGATTCTTCACCGCCCCTCTGTAATACTGTCAGACTGAAACACGCTACAGCATCATTTCACAGATGTTCTCTAGCGCCGTCTCTTCGTCGTCCCGGGACAAGTGACTGAAAGCAGGGTTACGTCAGACAAGACACAGCACTCTCACTGCAAAACACAGCATTACACAGCACCACTTCAAGTGAAAATGTCTACATCCAAAAGATTCACCCACCACGCTCAGTGCACACAATGACACCCGCCTTCTTCCACTTTGCTCTGGGCGAGAATAGGGAGATGGTAAACGGCCTAGTATTTGTTTATTGTCGTCACTGTAGCTGTTTACACAAAAACCCTTCGGCTCACCCACCACGCTGATACAGGGGTAGGGCCCACTCGTTCTCTCTTGAAAACACTCAAAAACGATTGTAGAAATCAACTGCATATAAAACACCTACTTCAATTGATGTATTTACTCACAACTTCGATCTCCCTTCGTCCTAGGTGGACTTCACGCTGTAATGACTCCAGTTGCATCAACGAAGCGTTTTCCAGCCACCAACACCACTTTTCCACAGGTGTGTACTCACAACAGTAAGGTTTCCTCTTCCTCCGTTTCTTTCATCCAACGTCAGTGTCTGTCTAATATTCCACCTATAAGGTCGTCGATATCTCCCTTCGTATAGATCAATGATCCAAGCGAGAGAGAGAGAGAGCAATACAGCGATCCAAACAGCGTATCTGGCGAGCCCAACTCGGCACTACGATACACAACAACACACCGTAACCACACAGACTATGATTTACATCGTTCTAAAATACTCTCCTGATGTCCCTCTCGTCCAATCACCCGGCGCTCCTCTTAATAACTCCCAGCTGTGTGTAATTTGGTTGATTTCAGCGTCCGCGACGCTACCGGATGTCCGGTGTTTTCTCTTACCGGTCTGGGCGGAAACATCCGGGCGGAACCAAACTTTCCTGATTTTTGGTTCCGCCTAACAGATCGTCACCCCTGTGACAGTAGTGTAATGTAGTTTAATAAACCGGTTTTGCATTTCACAATTGAATTGTTTCTGTGTTCAATGCTCATGAAATCAATGTCACTTAATCTGCCTTTAAGATCTTAGAGCTACATACTTAACAATACTTTATAGCATTAAGAACGTTATTTTCTAAAGGCCATGGAATTAACTTCTTAATGTAAAATTATGAGTATTTCCTGGACAAATATCTTAATTAATTGTTATTATTGTTCTGCTAAATCAGTTAAAATCTTAATAATTTGTATAATTAATTACAGTTAAAGGATAATTCCGGTATTTAACACTTTGAGTCTCATTTCTGGTTTGTTTTGGATGAACTACAGTGATGGACACTGAAATTTTGACAATGGGTCGTGTCTTGAGTTTTTGACTCATTTAGAAGCGTCTCTTGACTGCTTCAGAATGGAAGTCAATGGCCATGCACAGGGACGGACTGGGGCTCAAAAACAGCCGTGGACTTTTTCCCAAATAGGCCCATCATCCGGCCATTCACCCCTAGCCGTGCGCAACAGACACAAGGATGTCCTAAATACTATGCCACAATACTGTCAGACTATCAGACAAGGATATTTAATATTTTGTCCATGTCATATTAAACTTTGATGTATAATAAGGCTGTGAAATAATGAAAATAGCTAGGCCTATTAATTTTGTCTGTACAGCGTTCACAAACAACCACCAGGTCTTTGCCAATTCCACAATACTAAACACAAATATGAAAGACAAGGAAAAACTGCACTCTGATGAAAGACAGACAGAAAGTGCAAGCTAGGATTTTTTTGTTAAACTAATATTTGGTCAATTATTTAGCTTCCCTTTCTATTAGCACGTTTAGAGTGGTTGCAATGCATGCCTGATATTTACCCGTTTAATTCAATACCTTAGTCTTCATTGTAGCAGAAAATGTGAGCTCACTACAACCTCTCATATCCAATAAAGTCAATTAAAAAGAAATGAAAACCAATGCAATACGATTAATGTCCACCACATTTTTAAACGGGGTTGGATAAATAATTATTGCTTTGATGTGTGTGATTTTGGTTAGATGACAATTGTAGGTTACAGTTTGACAAGAGTTTACAGTTTGACAAAAGCAAAATGTTTTGTTTTATTGCGACTGTATACAAATATAAGCAAACACTTTGTCGTTTGAATTATGTCCCATATGAACAAAATGACAGAGTATGTATTGTTTTTATGTTTCCACTGTTCAATCGCGCCCGCGCCTCTCTCTCTCACACACACACATGCGCGTGCGCACACACTCACATCACGTCTTTCTCTAACACTAGTTGCGCATTACGTTAATTTTCACGCGAGTTTTATTTATTTTTATATTGTGTATATTATATCATAATGTCACGTGTCCTGCTACTACTGGCACTTAGCTCTTGCTAATGTGAAGTTAACTCCGTCTGTCCCTCATGATGACCAGGCTGTGGATGCTCAGGCTCGCAAACATAGACGCTCGCGAATTCTGGGAATCCGTGGACCAATCACGGCTAGTAGGCCGACTCTTCTTCCTTGTTTTTTTTTACACGTAGCAGCATATAAGTAATCGTATTAGTGCCTCTGCTGTTGGCTGTTCATATTGCGTTATTAGACTTTTTTTGCCATCGGCCGGGCGACGGCCCTCCGTTGAACGGCCGTTCTGGACTTTTCCAGAACGCACAGATTGCCAATCCGTCCCTGGCCATGCACAAATATGTCATTAAAACAACACTTAACGATCATTTTCAAAACTGTGCTACTCACCGAGTGGTGCGTGGTGTTCGTTGATGATTAAAAACAAGTTGTGTAGTGAAATACAGTTTCTGTCGTGTTTTATTTGGCATTTTGCAAAATTCCATTGACTTTTCTTGGAAGACTCATTGCTCGCTGATATATCACTCCGCCGCTGGGAAACAGAAAAGGGTCTGTTTATATGTGGTTGTAGTTTTTTTGCTCGGTTTCTCTCAGAAGAAATTTTTCCCATATTTGTAGGGCTGGACCAGAATATTCAAATATTCGTTACGTGGGTTGACATTCGATTTTCAGTTTTGAGATTCGAATATATATATAAATATTTTACAGCGTTAATGCAGAGCTTTTGCCAAGCAGGAAGTGCGCTTCACGCCCCCGCACGATAGGTGGCGCAGAGAGACCAACATCCATAGCCAACAGCCACCAAACGCCACCAGTAGAAGAGATCACCTCGAACGGAAAGCGCGCTTCCTGCTTTGGCATTCATGCTTATAGTGTTGTAAATAACGTTCGGTTTCTTGCAAAAACTGATTGATTTGCTTCACAAGACTTCAATATGTCACACGGAGTTATGGGGGATTACTTTTGTATTGGATATATATGCTTTAACTCTTAAAGTGTGCGGATTGGTTGACTTGCATGACGGAGCACTGGGGTTTCTGCAAAATATCTTCTTTATTGTTCTGCTGATGAAAAAAACATATTGGATATTGTAAGTGTTATAAATATACTTGATTTTGAAAGTATGCTACCGTTTTATTACAGTTTGTTGAACTTTGTTCATTTATTTTCGTTGTTTTATTTATATAGCCTACCCTTTACGTTGTCAGTAATTACTGTGCTGCTTATTTCTGATACGGAAATGTTTGTTTGTTAGAAAAATGTTAGGCTACCTTATTAAAAGTATTGATCTTGTGTTTTGTTTCACTAATGCTGTTCACGCAGGACGCGTGACAGGCACGCCGCTTCCGGCTTGCGCTGTTCTGTAGTATTTTTAAAGTTTATTCATTCTAAACGTGTCGCATGTCCATATTGCACGAAAAAAAGGCACTACACTCCCTTAGTTCCGCAGCAACACATCCGCCACATAATAAAACTGTAGACAGACACACACACAGAGATTCCTGCCTTTATTAAAGAGAAAAATATGTTCAGCCCCTCCTTCCGAAGCTTCAAATATTCAATTAGATTTCTACTAGAGATTCGAAGCTCAAAAAATGTTATTAAGAACAGCCCTACATATTTGATGGCTCAGTGACCAGCTTAAGGTTTGAAGTTGAGCTCGATTGTGACTGTCTATACGCTAGACACCGAGCGTACTTGTATGGCAAAGTGGTTGTCGCCATCAAGTGGTCGGGAGTGTCGCTTCAGACTCAAATATAGAGCGTAAGTATATACGCGGTTGTGAGGTATCTGAAAAAATAGTTCCACTATATCAAATAACACGGATTGAAATCATACATTGCGCCAATATATTTGTTTTTAATCATCAACGAACACCACAAACCACTTGGTGAGTAGCACAGTTTTGAAAATGAACGTTAAGTGTTGTTTTAATGGCATGTTTGTGCATGGTCATTGACTTCCATTCTGAAGCAGTTAAGAGACGCTTCTAAAAGAGTCAAAAACTCAAGACACGACCCATTGTCAAAATTTCTGTGTCCATCACTGTAGTTCATCCAAAACAAACCAGAAATGAGACTCAAAGTGTTAAATACCGGAATTATCCTTTAATTGTACTTATTATTCCATTTGAGCTAAATCTGTGAATTTCCCCAAATTCCCTTAAATTCCCATAGTGTTTCGGTCGGAGGTTTATAGTGTTTTAAATAACGCCGTTCTCCTCCTCCTGCTGATACGCTACAAGTGCGTGACGCCTGCTGCAGTGCAGGCTTCGCTGAAGACCGCATTAAGGATTCAAAGGGGGCGCTGATGAGCACACTTCAAAACGTAAAAATGACAGATGGGACACCCTATGGACTCAAGCAAATCTGTGTGACGTCCCTTCCTGTTGACATTCGAAGTGTTTTCAAACAAAACGGAGCGTAGCTAACTCCACCCCTACCCCCCCTTCCGTGCTTTCATGAACGGGCCCAACCCCCACTCCCAAATCCTTCTTGTTGTTTATTGGCTGGAACACTTTGTTATGTTTCGTGGTGGTAGTTTGACCACTTTGTTGTTGTTGCAGTTTGCAAAGCCTGGGCTCTCTGCTGAGACCGCGTTTTTACAGTGTGTTCAGAGGACAGGCAGCTAGCAGATAGTGAGGAGATGTTTACTGTATGAAACAAAAAATGTTTTATGACCTAAAACGTGTGAATTCGCTTAGAGCACCTTTAAGGCCACGAGACCGAAAGTCCACATGAAGTGCGTCATTTGGGACAGGGCCTTCGTGTCTGACAACATATATAACGCAGGAACACGTGAAGTTTTGCTTTTAGTTAATAGATTAGTAAATTCATATCTACGTCATCCAACACTGCGTGTTTCTAGATAGGCTACGAGTAAAACAGCATCAGACGATTCAGTTTTAGCAGCGAGCGAGCTGAACTATTAATTCAAAGTGATTCGCGAAACAATTCAAAATGTTTGGTCCATTTGCTTTGTAAAGAATCAACTCAAAATAATCTTTGTAAGGAATCGACTCAAACGAGTCATTAATTTGCAAATGCCCCAGAAACATGAGACAGCAGTTTTAAAATAAAATACACATTTCGTAATTAATTAAAATTAAGAGAGAGAGAGAGAGAGAGAGAGAGAGAGAGAGTAAAAGAAGGGCAATATCACTATAGACTTAAAGAAAAAGAGCTCTTAAGGGTACATATTTTCCAAAATCTTACTCAAGTAAACAAAGTAAATTTACCACATTACTTACCACCTCTGCCGACTTGAGCCTCCAAAGAAGCTCAGGCCGCCTGGTCAAGGACGCTTGTCAAAAAGTATTCCGTTGGTTGACATCGTTTTGCTGCTGCTTGCCGCTGAACCGCTTTCTTTTAACTTTATGATTGACTCAAAATGCCCAAAACGCCATGCCAATGAATTTGACGCTCCTTGCAGCTGAGAGAAGCCGCCTTCCATTGTAAATGAATGACTTCCGGTAACTTTGGAAGCTCAAGTCGGCGGTGGTGTGGACGTAGAGAAGGGGCGTCATGCACCAATTTTTTTAAGGGGACACAGTGTGAACAGCTCACAGAAACATCAATTGAAATATTATACAGCTTTCAGTCTTTTCCATGGCACTTACATTTCTAACAATCTGAACACCTCTGCTTTGATGCAAAAACCTCCAAAATAAAAGTGTTGACTTACTTTCATATCAAATACTATTCAATCGGAATAATGACATATTGGTATCATATTTGCATCTGAAACGGCATGTTTTATTTATTTAAGTTTTGTTTAATGACTTGTTTAATTGTGTCATTAATGCATTTTGTACAACAACTGCATTATCATATAAAATGTATGTAATATTAAACCAAAAAGTATATAAACAACGAAAATGACATAAGCTATAGCAACGTGATTGACTTTAATGTTCAATAATGATTTAAAAATTTTTTAGATAAAATTATTAGAGGAACACATTATTCACCTTATTCCGCCACGCCCCTTTTTAATTCTTCGCTCTTCCGCATTTTGTCAACCGACTTCCGCTGCTAAAATGGCACAGTGCATTCGGTGGTTAGTTTGGTGGTTAGAAGATTGTTTGTAGTTCACTACAACTTTAGTGAAATGACAAATATCGCTACTGCTATAAATGTTTTAAATTAAGAGCACGGTTAAAACTTCATACGACGATTGGATAGTCTTATATTGTCCCATCAATCGTCTCGTGGTTAGACGATATGAAGCAGCTGCGGCAAGTAACCTATTGGACATATTTAATTACCTCGTCCTGTCAGGAGTTGATGGAGCAGCATTGAAAATTATTAAAAGTATGTCTACCAATATTTACACAGTGATTTCGTCTTTTTTATGGCAAATGTGCACCTTAGCCAGTCCAATAACAATTTCGTTTTTATGTGGTACCATGATAGAATTCATTTGCAAACTTGCCAACACTTATTCCTTCAAATCATGAGACTTAAATCCTTTTAAGTGGAATCTACAAAGCTCACATATGGTTTAAGAAATTCCTTACAGATAATAACTGATCACACTGTAAAGGTTTATATAACTGCATGGCAGGTCACATCTGATCACATAGTAAATGTTTAATATAACTGCATGACAGGTAACAGCTGATCACATTGTAAAGGTTTAATATAAATGCACAACATCTGATCACATTGTAAAGGTTTAATATAAATGCACAACATCTGATCACACTGTAAATGTTTAATATCACTGCATGACATCTGATCACATATGAAGGTTTAATGTAACTTTACAACAGGTAAAGCAAGACCACCCTGCAATAAATTAAGACACAGCTTTATCGGATTCATCAGGAGCTGATCCCAAGTGTTTATCTGGAAGCTGTTGGTGTATGTACTGGTAAAGTGCTTGGTGACTGTGTAATGGATGCAATATCAACCCTGTGTAAAGCTGAACCAAAGATGGTTGTTTCTCAGTAGAGTTATGTACATTTGTGCCAGCTCAACACATTGAAGCAGTTTCTCGGACAGGGTTTACAGGACTAGGCCTTAATTATATTAGGACATTTTAGTTTTTACAAACAAATCCTACAAAAAAACAAGACTGGTGCGCATCTTGTGACAAAACAATGGCACTCATATATGTTGAGGTATGTCAGTAAAAGGTGTTTTTAAATTATTGTAGCTCAAATATGCATTTTAGCCTGGGACCAGGATAAGCCCTGTCCGGGAAACCGCACCATTGTTTTCCCATATCAGATGTATGTTGCTTCAGGTTGAGTTGTGATTTTAAAGTGTAGTTGTGGTCAGAGACGGATAGATGCTCCCATTGTGTTTCTGCATCACAGTTTAGGAACATGTTGATTGTATCATCCTCACAGTTGTCCACTGCATCACTAAACATCAATGCATCTGTAAAAACAATATAACCATAAACATGTTTATGTTAGTATTTAAAATAAACTTGCATCATGAGAATTAATATATAAATGGCACCCATACTTAAACAGAACAGTGTGTAAGAGAGAGATGCATTAAAAAGAGACAGAAACATTATACACACAACCTTTAACTTCAGTGTTAAATAATACGTTGTTTAATAGGTCATTATCAATATCTGAATGAGAAATGAACTGACATTCTAGCATCTGAAATCTCAGTAACTTGTAGGAATCACATGGGCTACTGTAAGAATGCAATGTACTATAATATACTGTTGTACTATCGTAAATATAAAAATATAGGTGGACAATTAAAACCATTCAAATAGTTGCATTTTATAAACTAACGTTACTGATCTTAAGTGTATTTGTAGAACGGACATCACAAATCTAACTTTAGGCGAACGAGCACAAAGTTAGCTAAGATAGCTTACCTGAAACTGGCCACCTTTTCAACACCAGGCGTGGTTTAAAGTTACCGGAACATCGTAGTCGAACCATTACTTGGGATAAGGGTGTTCCTCAGTTGGCTTAAAATTGGTAAGAAAGAAACATAAAGGCGCTCGAGTGAGCTTTTTAAGCTTAACACGTCGCCTTCAGTCACTGCCTCAGCTGCTCATCGTCTATGCGGCCGGAAGAACGTTGACAAAATGAGCGCAATGGCGCCGCCCTTGTTGTCGTGAAAAATAAGGTGAATTGCATCAAATTTTACCTCATATGTGAGCATGTGTGATCCCCCCCCCGAACTCTGGCGAACTTTGGCGTTGTATGAAGATGAATCTAGAAATCTACTAATATAACATAGAGACTGTCACATTT
Source organism: Paramisgurnus dabryanus (assembly GCF_030506205.2). Taxonomy (NCBI): domain Eukaryota; kingdom Metazoa; phylum Chordata; class Actinopteri; order Cypriniformes; family Cobitidae; genus Paramisgurnus; species Paramisgurnus dabryanus. The sequence goes on from NC_133348.1 coordinate 36,130,454, forward strand.
AAAACCATACATTTTCTACACGGAGGAGGTTAACTGCACATTACCGTACTGTGGTTTGGAAAATGCTGTGAGCGTTTTTTACACATTTTAATTCGTCAGATAGCAAAATGCAGCAGCAAAACCAAAGAGCTCCTGAGCGCGCTCAGACAATGATGACGTCTGAGACTGCGCTGTCTGCACCGCCTGCTGCCAGAATAAAGTGTAACACGATCAAAACTGCGAAAATCTCCTAAAAGTGACAAGGATGCAGCACAGAATTAATAGTATTGTGCATATTAAACAGATTAAAAGTCAAATAACAGATTAATGGACGCTGCTTTGATTTTGAGGTTACATGCAAATCCATTTGGCTCAACAACAACAACAAAAAAACAAGGGGGCACGTGCCTCCTCAGTTTGAATGGGCATGACGCCTCTGACGTAGGCTGCGTCAGAAACTCAAAATTGCTGCCTTCTGAGGCAGCTTTCCAAGGCAGGAAGGCATCAAGGCATGTCCGAATTCAATGTTAGGTTTACTTCCTGTCTCCTGAGATACCTATGTGTGGCCGTACAATAAGAATGTGATTGGTCGAGCCTGGTCA